>NC_056744.1:1100772643-1101081393 GCF_019279795.1 Protopterus annectens | reverse complement strand
TATTTATTTTATTTTTATTTATTATTATTTTTTATTTACGTTTGTTGACCGGGAGTGTCCGACTGAACGTAGGTCCATTTTCAGCAGAGGCCCGGGGAGAAATGCTCCACAGTTAAAATAAACAGACAGTAGTTACTTTGGATTACATAGCAATTAACAATTTAACATAGCAATTACTTACAACATATTTACAGATGAAGACCATAGTACATCAGTAGACAACTACAATCTTTATCTGTGAAGTACATAACAAATGTTACAATAAGACATTCCTGCTGTATAATAAATACTAGGCTTTTCAGCATATGAGCTTGCTATAATCAAGGTAGTTAGTGGAGTGGAAAGAAAGGTAGTGGTTGGATGGGGTGGATGATATTAGAGTGGGAGTTGCAAGGGCATAGCCAGCATGTTTTTAGGTGCGCTTTTAGTAAAGTTTTGAAATGGGTGCATGATGGTACAGAGGTAATTGCGGGTGGGAGGGAGTTCCATAATTTGGCTATGGTGCAAGAGAACAGTGCTTCACCAGCAGAGTTATTGGCTTTAGTGATCTGCAAGTGATTTTTGTTGCTAAATATTAGTGGTCTGGTGGTGTGATAAGGTTGGAGTAAATTCTGGAGGGATGGGACATTTAGTGGATGGTTTACTAGTTTGTGGGTGAGTGAGAGTTGATACCATTGAAGGAGGTGAGGGAGTTCAAGCCAGCCCAATTCAGCAAGTGAGAGACAGTGGTGACTATGGTAGGATGCCCATGGCGGATTTGGCAATTTTGTTGTAGCAGGTCTCTAGCTTGTTTAGATTGCATTGCCTTAGGTTGGTATATATTGGAGAGGCATAAAGTTGGGTGGAGATAAGGTAGGAATTTGCTATTGAAATCTTTGCTGCTTTGGTGAGAAGTTGTTTATTTCTGTATAACGCTCCTAGTTTTTTGTGGACTTTTTTTATGGTCATGGATATGTGAATGCCAAATTTTAGTTTATTGTCTATTTCCACTCCTAGCAATTTGGTGTGTTCAGTTGGGTATATAGCGGTGTTGTCTTTTGCTGTGATGTTAAAGTGAGAGTTGTTTTGAGTATGTTTGGTGGGTTGGAAGATGAGTAGTTTAGTTTTGTTTGGGTTGAGTATTAATTGGGCATCGGATAACCAAATTTAAACAGAGGAAAAGGATTCCTGTGTGACTTTTTGCAGTTTGGGTAGGGACTGGGCTGAGCAGATGATGGTTGAGTCATCTGTGCATTGTATGAGTGTGCCATGTTTGGTGGCAGAGGCTAGATTATTGGTGAAAACAGAGAAGAGTAGGGGTCCAAGGATGGATCCTTGGGGAAACCTATGGAGATAGTTAGTTGGGGAGATATGTCATTCTGCCATACAACGGATTGTTGGCGGTCAGACAGGTAACTCTGAAACCAGCTGGTGACTGATTGAGAGAAGGATAGGTTATTGAGGACAGAGATGAGTTGTTTGTGTGGGACCATGTCAAATGCTTTAGATAGGTCTAGGAAAGTAGCAGAGGAGAGATAGCCATTGTTTTTATGCTGAAGGATAGTGTTAATAAAGGAGAGTAAGGTAGTGGTGGTGCTATGGTTTGGTCGGAAACCATGCTGAGTATTGGAAAGGAGGTTGTTAGTAAGGAGGTAGTCTGAGACCTGAGAGTGTATGCATCTCTCTAGTATTTTGAAGAGTGGAGAGATAATAGCTATGGGGTGGTAATTGGTCAGATCTGTGGAGGGTCCGCCTTTGTGAAGGGGAATTATATGTGATACTTTCCACAGTGTGGGAATGTAACTTTCTGACAGAGATCGGTTAATCAAGATGGATACTGGGTAGGCCAGAGCA
The DNA here is from genome assembly GCF_019279795.1 of Protopterus annectens. NCBI lineage: Eukaryota > Metazoa > Chordata > Ceratodontiformes > Protopteridae > Protopterus > Protopterus annectens. The sequence goes on along the minus strand of NC_056744.1, from coordinate 1,101,079,560 downwards.
TCAGCTGCAATTTGTAGGTATTCATTTGGGAGGTTTTCTGCTGCTAATTTGGTGGGCCTAAGTTTAGTTAAGAGTTTTTTTATGTTGGAGGTAGGTACAGGAGAAAAAGAGAAGGAAGTGGGGAGATTACTAGTTGAAGGTGTGGGTTGGAGGGGAGGGGGGTTGTGTTGTTTAGCTAGTGATAGTATGGTTTGTGTGAAGTGTGTGTTGAATGAGGTAGCAATATTTTCTGAGGAGTGAGGATTGTTAGGAGGAGAGATACTGACTTTACCTGGGTGGAGGATGGAGTTTATGGAGGACCAGAATTGTTTGGGGCTGTGTTGGGAGGAGTCTAGGGCAGACTGGCAGTATTGGAATTTGTCCTGTTTTATTAGCTTTTTGACTCTATTGCATAGTTGCAGGAATTTCTGTCTAGTTGAGGGGGTTTTAGTTTTGCACCAGTGCCCCCAGGCTTTATCCCAGTTTCTCTTTTCTGACTTAGTGGTTTTCTGTAGCCATGGTGAGGGTTATGCTTTGCTTCTGGAAAGTCTTATGGGGGCATGGTAATTAAGGATGCTCAGGAAGGTAGTATTAAAAAATTCAACTGTGTCATCAAGACTGAGGTACTTTAGAGGATGCCAGTTACATTATTTGAGGGATGAGATGAATGTGAATGGGTTAAAGTTTAGTTTTTTATGTATTTGACGGTAGATGACAGGTTTAGCTTGGTATAGGTATTTTTTGGGTAGGAATGTTGGGGAGTGATCACTGAGGCTATCTGATAAGCAGCCTGTTATATATGACTGGGGGCTCTTACTGACTAGTATCCAATCCAGGGTAGTGTGCTTGCTGGAGTTTTTATTTATCCTGGTTGGTGACTGAACTAGTTGGGTGAAGCCATGAAGGTTTACATGATTGGGTTGGATGGTTGCCAGAACAGGATTGCCAGTCAATATTGAAATCACCTAAAATGATAGCTTCTTGGGGGAGATGGTGGGTAGACCAGCTGAGGAGGTTTTCTAGTGGAGGGATGTTTTGGCCAGGTGGGAAGTAGCATCCAATTATGTTGATGGTTTTGTTTTGGTTTATTTTGAGGTTGGTATATATTATTTCTTCATTGCCTATTTGTGGAGCTGATGATTTTAAGATCTGGATGTTTAGATGCTGTTTAAATATTATGGCTACACCGCCTCCTTTCTTGTTTAGCCGGTCTAATCTTAGTATGCCATAACCGGTAGCGAGTATTTGCTCACTGGTAATGTGAGGTTTTATCCAGGTTTCTGTGAGGATGACTATATCTGGAGAGTACAAGTCTATGGTGGCATGGAGTTCATGGACTTTGTTGGATATACTTCTAATATTTAGGCTTAGTAGAAGGAATTCACTTGGCTTTCTATTGGCTGTAATATCGGAGAAGTTGTGGTTTCTAGTCTGATTATGAGGATTGGCATTGGAGATGGTAGGGCCAGGATTGGGGTGGAAGTCTCCACTTAGGGCTAGTTTAGATATGCATGAGGTTATTAGTTTTCTCAGTTTTTGAATGTATTTGTTTATAAGGGAAACTTTATGATTGTGCTCTGTGGGTAATAGGTATGGTGGGAAGATTACTCTGTTAAGTTATAGGGATGCTTTATGTTTGAGTAATATAGTTGGTAGAATATGTGGTGGTGTATAGGGATGGTTCTTGAGTTGGTGGGAGAGGAGCTGAGTGAGGGTGAGACATGAGTGGTGGTACACCACTGCACTGCAGTACAGTGGTAGTGGTTGAGTGGGGGAATGGTGGAGCTTTGGTAGGCTGTAAGATATGCAAGGAGAGTGCATGCAGTGAGCATAGGTAAGGTATGCTTGTACATGTTAGTGGAGGAGATGTGATAGTAGTGGGAAGATGGAGGAGGTCGTGTTGGGTTAGTGCTGTGGTTGGCTATTGGAAAGATGGGAGGGATTTGTGAGTGTAATAAAGGTGGGACCACTGGGGGCAGGAGGGAATAGGGGGCAGGGTGGGGAGCGAAGTGGGTAGAGACCCTGTTAGTTGCTCTTATGAGGGGGCTGGAAACAATCAGGTAACAGAGTTAACTGATAAACGAACATATGATAGTGACAAGGGTGGTTGTAGTTTTAAAAATGGTGCCTGCCACAGGTAATATTTATTAACTTTGGGATTGTCTTAAGGTAATAAACAGTGAAGGGAGAGGGGGAGAACAAGGGTGTGAGCAGGCAGTTCTTTGTACTGCTGCTAATGAGCCAAAGCAAAGACAGGTTTGTGTTTAAGAAATAATCAGAATTGACCAAGGACTGCTCTGAAACTGTCATGTCATTAAGTCATTTCTTAACCATTTCTCAGGTGGAAAAACAGGATAACCTTGTATCAGTAGGCTACTGTGGTCTCAGTTTAAATTAACAAACACACAGTATTGATCAGTTATGGATACTATTTGCTAACAGAAGGGAATGAGAGAAAGTGGAAGATGAGTGTGTGTGTGTGTGGGGGCTTCTTACAAGCCAAAGCAGAGTGCTCTCCAGGGGAAAATGAATATTGGTTCAAACAGGTAGACACATACTCAAAATTAACTTTAGCTGTTTGCAGACAGTTTAGACCTGGACTGCGCTTTTCTTATAAGAATGATAAAGGTGGTACCACAGTTGAATACTTAAGAGTGGTGTTAGGTTCAAAGTTAGCTTTAGCTGTTTGTAGACAGCTCAGACCCAGACTGCACTTTTTTTATAAGAATTATAAAGGTGGTACCGCAGTTGAATACTTAAGAGTGGTGTTAGGTTGGAGAGACACTGAGCTCCTCATGGGGCCTGTAGCAGAGTGGATTGTACAGTACTGTATACAATGTCATATAGCTGTGTAGACTCTGAAATATGTTTAGACAGAGTAATGCAACTGTCTAACTGATAAAGGTATACAGTATTCTGGAAAGGAATACATATGTTGCTGTCCAGGCCAAGGCCTTCAAGTAGTACAACAGTAGACACAGACTGGGTCACAGGATAACAAGCAATCAACTGTCAGTAATACAGATATACAGTCTGGCAGCCTCCATCTACCATCTGTACACAATCCCTTGGGGGTACATACCAAAGTAGACACAATGGGATGTATCTGTGATATAAAAAACATGACTGAAACCATCACAGTCGCACTGACAAACAAAACAGTCTGTATGGCAGGAAGCAGTAGGCCTGCATTTATCCAAGGTGAATTGAATGGTAATGTACACCCAGATACCTCCAGACAGCTTACCCCAGTTACCCACTCAGTATTCACTGGTGTCAGTGGCATCTGTCCATACAGGGCACGTGTATATGGCATGGCATGGCCTTTGTGGGTAAGATTTGCTGGCTTGCCAGTTGTAGCAGGTGTCTATTGGGGCACATAGAGATTGAGCACTGTATGCAATGCATTGCCTATTGTAGGGAAGGGACAGGGTGCCATATCCTATGTAGTCCATTGCAATCACACCATGATTACCATCTGTGAGCAATATGCAGGGGACTACCAACTTATTGGTTGTTGCCTGGCCAACTGTGCTTGTGTCCGGGACATGGGTGGAGAGTGTTCTCTGGGCAATACAGGTGTTGCCTATATTGTTCCCCATGCCATGATGTCACATGTTGGGGTATAGACTATTTACCCCAGCCACTGTGATGTTTGACATCTGTTATGCTTGTAAGGTGGACATTATGACATTTAATAGGCCCAACATATAGGAAAAGTGCAAAACCCGCTCCACATTGCTTCGTGCTTCACACAGGATACATTTGATAAATGCACACACGCACACACACACACACACACACACACACACACACACACACACACACACACACACACACACACACACACACACACACACACCAAAAGTCTCACGGTTGCCATGCCTGGGATTAGAATACCTACCTAGTTACTACAGCATTACACAGTTACATCACTCAACACAGAGATTACTGGGGTACTCCTTCACCAAAGATGTATTTCACAGGGAATGACATCAGCACGCTTGTCAAAGAAGGACAATGAGAAGTGTACTGAGTGTCCTCAAAATCATTGGGCCCTACACATATGCACAGACACATACAGACTCACAGTTGCCATGAATGGAATTAGAACACCTACCTAATGACTACAGCACATTAGAGCATTACACAGTTACAGAACATGTCACTGAGATTACTGGGATACTCCTTCACCAAAGGTGTATTTCACAGGGAATGACATCAGCAGGCTTGTCAAAGAAAGGCAATGACAGGTGTACTGAGTGTCCTCAAAACCAATGGGCCCTACACACAAAGAAAGGCAATGACAGGTGTACTGACTGTCCTCAAAAGCATTGGGCACTACACACAAAGAAAGGCAATAACATGTGTACTGACTGTCCTCAAAAGCATTGAGTCCCACACACACACACACACACACACACACACACACACACACACACACACACACACACACACACACACACACACACACACACACACACACACACACACACACACACACACACACACACACACACACACACACACACTTGTCATGAATGCGATTAGAACACCTACCTAATGACTACAGCACATTAGAGCATTACCCAGTTACAGAATGTGCCACAGAGATTACTAGGATACTCCTTCACCAAAGGTGTGTTTCACAGGGAATGACATCAGCATTCTTGTCAAAGAAAGGCAATGAAAGGTGTACTGACTGGAAGACTACCAGGGGCAATTGTGTACAGTGATGGACATTTGCACATCATATGTTTTTGCAAAATGGGAGTGTGCTGTGTGGGACAGGCCTCATGAGAGGGAGCTGTCTGTCACTGTCTGTCACTCTCTTCCCACATCTATTATGTGTATGTCTGAGCTGTTATAGTGTGCTGTCCTTGGATATATGTGCATATTCTCATGTTGGGTATGTGAACCTCCATGGCATGCATGTGTGTGCCCTATGGACACACATTTGGGCCAGCACATGTCCTGCAGTGGGTTTTTTCACCTTATCTGTTACTGCTTACTTTGTTGACACCAGTATTTGTTATAGTTTCATGCTGCCCATATAGCTGTTCACTATCTGCTGCTATCCCATTCAGCCACTCAATTCCCTTCCTTGCATGTTCACATCCATACCATTGATACAACTAGCAGACCATACTACTGCATTCAGTGACTGATAAGAAGGGTGACTTACCTTGCGGCTGTGCCAGTACTGAGGATGGTGCTGGAGGGCTGACTATGTCAGATGCACATAGTACACTCCCTATACATGGTAAAGCACAGGTAGTGTCATTTTTGGCATCCCTTTTACTGTATGTGCAAGTCAGAGAGAGTTTCCATTCCCTGGGTTCCTACTGTGTCAGTGTGTGTGCTATGCATTGCCTCTTTGCCAAAGCCAAGTCATACTCTGCATGCCTCCGTCTGTCTACAGGTACAGGCACAGGTTGTTCCTCATCCGAGTCACTCTGTGCCTGTGCTGGCCTTGGCAATGGTGGGGGGCTGTGTGACCCTGCCCCATGCTGTTTCTGCTGCAGCTGCTTCCATAGGATCATGGGGTCTATATTAGAACCCAGAACATTCAAAATTTTGAGTTTTCTAATATCGACCCATTTTCAGCATATGCTGAAAATATCGAAGAAACAGAAAACTGAATTTTTTCCTAGGGAAAGAATTCAGTTGTCCTTTTCTGTTGCTTCATTATTTTTAGCGCTGTGGTGTAAAGTTACGGTTCGGGTTCAGGTAAGTGTGCAATTGTGAAGCCATGAGGGTTAAGGCAGGTTAGGTGAGTTAGGGTTAGGGGGTGGGTCAGGTAAGTGTGGGACTGTGTGGACATGAGGGTTAGGGCGGGGTAGGTGAGTTAGTGTTAGGGTGCGGGTGAGGTGACTGTGCGATAGTGACGGACCTTTGAGTTAGGGTTTGGGTTAAGGTAAGTGGATAGTTGGTGGTGTATGTATAGTTTAGTGTAGGGTTAGGTGTAAGAGTTTAGGTGTATGTGTGTGGATTGCTGTTTGTTTGGTGTGCTTGTGTTGTGTGTATGTGCTTCGGAACAGCAATTTTTTTCCCTAGGAAAAAATTTGCTGTTCTGTATGTTTGATGTTTTAAATTTTAGATTAATAGGGTTCGATATTAGAACACTCGAAATTTTGAAAGTTCGGTGTTCTAATATAGACCCAGATCATGTTATGTAGCATGGCACATACCATGAAAATGTGGGTACATGTAGCTGGAGAGTACTGCAAGGCTCCAATGGATGTGTCCAGGTACCAAAACTGTGACTTGAGCATCCCAAACACACACTCTATTATGATTCTTGTTTGTGCGTGTGCCTCATTATAGATCTCTTGTTCGGGTGTGTGTGCATTTCTGATGGGTGTCATCAGCCACGGCTCCAGTGCGTAACCAACATCCCCCACTAGGTGCCCGTATGGGATGTCCCCACTGGCAAATCACTGGTACAGCTGCGTCAAATGCCAGCTGTGGGAATCGTGATAACTCCCAGGGCTTCCAGCACATATATTCATTATAATACCCTGGGCATCACACACGACCTGGCAGTTGATGGAGGGGAAGTCGTTGTGGTTTATGTAGACCCTGCCCTGCTCATGGGGTGGTAGTTTTATGTGTATGTGCATGCAGTCTGTAGCACCCACTACTTCAGGGTATTCTGCTATTTGTTGGAAGAGATGCATATTGCTGGCCAATGCCTCACAGTTGTTAAGGAAATATATGTGCAAACTGGCAGATGTTGACAAGGCATCCAGGAACTGGTGGAGTACCTTGAATGCTGATGCCTTTGAGATCCCCATGATATCCCCAGTTGGCCTTTGGAAGGTACCTGTGGCTAGTTTTCTTAAGCCTACACATACCTTGGTTTCCACTGGGATGGGTTCCCCTCTGCTGGTTCTGTGTCTGAGGTGTGGCCGGCACAGCTCAACGATATGCTGTAGGAGGTCCCTGTCCACCCTATAGCACTCTACTATCTCCAGCTCATGTAGCCCCTGGTAGGTTTTCCTGGGTCTGTACACACTTCTCCTTCTCCTCACTGTGGGTTGGTCATCAGCATTCACATCCTCACCACCCTCAGCCTCTTGCACATGCTGGTTTATGATAGCAAAAGCAGCCCCTAACATTTTTTCTCTTGCTTTCATTTTGTAAAATTTCCCTGTTCGTATACACCGGTGGTGCAGAGCTTTTGGGAAAAAACAAGGGGGAAAACGTGTTTGCATACTTTATAGTGGTGTGCTGGGCTGGGCTGGTCTGCTGCCAGTGTAATTGGCTGATTCTAATACATTTCACCTGTTAGCTAAGCTAGTTCTCCTTGATTACCTTCCTACTGCTGTTTTCCCTTCCCCATTGCCTCCCTGTTTAAGCCCGTGTGCGCACCGTGCAAAGTGCTCAAATGTGCACACTGCCACTATATTTCCTGGATTAACTTATTTTTTCTTCCTGTAAAACCCGGTGCATGGCGCACACCTGCTTACACTTTGTAACGAGTGCTAGGCAGGTTTAGACATTCCCCCTAGCTTAGCTGTGCTAAGCTAGGAGCAAACCTGAGCCACAGGGCTCCAATCTGCTTACAGCATGCCTGACACACCCACCTATGATGTCACCGACCTCCTAGTCTTGTACCCAGCTATTCATACTCTTACACTGTTAGGACCTGCCTCACATGCTGGGGAAAACTGGGAATCCCTATCCTTCCCCTCATTTGCATAGGATTGCCTGCTAATGCATAGTTACATGTGTCACACTGAGTCTCCCCCCTTAGCAACCACAACTCATTGGCCAGGTTGTCTACTGCCTGCCATTGACTTGCATGGCAGCATACTGATTTTAGTTAGAATGCTTATTTTAGGTTTATTTTCTTATCCCCCCCAATCCCGTTTGAGCGCCACTGCCCTATGCTTAAACAGCCGAGATTGGCAAAAAAAAAATAAAAGTTAATTTTTTAATTTTTTGTATTGTTTGCAATGCCAATGGCCTTATACTTGGCCATTAGCATGCTTCCTCAGTGATATGTAGCCTTTATTTGGGGCTGTCATAGCGCCATTTTGGATTTTGCAGAAATGTACTCGGTTACTAACCCTGTACATTTCTGCAGATAGCATTAGTCTTGCACGGACTGTTGCAAGATTCCTGGATTGCAAAATCAACTCATTTGCATGGATTTCACCTGCAAATTGGGTGATTTGCATACCAGGGCATAGTCCGTGCAAGATTAATGCAGGAGCACTCGTGCACACCCCCGCAGGTTGTTCCTGGATTGCATGGCAGACATATTGCCTGCGTGGGCTCCTGCACCAATCTTGCACTCCGTGCAAGCTTTTATGAATCCGGCGGAGGGTGTATGAGCCTGTATTAGATATAAAAAAAGGAAAACCCACTAATGCCTTGGCTAGACATATTTCTGCATATCAGGGATATGTTTTTAGATTTTTTTGTTTTGCAACAATTGGTTAAGGATGTGCAAGGCAGGGTTTTAGACATGCATCTTGACATTTGTGAATTAAAGTGGCAATTGCGTCTGGATGCAACCAATTTCCCAGGAATAAATGACAATGTGAGTATTTCTGCTGTGTTAAAATTGAAATACATTTTAGGGTAGATACCCAAGTTATTTAAAGGGCTTGTTGTACACATTTTAATGTACATAATTTTGTATTGTATTGCATTTTTATTGTGTCTTTAAATGGTTTAATTGTGATATCACTAATTAATGTGTAATTAAGATTGTTACATAGGAAGGGCGTGGGTATTTAATAGTTGGGATTTTAGTATTATGTTGTTCTGAGGAAGTCCTAATAGTGTTTGGATGAAAGCGGTAAACCTGTTGGTAAAGACTGTTTTTGGTTGACAATAAACGCGTGGAATTCAGTCACTGTGGCCAGTGGTTCTTCTGTTGTCAGTTTTTCCATTTTAGTTTGAAACATATAACATTGAAGAAAAAACTTTTTTCCTATATGCAGATGATTAACATATATCCTCTTTTCATATATACATAAAATGCTTTCTACCAGTGCAATACACTTTCTTCCATTATCTCTTTCCATTGTCCAATTACACTTTCATATTCTGCACATTTTACTCCAAATTCACTTATCACTTTTCTGGTATAATAGATCCCATCCATTTTCTTCTTTATTTAACCAAATGTCTTACTATTCAGCTTATTTAACTATAAAACAGCTTTTTTAAAATAATGTTTTGGTTCATTTTATAATCTTATCTTTTTTTTCACAATAACCAAATATTTGCTTAATACAAAGACGTAGGTGCTGCAATTCATTTCCTGTTTCTCATTTTGCTTTTCTCATTCCACAAGCACATTTTTATAATCGTATTTATTACCAATGCAAAAAAGTGCACTTCTTATGAGAGAGATTCCTTTATCTCCTTTATTAATTATTTTTTTCCTTCACAACCACTCAGGATTTTTAAAACACATTTTTATTATATGCATTACTTTTTCCCCAATGTTATATACTTCTAATGTCTTCCACCTTGTGTCATATATCACAGTATCAAATGTTTTGCTATATCACGATACTAGTCTTACTTGTTTATTTTCTCTCCAAATAGTATCTAGTGCCTTACAACTACCTGATAGTACTTTCTATTAGTAACATTGCCTTCATCTATTTTCTCTTTAATTCTCCAAAAAACATCATCTAGTACCACCCCTAATACTTCCTGAATTCTTTTTGCATAATTTTCATAAAAAAATGATATCCTGCAGTGTAATTTGCATCCAGATGTTATTGTTTTTCCTTTCATCTTTTTCATATGAGCTTAATCACCCCACCAAATACACCTGTTTTCTTTATTCCTTTCTCTAACCATTTGTTTAAAACTTCCAAAGAAGCTCTTATTAACACATTCACCCATTCCCTTTTAACACCCATAACTCAAGGCATCCAAACCTGGGGGTGAATTTTTTTCTTCATTTTCTTCATTTCTTTACAATTTCTTTAATCTCTTCCATTCTAATTTTCTCTTGTAACTTTTTCTTAACCTTGTCAGATATCCTTTCCTCCTTCCATATTTCCCCTTTCATCTCTTTCTTTTCATGAATTCTACTTACAAATTTTTCAATCACCTATATAATTTCTTCCTGTTTATATTTTATATTACCTCATCAAATAGTGTATCCATCGTTTCTTCTTTTTTAACTTCATGTCCTAACCAATGTGAAACGTTCTCTTTCTTCATTTTAAAAACCTGTCTATACATCATTGTCTTTATTTACTTTCTATTCTTATCATACAATTCCACTTGCATTTCTGTTAACCTGGAAGTTTCTTATTCTGGCTCTTTCTCAATACTTCCTCATAGTTTCTTTATATCTCATTCTACTTCTTTTTTTATTTTTTCTTGATGTCTGAAAACATGTGTTTATATTTTTCCTTATACAGTACTCACCAGTCTGTCTAAGTTTTATAAAACACTCTAAATGTCATATGTTCATCCCATAATTGTCTATGTTCTTCTTTCATTTAATCATTTTTGCTTACCTCACCAGTTGATCTTTTTATGTCTTTTCCTTACTATATCACTTCTCTCTGTCTGTCATTCCCTATTCTAATCAATAATGCTCTACAATCTGTAAATTTAACCATTTCTACCCAATCATTTCCTTCATCTCTTTTGAATACATAGTATAATCTATCTCGGTTTTAAAAAGTCCTCTTTTAGATGTTGAATCCCTAAATTTTCCTGTTTTCAGTCTTCTACAATTTATCAGCTCTTTCATTACCTTAACAGCCTGGTTTATTTTTCTTTTCTTAAGTTACAGTTAAAGTACCCCACTATAATTATGGACATAGCTGTAATTAAATGTTTCTTTATTTCTTCAAACATTATCCTCCTTTTAGACACTATTAATCTAACACACCGTCTTCTTTTTATCATATCACATGTTATCACCTTTTCAGGTGCTACTACTGTCATTTCTGAACATATATAATGTCCTATAAACAAATAATCTTCTTTCCCCACAGTGCCTCAGTTAATTATTTTTTTCTTTTTCACACACCTTGTGCCATGCAGACATATTACATCCATATTTGCCTTCCTACACTATTCAGTGACTAACAAAACCCTAATATAATTTCTTGTACTATTAACATTTAGTGCAAATACTCCCATGCTATCCTTTTCACATCTTTGCATCTTTTTTTAATTCCAGTTTTTATTTTCTCTTTCTTTTCCTAACCCTCCCCTAAACAGCCTTTTCACATTCATGTTCCAGTTCTTCCCTTGTCTCCAACCCGTCCCTCTCTCCAACTTCACTTTCCAGAACTGCACACTTATTTTTAACTTTCTGATCCCTACCAGCATACCTTCCCCTTCTCCATTTATCACTACCTGTCCTATTTTTTATTATTTTCTTCTTCACTTGTCTCTCCCATACTACTTTCTCCTTCACACACATCTTTATATCTACTTTTCCATGCTGTTTTCTTTTTCATTTATCCTTGATTCATCTTCTTCTAAAAAGTGGCAGCCAAACCAAAAATGTAAATTCCCACTACATTTTCTAGATACTGATCTACAAGTCTTAGTAGTATGCCCTCATTCCTCACCTTTTCCACATCATTTTTAATACATTTATGAACCAAATGTGGTGTTTCTCCACAATAAAAACAAGATTTGGATTGTCCCCAGGATGGAACGGTGCTCTTTTTCACATTTACCATTTTCATATTTACACATGCTGTACTATTCTTTCATTTCCATTCATTGTCACCATCCTTTCCAACCTCCTGTCCAAACCTCATTTTCATCAGAGATTGTTTACATCATGTACTTTACTGCAAACAGAAAGAAAAGTTTTTTAATAGGTTCATATGTGGTAACTAGGCTTTTGGCCCAAGAACCATTTTAAACCCAGACAAGTTTAACCCATATGTAACAAAATTTTGCTGACTTGTGACAATCCCCCAAGGAATTTTACAGTTATAATATAGGGTCATACATACCCAGCACCTGTCCATTTATGACTCTTGCTTTTTCAGTATCTGATGTCCCGAATTGTATATTCAGTTTTTTTTTTTAATTGCATACTTAAATACTGAAAAAAGGTCATATTTTCTTCTTCCCTACTTTATTTATAAATGTTCTGCCAACAAAAGTTTCAAAATGTCCCTTCACAAAAGTCCTTGTTGCCTATGTGAATTAGCACTCATGTCTTTTAAATCAAATTCTAAAATCAAACATTATCCATAATCTCAGACCTATTAATAACTACATTGTTTTGTTTTGTTTCCTTATTCTTACCACTGACCATCTTTTCTGTACCTGCAGTCCTTCAGTGTTCCTTTGAAATCTCAAATTTCTGTTTACTTCCATACTTCCTCATCTGTCTGCCTGATTTACAATTTCAGGATATGTTCTCATCTGTCTCTTTCTATCTTCTACATCAACAGCATGTACTTTACCCTGTTGCAGAATTATGCCTATACAACTGATTTTTCTATCAGCAGAAAATCCTCCCAGATTTATTTCATCTCTAACAGGAGTTGTTTCTTCATCTCCCAACTTTTTACTAGCATTTTCTTCTCTTGTCTGCTCCTGTAGCACTCATTCCACCATCTCATTCCAATCAGCCTCCTTGTCATTCTTCGGCTCATACTCCACGTTAGCTCCATTAGGACTTGTGTCTAAGGCCCATTGTCATCCAAATCCACCACTGCCTCTGTGATTTCTGCATTTTAATCTCAGACACTAAAGTACTCTCCATTGTATGACTGCCATCTTTTGCTATCTTGGAAGTGTATGAACCAGGCAGTAGGACTCTGGTTTCATTCTGTAGCTCAGAATGAAAAGAGCAGTGGAAGTTCCCTAGCACCCTGGCCAAATTTCCCCTAGTGGTATAAAACCACCTTAGGTCTCACCTAAAAACAGGCCATTGAACTAGTGGGACTAATCCAGTCAATAAAAGACAAATAAAATGAAGTAAAATAAAATAAAATAAACAAAAAATAATAAGTAGGATCCAGATACAACCTCTTCCAAGCTGTAGCAGTGATTAGTGCCTAACTAAGGACCATTCAGATGGACCTTAGTAGTGATCAGTGTCCCCTTCTCCACCCATTTATCAGTGACTAATCCAATTTTTTTTCAACATGTTAGCCAGCAATGTCCCCCACCCCAAACTTCACACTTTAATGTAGTGATCAAAGATCTCCAAACCCCGTGCCTTCTGGCAACATTCACAGTACTGTGCCTCCCTGCTTACCCATCCTGACAGCAAGCTGTGTACTCTGCTAACCTCCATCATCATGTCATTGTTTGAACACGCCCAATCCTCTCTTTTCCTGATCTCATGACTATTTATGTTTCATAACACCTCATTTGACGATAGCTGCTTAATGATTTTGCTCAAGCATTACAGTTAAGTCACACTGTAGTAGGTGACTTACCTAGAAAAATAACCACTGTGAAGCTGTCAATGGCCAGAGCCCTAACCTACAACTTAGAGAAAACTATACAAGTGGCATCATGGCAGATATTAAAAGTAAATGTCTTTTTTTATTCTGACCTCTAATTTATTGTTTTTATTTTGTACTCTGCAGTGCAATGCACTATAATCTGTTTCCATTAAGTTTAACTTTTATATCCTGTATCATTATAAGTTTACTATCAAAAAGTTGAAAATCAAAAAAAAATCTACTTACTTGATCGAACTGATATTCTGAATTTGGAAATGTCGCTTTAATGGAATGTTGAAAATCATTACCTCGACTTCCGCATTCAATCAAATTTGGAATGTCAGGAGGTGACATCAGACCCTCAGGCATTTGTGCTGAAGCTGTCATATGAATTGTACATCTACAGAACAAGTGTTTACAGTTTTGCAGGGGGGCAATCCCCCCTGCACCCCCCACACCCCCTGCAAATTATATATGCCAACTCCAAGATCGCACTACAGTGAGGAAAAGGGTAGACTTCCCGATCCTCACTGAATATGTCGAATACACATTAGTGAATGTACATTCAAACATTTTCAGAACGGCATTATGGAAACTGGAAAAGACGCATTTGTCCATTCCAGTTTCGAGTAAGCTCCATTCCACATTTTGATAGTAAACCCTCATTATAGCCATGTCCTTTCAAACATTCATATTGTATTCGCTTACAGTTATGCATCAGCTTCTTGATATTGATAGGTACATATCTAATACCTGTAAGTCATCGTTCAGCTCTTAATGCTACTTAGTCTGACCTCTAGCTGACCATTTTGTGATGGGAATATTTATTGAAAAATAGGTCAAGACAGGGCTTTGGAAGTAATACTACAAACTTTTATTATAAACTTACAATCTATATGATAGTATTTTTTTAGATTCAGGTGCTACAAGGTTTTATATGGAATAACATTTGTACATCACAGAAAACACATAGCCCTTCAGAACACACACCAGCACTGCCTTCACATAAAAACATAAACTGCACACCCACCTTTGCAGAGGCCCTCAATAAAAATCTACCCAAACAGCAGATACCTCTAAGGCAGAAATGGACTCGACCACCACAACACAACACTAATCACGAGACACATAACTCTCCTAAACAGTGTGCCACTCAACCAAAGCCGCTAAGGCAAAACAGCAGGCCCAACACACTAGCCATAGGTGATGCGATAGTGAGGCACACTGATGTCCCACTCACTAGGTTGAATAAGGAGAAAGTAACAGTCAGCTGCCTGTCAGGCGTCAGGATCTGCCACATAACGCATGCACTTGGGTCCCTCAACAACAGGTGCAAATATGACTGTCATTGTACATGTGGGTATGAATGACCTGAGATGTACCTCCCTGGACTACATGAAAAAAGACATTGAAGAGCTTTTGGATTATGTAGCCCAGGCGAGTATGACCATAGCCCTGAGCAGCATCCTACCATCACCCAGAATGATACCACAGTACAAGCTGAAAATTATTGATTTCAACAACTGCTAAGTTTCTGGTGTCATTCTAAAGAGATCCAATATCTGTCTGCCTGGGATGACATGATTGACAGACCTCGATGCTTTGCCAGAGATGGCCTGCATCTGTCACCCCTGGGCTTCCGGATACTGACCAAGGCTCTTGCCACCCCTATAGTGCCTTTTTTAGGTGGCGTTCCAAAGACCAATTTACCACCATAACAGCTACAAACAAATGCAATCTGAGGGTCATGCTGCTCAATGCTAGAAGTCTAAATCTCAAAATGCACTTGCTCGAAGCACTCCTTAAAATGGAGAACATCGACATTTGTGCCGTAACAGAGATCTGGTTCAAGGCAGCAGAAAGCACCCCTGCACTACCAGACTATAACTCATTCCACACCTTTTGGCCCCAGAACTTGGACTGAAGCTCCAAAGGTGGTGGTGTTTCCATAGTTATAAAGGATGCACATATCTCCAGACTGGTAGCCCAACATAATGCATCTGAGATACTTCAGGTGCAACTAACATTGGGTAAGACAGCGATTCAGGTCATAGCCTGCTATAGGTTCCCAACCATCTCCCAAGACTCACACTTCACATTCCTAAGCACCATGGAGAATATTAGGGTCCAACCTAACACTCTCATACTGGGCAACTTCAACTACCCCTCCATTAACTGGGAAAACTACTTATGTAAAAAACAAAATAGTCTCCCCACACCATCAAGCCAAATAAAATTTATTAAAAAACGACAAAGCTTTCAGACATAAAAAACATCCTTCCTCAGTGTTTTACACAAAAGAAAAGTTAAAACCAACATTTATACTAATAGCACATGACACAGCCATTAACTGATTAAGGTGAACACCCAGTTCTTAAAGATACAGAAACAATGATAAAAGGGATAAGAAGTATATACATATCTTCCTCTCATTTTTTTTTTCTATTTTTCCTTTATTTATTTTTTAGAATATGTTTTAGTGTAACTTGTTTATTTAAGCCTGGGTCTTTATCTGCATCAAGCCTCACTATCCATTCATATTCTTTCATGTCCACACTATTAACATGGTCTCCACGTCTATTACCTGGGTATACAATATATGTGGCCCTGAAGTCAAATTCATAAGCAGCACCCATTGCAGAAATGTGGCAAGCCAATGAGTTAGTAGGTATATTCCTATGAATCTCCGATCTATGCTCAATTATTCTATCCCTCAGGCGCCTGACTGATTTGCCCACATAAAATCCTGAACATTTCTTACATGTGGCAAGATATATAATACCAGTGGTATTACACGTCGCTGTGAAAAATGAATCTTCTGCCACTCATAGGATGTATAAATTCTGGGCACTGATTAATACTCATACAACATGAACAATTGTAACATGGAAAAGTGCCTTTTTTCTTAAACTCAATTCCTTGTGTATTATTCAAAGAAAAATCTTTGTAACATAAAAGTTGTTTCAAATTGTTACAATTACGATAGGTAAACATAGGTTGGTCTGGGAGCCATTTCTCATGACCAGGTATAGATTTCAGGACAAACCAATTTTTTATAACATTCTCAGTTGTTCTGCTCATTCTATTGTATGTTATGTATGCTCGTTCCTACCCCCACTAGAGGTAGCAACAACCTTGACCTGGTCATTACTAACATGGGTGACCATTGCTCTACACCAATAGTCAACTCCTCCCTGGTTAGATCTGACCACAAACTAATCACCTTGGAAATCCACATCCGTCCCACCCTCCACCTCCGGCAAAAGTAACCACCATGAAAAACTTCTCCAAAGATAACATTGGGCTCCTAAAAACAGAGGTGGCTAACTTCATGGCACCTATGCAAATGGAGATCAGTTGCATGACTGCCGAATCATACACTAATGCATTGTATGAACATGTACACAAATGCATGGATCTCGCCATACCGAATAGAACCAAGACGCTCTCCTCCAAAAAAAGGAAGCCAATCTGGTAGTCCTCTGCCATAAACAAACTCTGCAACAGAAGGGGGAAACTGATGTAGAATAAGGTGAAGTCCCAAGACTGGAAAAACTCACTTATCAGCCTCAACAAAAAGTTCAGCTCCCTCATCGAATCCTCTAAATCTAGCTATGAAAACAGAATTTCAGCAGATAGTAAAGACAAACACAAGCCCTTCTATAGTTATGTAAAGAATCTCCACAGCAATACTCAGATTTGCTCTGAGCTACTGCACAGTAGTACCTCCTATACCGAGCCAACAGATATTGCCAATGTACTGGCTGACAGATTCAGTGCCGACTTTACACCCCCCCCCCCACAAGGGACCAGTCACAATACCAGTAGATTGCCAGGCATCCAGTACTACTGCTGCACAGGTTAAAACAGCACTGTCCAAGGCCAAGAATATAGCTTATGTGGGACCTGACAATATCCCTGGCTGTGTTCTACATGACCTACAGAGTGAACTGGCACCTCACCTGTGTGACCTGTTCAATCACAGCCTCACCTCAGGCTTTGTCCCTTCAAATGTTGCACTGCTACAGTCATCCCTCTCCACAAAGCAAAGGAGGAGGGATACAGACCCTGGGAACTATTGCCCCATTAGCCTGACAAGTCTGATATGCAAAGCTATGGAATGCATCATCATGGACCTAATAAACAAGGATATAGGGAATCTCCAAACTCTGGATCCAAAACAGTTTGGTTTTGTGAAGGGTAGATCATGCCTGCTCAACTTGGTCAACTTCTTTGAGACAGTCACCAGAGCTGTGGATGAAGGCAAGGTGGTTCATGCAGCCTACCTTGATCTGGCCAAGGCCTTTGATACCATTCCCCACTCAGGAATCATAGAAAAACTCAATAAGCTAGGTAGCAACCCCAATATCACTAAGTGGGTTGCAAACTGGCTCACAGGTAGAACCCACAGTGTGAAAGAAGCTGACTCCAAGTCAGACTGCCGACCAGTCATGAGTGGAGTGCCACAGGGTTCAGTCCTGGGTCCTCTCCTATTTGGTATCTACTTCTCTGAAGTCCAGGCCAACATGAAGGGACTCTGGCTGACAAAGTCCACAGATGATTGCAAGTTGGGAGCTATTATTAACTCCCCGAGTGATGTTGGCATCCTACAGAAAGGCCTCACTGAGACTAACGACTGGTGTCAGAACCATGGCCACAGGCTCAATGCCAAAAAATGTGTTGTCATCCCCTTTAGGAAAAACCCAGTTTCCATGAATTACCACATCGATGGTAGTCCACAGAACACAGAAGATGTTATAAGAGATCTGGGAATACAGGTTGACAGCAGCCTCTATTTTGACCATCACATTGTCACTGCGGTCAGAAAATCCTTCTTTGTGGCACATCTCATTACTAAAGGTTTTTCATCCAGGAAGAAAGAGGTCATTGTCTCCCTCTACTCTTCCCTCATTAGGCCAATCATTGAGTACAATGTCCCAGTTGGCATGTACCTCACTAAACACCTGCAACAACTGGACAGGCCACAAAAGTACCTCACAAACAGGATATGAGGCCTTAAACATTTGTCCTATCTGGACAGACTAAAAAAACTCTAACTATTGTCTGTCTCATATCACCTACTTAGAGGCAATCTCTGCTTGACTTACAAAGCCATGTCTACACCAGCTCTGTTAGAAATGCTACACCTAAAGAAATCCCAATCCCTCCACACCACATGCTCTAGAAACCTCAACCTCATTACCACAATCAACATGCTGGAGGGACAGGTTCATAACCCAGAGACTGCCCATGCTATGGCATAGACTTCCCATACATGTCAAGCAGAGCACCTCACTGGCCCTCTTCAAGAGATATCATGATGAGTGGATGGGAAATAGAAAATTCACCCCAGGGATCACTCCAGTGGCTTTCCTCGACAGGGTAATGGTAATCCTATGGGGTAGGCTTGTAAAGGCTCCAGAGGCATTAGCCTAGTACACACCTATGAACCTATGACAGTAGAAGTCAAGAGTTTACATCTCTAGTTTACTCTTACTCTTACTCTCACTACAGTCTTGGTCAAAAACATATTTCCCTTTTGTAGACATTTATTTGGATACCTAAGTTTTCTTTTTCTCACAGTATATTCCTAATTCTGAGATTTTTTAAAGAGCTACTTAAGGATTTTTTTTCATAAAAATCTTGTGAATAAATACAGGGATTTTTTTTATCACAAAAGGCTTTTGGATAAATATGAGGCACAACTGGATCCAAACCATTTGCCAAAGGGAATGAACAAAATCAAAGTCTTGGTGTTTATGGAGAACAAAAGCACAATTAAAAGTACTGGTCCAGATTTGCATTGACATCTTTAAAGTTTATAGTGATCAACAACCAGCTGTATCTTTTTTGACCTCTATGCTAAGTGAATAGACAAGAATGGAATGGATTCAAAAAGGACCAACATTAGCAGTAAACCCTAACACAGGCTGCTAACACTGGAAGTGTCCCTTTACATTTCAGAGACAGTCCTACCACATTAATCCTTCACATTCTGTAGGCTTTCTGAGGTGGGCAATAGTGAGGCATTCCAGGGAAGCAGCATATGCTAATTAGTCATGTGATGCCTGGAAATCTCTGGAAATACCTTTGGTAAGGCAATAATGTAGCTAAGCAATTCAGAGAATCACTCAGCTGCATAAGTTAACTCAGCCTGTCGAGTTAGGTAATTCATGCAGAAGTATATTCACCCATTGCAATGGGTAGATCACCTTAGAGATAAGAGCAGTGAAGTTTACTAGACCGGTAGTGATGGGGTGTTTGTGAACATGTGTATGTGTATGATTGCACGTGTGAGTGTATGCAGAGAAAAGAGTGGCCTCAGGTGATTGCAAGTGTTTGTGAACTGATGAGCATGAGTCTGTGTGCGCGCACACGTGTGTGTGTCTGTCTGTCTGTCTGTGTGCATGTGTGTTCATGTGTGCATGTGGCATCTATATTACCCTATTGAATGTTTATGTTAGTAAATAACTAAACGTCGACCTGGTAATATCAAAAAATTAAATCTGCGAACGGTCGATTTAATGTAAGGAATGGATTCCCTCGGCCGCAAAAAAAAAAATTAAACCAAAATGAAGTGAGGAGCTTTGCCCCACACACCCCCCCCCTCAACTAAATATACCAACTCTGAGATCAATATACAGTGGGGAAGGGGCAAAATCTGCATAACAGCCAAGGGAATTATTTCCCTGCGTTAAATCGGCCGTTCACAGTTTTCTGCTTTCGCTATTACCAGATCGACATTTAGGTATTCGCTAACATAAACGTTTAATCAGGTAATAGGAACCTGTGTGTGTGTGTGTGTGTGTGTGTGTGTGTGTGTGTGTGTGTGTGTGTGTGTGTGTGTGTGTGTGTCCATTGTTGCAACTGGGTGAGGGGATGTAGAGCTGTGTGTGTACATACATGTGTGCACGTGTGCATGAATGTATGTATGGGTGCATGTGAAGGGCAGGCATATCCATAAACTCCCCTAGACTAATGAGCAAATCCTATAATATTGAAGGGGAACATTAGACATTAGGGAAATTTAATTGCCACTGTAAACTCACTTAAAAAGTTAATAGAAAACAGGGTGTGTCCATGTGGGTGGGTTGGGGAGCTACCATAACTGTCAACAGCCATATTCAACACATCCAGAAATAGCCAGGACAAATACTAGATGACACCACGGAAATTTCTGGAGTTTGCAAATAAGAAGAATGAAACTCTAATGTCTGTGTTTATTGATTAACTGAAATCATCCATGATTTATGTGGGGAAGGGGAAAAATACCAGTCATGTCAACTGAAAACTCAACTCTTCCTGTTTCGGAAGGATGTTCCTATTTTTAGGTCTGATTTACCTGAACAGGATGACCCTGTTTTTGGAGGCATGCCCTTATTTTCAGACTTGATTTACCCCATTCAAACAACTTTCTGAATCCCTCATCAAATGTGATTTTTGGAAGCTTTCTAGTACACAATAAACCACACTACATGACCAGCATATTAGTGACAACAGTAACATAAAGAAAGAGGACACACATCTTACAACACCCTTTTTCTGAAGCAAAAATAAATGGCCTTTTGTGGTAAACTTTGCAATACAGTTCAATTTTACACCGTCTCTCGGATAATGTGCTCATATTTCCACTCTCTGTTTTTTAAACATGTTTCTGAGTAGTATCCCACATTCTTACTCTAAGCAGGAAGAGTTATTTGCTATTTGGGATTCAAATGTTATGCTAATTGGATGTCCAGAGTTTTAGCTGGATGTTCCTATTTTTCAAGGACCTTTGCTCTTATTTTCAATGTCTGCAGGTTGAGAGGTATTTCTGTCAACTCAGGGACAGATAAAACATGTTTTGATATGTGTGTGCATGTGTTTCAATGTATGCATATGTTTTGTGTGTGTGTGTGTGTGTGTGTGTGTGTGTGTGTGTGTGTGTGTGTGTGTGTGTGTGTGTGTGTGTGTGTGTAAGATTGATTAAGAGTGCCTGGTTACACCTGTTATTGCCTTTCTTTGTGTGTAGGGCCCAATGCTTTTGAGGACAGTCAGTACACCTGTCATTGCCTTTCTTTGACAAGCCTGCTGATGTCATTCCCTATGAAATACACCTTTGCTGAAGGAGTATCCCAGTAATCTCTGTGACATGTTCTGTAACTGTGTAATGCTCTAATGTGCTGTAGTCGTTAGGTAGGTGTTCTAATCCCATTCATGGCAACTGTGAGTCTGTATATGTCTGTGCATATGTGTAGGGCCCAATGGTTTTGAGGACACTCAGTACACCTGTCATTGTCCTTCTTTGACAAGCATGCTGATGTTATTCCCTGTGAAATACATCTTTGGTGAAGGAGTACCCCAGTAATCTCCGTGTTGCATGATGTAACTGTGTAATGTGTAGCAACTAGGTAGGTTTTCTAATCCCAGGCATGGCAACTGTGAGACTTTTGGTGTGTGTGTGTGTGTGTGTGTGTGTGTGTGTGTGTGTGTGTGTGTGTGTGTGTGTGTGTGTGTGTGTGTGTGTGTATATAAGATTGATTAAGAGTGCCTGTATGAATACGATGTTTGGGTCGCCAGAAGTGATTACCTCTGGAAAGTGCTAATCAAAAGTAGTATGCAAATGCATGCAAATTATCCAATAATGAGGTCTTTCCTCATTATAGGTAACATGTCTCTGAATCACATTTTCCACACCTGCAAAAACAGCACTTTTTACCACAGACCTAGCAGCTGTTGTGGGATTCCTTCTGAATCCCAGAAGAGTTGGCTGTTGCCCGGTAACTATCTTTTCCTTTTTATTTCTTTATTTTTATTTATTTATTACTTTTAATGAAGTGAATAATAATAATAATAATAATGTGTTTTGATATTTTTTATTGTTTGATATGTTACACTCATTTGTCCAACTTTACAAAGTATTAGTTATTTGGCAATCACAGTTAGACAACTCACAACATGTAGACCTGTGCTATATTGGTCCCTGGTCTGGTTGACTACAGCACAGTTGCAAGAATTTACCTTGTGCTTGCAGCAGTGTAACCACTGAGTTAGAAGTTTGGGTGTGAAGACTGCATACTGGTAGTATTGTTTCTAACTACTGTAGGTTCATCTAGTAAGAAAAGACAGTAGCAAGCGTACTGGACCCATAAACATCTAGTTTAATACTGCATCTCAGGAAGCAGTTTGGGACTAGTGCTACTCTTTGCTTCTAGTGAGAGTGCAAAGTGTACTTTAAGTCATTTGGAGTACTGTTATTTTTGCCACTTTGTTTAAACTGTTGAATTCTGAATTCCTGCTTATTTTAAGTGTTTGTTGCCTTAATTACCATGCAAGTTATTTCCCGCACTTTCACTTTAGCTTACTATGTAAGTTGATTATTTACTGCACTTCCAATCTTTTTCAGTGATTTTAAGTTAGAAAGGTTAGGTCTATAGTGGCAGTGGAGAGTAGCCTGATCTCATTCTGTGCAAGTGTGCTTATTGTGATTGGCCAGAGGGCTATTTTGTTTGTTTACTAGTTTTCTGAGCCTGTATAAAGGAGTTATATTTGCACAAGACTTTGAATGACTGATGCAGGCACTTAGAACTAAAATGTCCCTATAAAGCTACCTCTAAAATTTCTTCAGTGCTTAGTTACACAAAGACCATCTAATGTGCGTGTTCAGAAGCACCTCCAATCAAATTTAGACTTAGTCTTGATTCTTAACAAAGCTAGACTCTTGTACTGTCCCTTTGTAAATCATATAATAAGGATCTGTAACCACTGATATGCACTTTCTTACTATCTGTCCAGTTTGGTGGATATCGGAATCCGGAGGCAATGTAGCAATGCCTGTGTTTATTTTCAAACAAACTGATAACTTATGTGAGGGATGTAGTTACACAATGTAAAAGGAGGCAAGTTTCTCACTTACAAGAATTCATAATACCTAACGTGTTGTCAGAAACACACACACACTACACTCACACACAGTAAGGACCAGACATGCCGAGGTTCTTAAATGTAATCCTCCTAAACTCCGAAGGCCTCCCAGACTTTGCAATTACAGTAAGTATCCTCAACTATCTAAAAGGTATTCTACAAAAACAAAAAGATGCCACAATACATACAGCCACATCTCACGACATTTCACAGTCTAAGCCCATGAGGCAAACCACAATATATCTCAATATTTTGATAATAAGAGACTCCATTATTAGACATACAGATGTCCCAATCAACAGGTTTATTAAAGAAAGAATCACGGTCAGTTGTCTATCAGGGCTAGGATCTGACAGATGACAGATCATGCATGCATGCATGTAATTGAACCACATGTACCAGTATGACTCAGTCACAGTCCATGTAGGTGTAAATGACCTGATATTTACCTCCCTGATCTATATGAAAAGAGACATGATGGAGCCCTTGGACTATGGGTCCCAGGTTGGTGTGAACATAGCATTGAACAGCATTCTACATTTTCCAAGATGATGCACAATATGAACAGAAGACAATGGACTTTAAAAATTGTCTTAGTTTTTGGTGTCATTCAAAAGAGGTCCAATATTTGTCAGCCTGGGAGGATATGGTTGACAGATTACTCTGCTTTGCCAAGGGTGGTCAGCACCTGTCCCCTTCAGATTTTCAAATATTGGTTAAAACCTTGTCCATCCCAATAGTACCTTTCTTAGGCATTGCCAGCCTAATAAACCTTCCACCATAACAAGACCAGCTCAAGAAAATCTGAACGTGTTACTGCTCAATTTCAGGAATCTAAACAACAAACTCCACTGCCTACATGCTCTCCTCAACCTGGAGATGTGCATTCACTGAGACGTGGTTTAAAGCCACAGAGGCCACCCTGACATTGCAAGCCTATAATGCCTTCCATACATTTAGACCAGCTACTGCACAGGAAAGTACAGAAGGTGAGGGTGTCTCAATTTGCATCAAAACCAAGCACACCTCAGGGGTAGTCAAACAGTATGACATGACTGAGCTTCATGTCCAAATTACCATAGGCAAATCTCCATAACATTTCCTTGCAAGCTGTAGATCCCAGTCTATGACCCAGGAAACACATAAGACATATTTAAATGTGCTGGAGACACTACCAGTTCAACTGAACACCACTTTCATGGGTGACTTTAATTACCCCACTATAAACTGGGAATCATACATGACCCCAAACATGCAGGTCCAGAGATTCTTGAAATTTCTAAATGCAAACACTGTGAACTAGTTAGTTTGTGCACACACTAGGGTTGCTAAGATACTTGATCTGGTCCACACAAACATAGGAGAACATTGCATCCCCTCCCACTGTGTAAAGTCCGCAATTGGTCAGGTCAGACCATAAAGCTGCCTCTTCTGAAATAAAAATAAAACACAGGACCCCAGCTAATCCTGCAACTTTCAGGAATTATTCTAAACCACTGTTAAATTACACCCTAGCATAATTTTAAGCCCCACCCCCAAACCATGAACACTCTGCTGCCACTGCACAAATGTTCAAGAAAACTCAGCACAGTTATGTTAGTTGGTGCATAGAGCCAGCTGTACCTATCCAGAATAAGCACAGGACAAACTAAAAAAAAAGCCACCCTGGTAGAACCCCATCATCAAAAGGTTGTACAATAAAATGAAGAAAATCATGGCAGAAGTTATGAGCCAGTTATATACTGCATCAGGAGATGTAGCAAACCTAATGGCTGACAAATTTAGCTCCAGTTTTACTCCCTCTCCCACCATACACCACTCAGGAAATACTATAACCCATATCTCTTCCAACTATCACTAGAGATCAGGTCCTAAATGTACTCTCCAAGGCCAAGGTCTGTCTTGTCATGCCCTCTGTGAGGCTAAATGGAAATTTTTCAATAGAGTTTTTTGTCTAGGCTTGAAATGGTCTGCAGACTGATTGCCAAGTACATACCTATGAACCCATGATCCATTAATTGGCCCAGATAATGTCCTAGGATGCTGCCTTAATAGCATGAAACATGACCCATCAGGACCACTAAAACCACTATTTAACTATAGCCTCCAGACAGGCATCATGGGAAGCATATACAGTCATCCCTCTGCACAATGGATGGCCATCTACAGCTCCAGGTAACTACAGATCCATAAATCTGATCGATTTGATATGCAAAACCATGAAAAGTATTATCATGGAACTGATAAACAACAACTTTAGACTCTGGATCCAGCCCAGTTTTGTTCTTAGCAAGGCAAGTCGTGCCTACTCAGCCTGATGGACTTCTTTGAGAAGGTCACCAAAACAATAAACAGCAGCAAAATGATGTAGACTGCCTGCCTTGATCTGGCTAAAGAATTCAAGACAATACTCCATGCAGGCATTGTAAACAAACTCATGAAGTTAGGTATAAACTTTTATTACCCAGTGGATAGCTTGCCAGCTCAAAGATAGGACCAAAGAAATTAGGATATGAGTGTTTACCTCCACAAAAATGCCAGTCAGTAGTGGTGCCCTCAGGGCTTGGTGCTGAGGCTGCACATTTTTGGCATCTACTTCTCTGAAGTCAAGGCCAACATCAAGGGCCTCTGGCTAATCAAGACTGCATATCATAGCAAACTATGCATGGTCATAGAATCCTCCAGAAACACAGATACCCCCTAAGAAGGCCTGACACTGACCAATAATTGATGCCAGAGCCACAGTCCAAAATTCAGTGCCAAAAATGCATAATAGTATCCTTTTAGAAGACAGCTACCCCTGCAAACCACCACATTGATAATGCACCCATAAAAGAGTATGAAACAAATAAAGCACTCAGATAGCCGTAACCCCGATCCAACGTTTATTGAACAAGCACCAACAATAAATAATCCACTAATGCTGACCACAACTAGTACATTTTCATCTGTAACTTCATCAGATAAAGCAACATACATCATTAGTCATACTTATAGTGCAGTTAATTAAGTTTAATTAATTGTAATTGTACATACAGCCATCTTCTAACCATTCTGATCATTATCTGACAATGCACTATAAATAGACTTAATTAATTGCACTATAAGTATGACTAACAATGTATGTTTCTTTATCTGATGATGAGTTATGTATCGTAGAGTCTACCTGTTCTCTGGAACAGACTTGCCATCCATAGGAAGCAAAGTTCTTCCCTAATGCAGTTTAAGCATATCTTGGACCAATGAATTGGAAATCACAACTTTACCCCTGGTGACGCACTTATATCTCTATTAGAGAGAGAAGCAGCCTGTAAATGCTTGACAACCCATACCCAAACCTACATATACCCCTTAAAATACCCATAGTGTATCAAAACTTGCCAGATACATTTGGAAAGCATGGTTTGGCTTAAAAAGTTAACCTAGTAATAACCTATGGGTGTATGAACCTATGAACAGACTTTGAAGTAGTATTAAGGACAATATAGAAGATTAAAAGATTACCTGCGCCATTGAAAGTAATACAAGAGCAAAAGAACAATGAGATCTGTATTTGTGACACATCATGGCATGAGACCAGTGTTAAGCTCAAAGGGTTTTCTTGATTTGCTATGCCAGGTATTTTAACTTAAATTCCATATCACTGCTCATTAGGCAGACAAACCAATAAGGTTTGTTAAATCGAGAAAGGCAATTAAGCCAGATGATATCACCAATGTGGACTTATAACTCAGAGAAGAAAATGGTCCATTACTTTGTCATATATTTATCAAGTCACGTAGGGACAATAAAGCTATATACAAATGGAAAGAAACAATTTACAAAGCAAACAATGTGAACAACATATAGAGTCTTATTTATCTATCTTTCTCCTTTGTAGAACCACTAAAATAATGGAAAAAATCAGCAAACTAGTGAAGCAGACAAGAAGTACATTAATCAATATGCTTTCAATAGCAAATTTCTCACTACAATAAACCTACTATAATTTGTGAGAAAATACTAGACAGGAAGCAGCTAGGATAAATACTCCGCCAAGGTACAATAAAGCCATAAAAATCCACAAAGAAATACCAAGGTACAATAAAGTCATAAAAATCCACAAAGAAAAACTAGGACATTCTGTGCCTTGGTTACTTCACCAAACTAGGACATTCTGTGCCTTGGTTACTTCACCATTTCTTTGTGAATTTTTACTACTATAATTTGTGCTTTATGTAGCTTTTACCATTGACTGCGGTGGTGGTGCTGCGGTAGCGCTGTCGCCTCACAGTAAGACGTTGTCCTGTTCGATTCTCAGCTAGAGCGTCTTCTGTGAGGAGACATGTGTGAATGGATGTACCTCCGTTGAAGGTTGTGTGTCAGGGCCAGCAACTTGGCACGTAAAAATCTACTATCAATCATTAGCGGACCAGAGTTCTGCTGTGGCAACCCCTAACCGGGAAAAGCCGAAAGACACAACATGTAGCTTTTACCATTGGCTAAGGTTTATAGATCTCAATAAAATATTTAACAAAGTAAATTACAACCTACAGGTAAAAAATAGTAGCACTTCTCAGTTTGAATCATTACATTGTCACCTAGGCTAAGGATTGGTTATCATACAGAACCTGGAAGGTCCAGGTTGAGAACACACACTATGATAAAGCCTCTGATCTAATCCATAAAAGGGAGTAAAATTAAAACGATGACAGGAGATCTTTCCAGTATCCCTCAAAAGCCTGACTCCAACTTTAGCAATTCATTTGCTAGTAGAATTAATGATTACCTCTCTTACGCCAAAGCTTATCTATGTAATTCAGTTACCATCACAGTCAATCCCTCCTCCAGCCCACATCATAATATACTGCTAAGCACCATCCTTTTCTGTTCACAACATTTTCAAACAGAATGCCACCCAAAATTTTTGAGATTCTAGACAAGTCAGTTCCTCCCTAAATTCTTTACACTGTACTCGGAGTTCCTTAAAATGTCTGTCTCACTCATTAACAGTCTCCTGGCCCACATTTTAACTATTCCTTAAATACTAAAATTTTATATTGCACATTCAAGCATCTGATCATCAATGTCCTATCAAAGTCTTGTTGCCTTCCTTGCCCAGGAATGACTGTCCTAATACTAGCATACTAGTATCTGTCCCTCATCAAAATACTTGAAAAAATTTCTAACACCAGTATCTGGACCAAAATGGCTTTAGATAATGCTTTAACATCCTAGGCGCCATCTACACTGTCACAGTTATTATAGAGATGCTATATTTCTAACAGAGAAAACATTTTACTAAGAGAGATGTATTTATAGACAAAAGAGCCTTGAATCAATAATTCACACATTTTTACTTAACAAATCTAAGCAGTCTGGCATTGTGAAAGTTATGAGAAATAGTTTCAAGAACTGTCCTTAAGAAAGAACATCCCATGCAGTTGCCGGTCAAAGTAAGTCTAATATAGGGTACTTCAAGACAGGTTTTCACAAAGCTGTGTCCTGGGACACATCCTATTCTCCCTATTCATTAATACATTCACCAGTGATCTTTCTAGGATTAAATTCACTCTGTATGATGATGATATATTCTTCAAAGGTAGAATGAGGTACCTACCTCCTCCCTCTTGAACATTCAGTCCCATTTTCCAAGTATTTTATGTTAATTAACAAACATATGTTAGGGAGTGCTTTGATATGACATTGTCCTACAAATTTCACACAGAATGTAGCAGAGAAAAAGTTCCCAAACAGCTTTGGCATTTTTGCAGACTATCCAACATGTTAGCTTTTGATGCTAGGAAAGCATTAGACATTGACCTGTTAACTGTTAAACTCATTTATACCCTTTCAATCATACAGTTTCACCCCCACCATGACACCACACTGCTTTATACTACAAACACAAAGTCTGCTGTTTTCACTGTCTGGCCACTTTGAACACCAGTATCTAAAATTATAAAATCCAGTCACAGCTAGCGCAGCTCTTCTACTGACATCTCTAACCTTTTAAATTCTTAATAACAATATTGCCCAAGAATTAGCTTTAAAACCAACTATGCACTACCCACTACATTTATCAGGACTTCATTGATGCAAGCTGGAGGCAAAAGGCCTTTTACAGAATCTTAACATCCATGTGGAAGCAGCTACTGTAATACTCAAAAATGAACAAAACTATGAAAGGTTTTGGAACAAGTTCACTGAGTCCTTAAAACCTACATATTCATTTATATGCCTGAATTGATGTTTTTGTTGTTTGTATATCTAATGCATTAGTATGCACACTTATGTGCTTAATTGATGTTTTAGTTGTTTGTATATCTGTTGCCCTGTGTCCAACATTGTAAATCAATTTTTTGAATGT
The DNA here is from genome assembly GCF_019279795.1 of Protopterus annectens. Lineage (NCBI taxonomy): Eukaryota > Metazoa > Chordata > Ceratodontiformes > Protopteridae > Protopterus > Protopterus annectens. Next base: position 1,101,049,908 of record NC_056744.1, on the reverse strand, counting down.
TTTGTTCAAATTTTCATGTATAATTTACTACTATACCTTTCATCATTTTTTATTGTCATTCAACACAGAGAATTAGATTACTCTCTACTGTTTGTCTAGGTCATGGCTGAAAAATTAATCAGGCCTGGCCACTTCATGGATAGCAAACAAAATATTAAAAATAAATACAGTTTCTAGCCTTGTTTTATAAAAGCAGTTTAGCTTTTACTGGCCCTACTCTTGTCATCATTGCTGATGAGAAAGACATCATGCCTGATTTCTAATATATCACTGTTAAATTCCTGTACGAGCCTTCGAGTTCTTGTAATGATCTATTCACCATATGACTGCTGGAAAGCAATGTCTATGTACTGCTTGTAGGGAGGTGATTGACTCAGGAAAGACTGTATGCATATTGTCAAATGATTTGAAAGTACAGTTTTCTTTTAGGTTATAAGTTATTAAAGAAAGCATTTGGTGGGCTTTGGCATGGCTTTATACTTTATTAGCATGTTACCTGTAAATGGAACAAACCACATAAAACCTATGATCCCTCTGCTGGGTGTCCTAGGAAAGGGACACTGACACTGAAATGGATAGCAAATTCCACCCCCACCCCACCTCCTGCCATCTAGAAGTTGATGGTAGTGTGCAGTCGCACTTTCCTTTCACTACAATAACTAATAATGGAAGAGGAAAAAGTAAACTCGTGCACAACAGCCAAATTCAGTAAAATAACAAAAAAAATCAATAATCAAACATATAGTTACTTTTGCACTGTATACATCTAAAAGTAACACAGCACATAGGAAGGGATAACTCTTACCATATAAAGAAAAATAAAATCTAATCAAGAATCAGTGTTGAATTATTTATTATTAACTATTATTATTAGTACTCAGTGCAAAACAATTCCAGTAGCAAACTAGCCATCATGTCATCATGTGACAAATGAACAACAGTACTTAGAGTGCAAAGTATTTGCTAAGGATGTGCACAAGGCTTATGAGTGAGGAATGAACCAAACTAAACAACAGTTTACTTTTGCTAGTTAATGGGTGGCAAATCTCTCATCACATGCTGCTGCTGTTGATTAAAGAACTAATAAGCTCCTTACAAAGGTTGAAGGTAAGATGTCACAAAATGAGTATCTGCTAAGAAGGTTATGGTGATACACACTTAATTGAAACCTTGAAGCAAAGCAAGCTCTTCAAATAAAGTTTCATGCTGCTGATTAGTTCTGCCTTCCTGCACTGCGATGCATGTGTGTTGTCACATCTATTTTTAATGCAAAATGAAGAATTTAGAAAAAAAATACCTTGCTAGATTCTTCTCATCTGTTTGTTCTGAATTTGTTGAATTTTTTTATGCAGTTTCTATTAAGATATTTAAACATCGATAATTCAGATATTCCAAGTTATTTCAGAATGATGCTTTTCATTCCTGCAAAAGAATTAACACCTCATTGAAAGAAACATAACAAGCTCTCAAACACCTCAGCTAATTTCCAGATTTCTGATGGGCTTAAGTAATTGGTTCTTGCTTTTCTACAGCAATCAGCTGACAGCTCTGCATTTGAACCCTTTTGAAAGACTGCTTAGTAAGACAGACAGCACTCCTTTTCTGAAATGGCTCTCCATACACAAACTCTAGTATTGCTTAACTTTCACGCCAAGCTTAAAGGTTTTGCTGTGCTAAATCATTTCTTATCGATCTCTCCGCTTTATACAGTCCCCTTCTGTCCACCAGCTCTGCTATTCCACATGATTTTAGCCAGAGCACGATTGAGCCTAGGCCCTAGAAATCAATACTGGTGCAACATATGGGTCATAGGTCAATGAGGTCTTTGACAAATGTGTCAGGCGCCCTTGACTTTAGCAGGCTTCGGCCTACTCAGAGGCCCTCACTGATCCATCAAAGGTTTGTCCAACTTGTCATAAAGTAAATTTGCAACCATTGATCCAGCCGAATGAAGCCGTGCATATCAGATGGAGGAAATGCCCCCAGAGAAAAGTTTTAATAGCTTATGGGCAACACTTGTCAGAGCAAATAGAAAAACAAAACAAGAAAATGCATGGAGTAAAGCTTTCTCCCTGAAGAGGAAAAGTGATTCAACAGTCAAAAAAAAACTTAATAGAAAGTTCAGCTATGGAATCTATTTTTAAAGAAACAGAATGACATTGTAATACTTAACAAATACAAAGGATAAAAGTGATTTGTACTTCTATAATAAACACCACTACAACCAAAAGAATGTCAATATGCGCTTATAAAATGATCAATTAAGAGCTATAATATGGCATCTTATAACTAAAACCTATCATTCTCTAAAAGCATGCTATGCTCATTGCCCCCTGTTGGCACACTTTGAGGCACAAAAAAGTAGCAATTTTTCCTTCTGCTGTGACAGGTTTATATTAATGTAAGATATGTGTGTGTGTGTGTGTGTGTGTGTGTGTGTGTGTGTGTGTGTGTGTGTATATATATATATATATATATATATATATATATATTAATCTATATGTTACATTTTGTATTTATATTTGTATTTACTTATTATCAAATATCCCATTGTAATGGACATTTCAACCTTATGTTTATATCTGATTTATTTAAAACTCACAAATCCTGGAATGCCACCTTAGCCACTAATGTTACTGTTGTATGGTTTTATACAGGGCTCAAATGTCTAGGCAGCAGCCCCCTCCCCATTACTAAATAACCTCAAAGCATTAGATTCCAATCTTAGAATTCATCTGTGCATTACAGAGACTGTCTGACCATAATACACACACACACATGTGTGTGTGTGTGTGTGTGTGTGTGTGTGTGTGTGTGTGTGTGTGTGTGTGTGTGTGTGTGTGTGTATATATATATATATATACACACACACACACACACATACACATATGTGTGTGTGTGTGTATGTGCATACATATATGAATGTGTGTGTGTGTGTGTGTGTGTGTATGTGTGTCAGACCTAGTGTCTGAGATAGGTGATGGGATACGTTATAGGCAATACTTGTCAGAGCAAATAGAAAAACAAAACAAGAAAATGCATGAAAACTTTCTCTCTAAAGAGGAAAAGTAATTCAACAGTCAAAAAAAAACTTAATAGAAAGTTCAGCTATGGAATCTATTTTTAAAGAATCATACATATGTATGTTTGTGTGCAAGTGTATGTATTTTAGGGTTAGGGTCAGGGTTAGGTATGGGGATAGCTGTAGTGTTGTTAGCATGTTTTATGCATGCTTGTGTGTCCGAGGGTGTCTTGTGAAGTAGCAGTGTTACACAAAGGTTTTTACTAAGAGATAGTGTAGGGTTAGGGTTGGGGAAAGTGCAGAGATAGGGTTTGGATTAGCACCCATTACTAAGCTGGTGTAGAGCGGTGGAGTTCAAAGATTGGGAGGGAAAATACTTTTCCTTTCTCAATATTTTGTACTTTTGATATTTAGGGCATTAAGTCTTCTGTGTGTTCGAATTCCTTAATGCTGGCTTATTTTTGTTTTTGTTTTTTTTTAAACACGACATTAGGAACATTTGATCATATACAGGACGATATGTGTGTGTGTGTGCATGTGTGTGTGTGTGTGTGTGTGTGTGTGTGTGTGTGTGTGTGTGTGTGTGTGTGTGTGTGTATATATATATATATATATATATATATATATATATATATATACAGAAAGACAGAGAGAGAGAAAAACACATTTATATTATTTATATGATCATAGTTAAACTGTACTTTTGGCAATTTCTGAAGGTGCCTCCTGTTCATGCAGTATATCTACATGTTATCATATTGTACTAGATACAGTCTTAGAGAACTGGATTATCTAAATACTGTAGCCTATATTTGAAACATGTGGATAACAATGATTGCAAGAATTTTGACTTCCTTTAAGATAGAGAGATTCTTTGGAGCTTAGTCGGAAAGAATTCTGCTTTTGAAAACTGGTGTGTAGCTATCACTGATCATACCTCTTAATCTCTTGCCAGAAAATAGGACATTTTTTGAATATTGCTCTTAAAAAAGTTAGAAAGTTGCTAGAATAACAGGTTTTGCATTCACATGCATTTTTTAAGGATATGATATTTGAAAATCACATGTCTGCTATTATTTAGTGACAATCCACAATAATTTGCCAGGAAACCACAAAATGCATAAAGGGCAGTCCAAAAATATCAGAGCAAAATCTGTACATTTTGCGAAATTCTGGACATTTGAGAGGTATGTCACTGATCTTTGCTTAGGGAAACTAACAACAGAAATGATGCAGGAGTTTCAACCCCATAACAAACTGAGATAGAGATCAAACCAAAGAATATAATACCGCTCTTCTGTACCGGAAAAGTGATGATTAATAGTTTTTCCCTGAATATTCGCTTTTCTTTCTAATATTGTTTGTTTTCTGGGTTATATTTTCAACTTGTCTATTTGGAAGCTGCAGTGGTACAGCGGTAGCGTTGTTACCTCACAACAGGAGGTTCTCCTGTTCGATTCATGGCTGGAGTGCATTCTGTGTGGAGTCTGCATGTCCTCCATGCGGTCGAGTGGCCTTCAAAAGACATGCGTGAATGGGTGTGCCTTCGCTGATCGGGCTGGCAACTCAGCACCATAAAAATCGACTGCCAATCATTAGCGGACCGGAGTTCTGCTGTGGCAACCCCTAACCAGGAAAAGCCGAAAAGACAAACAACTTTCAACCTGTCTATTTGATTGTGGATATCTTTAACATGCTATGATATGAGTGAATTCCCACTGTTATATAAAATACTGAAAATCTAGACCGACAACCTACAGGCCATTTACATTGACATCTTTCTCCAGAATTTCATGCCTGGAAAATATAATTGTTAGAACAGTGATCACTGACTTCCTGGAAATATTTTTCAACTGCACTGTTTTGGGAAAGTGTCTGAAACTGGGAAAGACTGGCATCTATCCTGATGTAGATACATCCTTGAGTCCTTGCTATTTCAGTGTGGTGAAGTCTGAAGTAGTTATCCAGTCTCCTTTGGACAGACTAGAATCTGACTGCACTGTGACCATACAAAAATGTTTCCATAGGGATTTTTATGTCAGTTGCACCCAAACCTATTCTGACATCCTTTGTCTTTTTTGGCACTAAAAAGAACCTGGAATAAAATTCTAATCCTTCTTGATCTGGTGAGACCTTCTTGATGTTTTTTTTTTTTTTTTTTTTTTTGTACGATGAGTAGCTCCCACCTTACAGAGTCATTCTGATGGGGTGGGACACTGTGCAAGGGAAATGACAGTAAGACATGGTCAGTTGTTAAAAGAATCCTACAGTCTCTGGATATCAGTGTCCTTATTCACCTATCCTTTGTGAGGGATTTCCATGCAGACAGGTGGAGGGGACTATGGCTTCTGACTGCATTTATAGTGTGGCAGTCAGGCAAGACCTTAAGACTGCTACTGCCCACTGGTTTCAGAGTGGCTACTAGAGACACTTGTCTTTGGGTTTGTGATTATGGTGGGAGCTGTCCTGGTTACTGGATTTCAACCCAGCTTGTAAAGCAGGTAGTCACATGATTCTTATGGCCCTCCTTCCAAAAAAGCACAATAATGTGTGTATACACAAGGTTCCCCATAGGGTATATCAGGAATACCACACTGAAATTCAGGAGAAGGAGCACCACACAAACTAGGACATGGTGTAGGCAAGTATTATTCAATACAGTGAAATGGTAATATTTAATGAGAAGGTCTTGCACACAGAATGGCTTACAAAATACAAACAGCACCGACAATAACTCTAAAAACCTATGCCTACAACAGACACTTCCATATAGCTTGTACACATACTTTTATATGTAAAATAAAACATGTATTTATCACTTTATGGAAAATAGCTGCAAGTCATATGCAAGTCATATAGAATAACCCCACTGGGATATGGAAATAAGATTCCTGCATTTTTCAGAGTTGAGTTAGCATGGGGAGTGGACTCTCCACCATGAAGATGTGAATACAGAAATGCATACGTATAGCAACATCCATGAAAACAAGGGACTGTTAAAGGAAGCCTTTTAAAACAATTGTGTTGCACAGCCACCTGAAGCAGGCTATAATAGATCACCTTTCTAGACTGAAATGGGCATAGAACCCATGCTATATAGGATAAGATGGCAATCAGCAGTAGTGGAGACTACACCGCAATAGTGGACATAACACCAGGTGCAATAAAAAAGGTGTAGCCACAGACAGTGTCAGTGAAGGAAAATATTCACCTTGTGATCCATAACTATATTTAAACTGGAACACACATATAGGTCCCTAAATCATACTGGTGCTGTGTGGGCATGATTTCCCAAACAATGTGATGTGAGGGCCATTAGGACTAGATTGCCTGCAGGAGAAAGGCTTGAGAAGTCATCCAGCCATGACAATGCCCCCAACACAACCAGTAAGGAATTGTCTGATGCTGTTTAAGAGATTGATTAGTGGAACACTACAAACAAAGGTCAGTCCTGTTTGACTATTCAAACTATGGAGAGATGCAAAAGTAAGGAGGTGATCCTAAACCTTTTCAACAAATGAGCTATGTATCAATGCATCACCCAAATGAGGCCATGGTAGCAAGGGTTCACACATATGTGCCAACATGTAGGATTTTCCTGAGGCAACTACAATCTTCTGGCACACATCAAGAGGATGATATCACTCTGCTTCTGACAACCATGAACAGCAATGTGTTGGCATCAGTCAGACTCAAGATTTACTCATGACTGGCATCTCCCAGATAAAAAGGCCACAGTTGTGAAGTAGTTGTACTCCATTAGGCCTGCATATCTCATTTGTGACTTTTGACCAGGTCACAGTCAATGATCTTCAAAGAGCATTACCTGCAGCCTGTGAATAACTACAATTTTCACTCCATCAAGATAGACCTGACACAGATACAGGTATAACACCTACTAGTCTTCAGTGGCAGTGACTCTTCATTTGCCTTACAGGTCAGGATATTGCTTGTTCTAAGTTTCCTTGCCTTGAACCATGGGAAATATCTGAGAGTTACTACAAAATCCAAAGTGACTTTCCCATGGAGGAAGTGGGGATATTCTTGTTAATGGAAGGGAAATCTTTAGATGGCAGGAGATGTATAGAAAAAAAAGTGTTCCAGGATTATATGGATGTTTTTGGTATTCCCTATACTTTGGGTGTATTTCAGAGCATAATTTATCCTGAGTTTCTCAGAATACAAAACACTTTGGTGGTAAGGTGCTGTAAGCCGAAGACTCTGCTGCTTCTGGTCCATAATCTGGTGACTGTGAGATTTCTGCTCACCACCCTATTGTAGGAGTAGGACAGAACATCAGAGCTACAGGAGTTCAACCAGGATTAGGACCCCCTCCCCAAAGTTCTTCCTGATATTGAGTAATAGTCAGTTGTTTGCTGAATGTGTTAGTCATAGACCATAATTGAGACATTGGCCAGAAATGTTTAGTTATTGTCTATGATGTATTTCTGTGACTCCCTTCAATGTTTTCATGATCATTGTACTCCAAAGTTAACAATGAGATTCTGATTTCCATATACTTTACAATGCACCTACAAACACATGGTTTGTAGTACTGTACTTATACCGTCCACACTAACTTTACCTTTATGCTGTTGAATTAAAGGCTTGTCTTTCCTTTTTTGATATTTTGAAATCCCATCAGTGGTGTTCAGTGGTGTTGTTAGCACTAAGAGCACTGATTCCAACCTAGGGACAATGTACAAATCATGGAACACATCCAGGACTCCATTCATATATGTGTTCATTGTGCATGATCATATAATAACCCACATTATGACTTCTTATGAGTCAGATGCTATGTGACTCAGCTGACAGAAAAGCTATATATATATATATATATATAATTATGTTTAAATATTATGTATCGAGTCAGTAAGTAAATGAGTATGTGAACCATGTTATATGCCATAGTTAATCTTCTGTATTGAATGATTGTAGCCTCAGATTTAAAAAGTACATTAAATTTATATAGCTATTTATCTTGGGTGGACAGTTAAGCTAAACAAAATACATCAATGTTTTATGTACTATATATTAACTATCTTTCACTAAGGTTTAGTGAAGAGGTTCCAGGGATGAATGGTAAACTCAGGAGGCCCAAACATCCTGCAAAACATTTTATTTAATCCATAGCCAAACCAACATATATTTCTTATCCTATTTTTTAGGTCTGAATAACCATCTCCAATTAACTTCAATGGTTTGGCTTGAGAAAGATGCCTAATAACTCATGCTTGAGAATTTTTTTGTTTTGTTTTTGTTTAAGTAGTGCCAATTAATTGTTTTATGTTATTTCAGGAGTGTAGTGAGAATCATGATGGGATTTTCTAACATATTTTTTTTGTTTGTATTTTTAGTAAGTTAAATCTTAAGTTAGCTATTTATCATTGTAACCATTTGGCTGTATGTCGCGTTTTGTTTATTTTTTTATTCCTGTAATTTGATTTTATGATTGTAAATTAAACAAATTTCTCTTCTGGGGATTGATTTAGGTGGACAGTGTGGATTTTTGATGGCATGTATGTGTGTGTGTGTGTGTGTGTGTGTGTGTGTGTGTGTGTGTGTGTGTGTGTGTGTAATATGTACATATGTACATATACATGTATGTTGTAAACAGAGAATGTGTTTTCTCATTTTTTTCATTTAGCTGAATTAGAAATATGGCCCTGGCCCTGTTTTTTTTTTTTTTTGTTCTTTATTTTACTTTATTGGGTTTTATTTGTATATTTGGGTAGGAGAGTTGTGCATTTTGTGTGGGTAATACGTGTTTTAATTATATGTCTTATGAAGTAGCATATATTTGGAGGAGCAAGTGCTTTTGGAAAAAGTGTTATCGCTGGCAGAGTTTACATATATTGGAGGTGATGCAGATAGATTGTAAATAAACTGGTAGTTATGAAGGTAGAGTAGTGACAAATATATATATATATATATATATATATATATATATATATATATATATATATATATATATGGTTATAGTTCATTTTATCAAATTATCTTTTCATCTAATCACAAAACATTTAAAAACTCCATTGAAAACACATTTCATTAAAAGCATATTTTTGTCAAATCACAATTCATACAAAAATGTAGATTGCTATAAATGAACAATGCTTATGTGGTTTAGGATCTTAGAATTGTAGGAAAGACATGCAGAATTAGTCTAGAACACTATTTGTACTTTGCTAATGCCCACTGTTATGATGTACCCCCATCTCTTAAAGTTTATGTTTATGAGGGGTTTTCAATTTTGTCCACAGTTGTACAATTATGGACTTAGTATATTTGAGTAAGGGAGTGTGGGCTGCATATTTAAGGAAGGGGGTGTGTGAAGTGCATGGAGGCTAAAATCAATTAAAGGAGGATTTGCTGTATATGAAATGTCTGTGAAATGTGATTCAATGAAATGTGTTTTCAGTTAATTTTCCAATGATTTCTGATTTAATGAAATGGCAACTTTATGAAAATAATCATAGGTGTGTGTGTGTGTGTGTGTGTGTGTGTGTGTGTGTGTGTGTGTGTGTGTGTGTGTGTGTGTAAAAGAGCCATAATTTGATAATTTGTAGCATGGCTGGGATCTCCTACATGATGGTATGTAGCCGCAGTGCATTTTATGTGGGTCAAACATCATGATCATGGAAACAACGGATTTTGCTCCATATTAGTGATATAAATTGTAAGAGAAAATGGAGCCCCTTGGTTAAACATATTAAAAAAAAAACATCTAAGGCCACTCCAGAATAGGCAAGCTGTTCATAAATACATAAAAATTAGCTGGAATAAGGGCCAACTCGACAATAAAAACAAGAGAGTTTATTAAATACACAGTATCTTAGCGCTTTCACCTTCCACCAGAAGCACGGCCGGCCTTAGGCATAAGCGAATTAGGTGACCACCTAGGGCGCCGTAAAGGCCAGCCTCTTAAAGAGCTCAGTTTTTATTTATTTTAATTAACAAAGTTTGCACTCTTCTCGGCACCCTGCTGAAGTGTAACCGGATGCCGGAACTATAGGGGAGGGGGGGTGAGCGCCCTCCCACTTACAGCTGCAGGTTGGCCAGGACACTTAAAAAAAAAAAAAAAAAAAAAAAAAAAGTTACTTTGCGGTTCGAGAGTCTACTGTAAGGAGAAACATGTGTGTATCAGCGTTGTCAGTGAAGGGAGCTGAGGCACGAGGAATTAGTGTTGATCTAGCAGTAGTGTAACACATGCAAACAAGCATGAAGAAAATGCAACCCGTACATCATGCTCGAGCAAGTAGGAAACATGAATTAAAGGTGCTATACAAAGCTACAAAGACAAATCAAACTTGTGAAACTGCCAAACACAGGTTGCCAACTTTAGAATATGTATTAGGGTTGCAAAATGCAAAGAAACCAATTAAAATTAAATGTTTATTTTTTTAATAAAAAATAGCTGATTTTTTCATCTACTTGCTGCACACAAGCTCTCTTAACATCCAGCAACTAAGTCATTTTGCTGCTCATGCTGATGTTAAAACTGGCACGAAGGAAGTTTGGTACTAATGAGAACATTGCATTCCTTGTTAATAACTACAACTGTCCTCTTTATAGTGGCAAGATGAGAAGGCATTACAATTCTAATTAAACAAGTTCTGAAGACTTTTTTGAGACTTTTGGACCAATTCAGATTTATTAATATTGTGTATAAATTAACAAATAACAGCTGACCCCATTTACTATTATTTCTTGTAAACCATATAAGATTATGATAATAAATTCCATTTGTACGAATAATTTTGCAATTCATACTGAAGGCTTAAAGACTTAACAAATAGGCAGAGGTCGAAACAGTTGCTACAGCAGAGATCAGGGTATATATATATATATATATATATATATATATATATATATATATATATATATATATATACACACACACACACACACACACACACACACACACACACACACACACACACACACACACACACACGTGGGACTGGGTGCTAATGTGTTATAACAGGAAGAAATAAAATAAAGAACTCTACTTACAATAATGTCATGTTGCATAAAGTAAAGTAAGCTAATAAATATCAATGTAGCTACTTTAACATCTGCATAGGTGACGAGATTAGTTATGGTAAGCTTGTGTTCATCATATAAAATGTTTTAGAATATTAAGGAATTCTTTAGAATGTTGTAGTTAACTTAATATTTTAGATGTTTGGGGAATATTTTAAACAGAACAGCAGCTGTTCATTTTTCCTCAGTAATGACTGGACTTAAATATGGCCTACGACTTTTATAGGACATGCTGGAGGGACAGATTTATCTCCCAGCAACTGCCACATCATTGGAACAGGCTATCAATATACATGAAACAGAGCACCTTTATGACACTGTTCAAGAGGAACCTGGACAAGTGGATGGGGCACCATAAATTCTTACTGGGGATAGTGCCCACGACCCTCCTGGACATGGGCAGTCATCACTAATTGCAATATTAGGTACTGACTAGTACTGCTATGGTATTATATTGGGTTGAAATGGCTAGGCTTAAAATGACCTCCGGGTCGATAGCCTAGTAATTTCCTATAATTCCATGATCCTATGGAGGCTAGTGCTAAAAGGCAGCCTTATCTGTGTATCTTAATATGATATTTTTACAGATGTGTGTCTTCTGGAAGATTTTTAAAAAATCTAGTAATATTTTTAATAATTGTGAATAGTCATATATTTTAATCACACTACTAATCCCCTTAGCCTTTAGGCATTAAATTGATATAGGAATCTTAGACACTAAATAAAGAATGATAGATTCAGACTAGTAATAATTGCACTATTTTGACAGCAATTAACTTCATTCCATCCAATGACAGATAGCTGTAAATAAACCATATACTTTATAGCAGTGAAAAATGAATTTAGTTTATTTCTTATTTATGAATAGACTAAATATATCAGCTGATCGAAACAGATACAAATGAAAAGAAGGACAAGAAATAACAAATTTAGGCTAACCAATCTAAGAATAGCTATATAAAGAAAATACTATCGACATTGCTTCCAAGGTACGGGCAGACAACTCTGCATACAGCACTGTTAATTTTATTAGATTCCTGTGTGCTTAAACAAATGGAAGGAGTATGAAAACATGAAACTGAAAGCTGCAAGCCGCATAGGGTCATGTTCTATTGTAGGTAATGCAATGACATATGTGATATTGTATAATATTAATACAAGTCCATAAATGTAAGTTATTAAAACAGAAGTAAAATGAATGTTGCAGACCATGTTGTTAGAATGGAAGGTAGTAAAAGTATAAAGCACTCAGGTGTCTTCCACATGGAAATATTGAACAGTGGTAGTGAGAGAAGTATGTTTTTTTTTTTTTGTAAAATATCTAGAATCTGAGAGATAATTTATTTTCCTACTGGGTTTCAATACATCTCACCAAATAATTTTACTGTCATTGTATCAGGAACCAGGATATCACAGTTTTATTATTATGCTAAAAATGTAGTCTACATCAGATTAGTATGAAGTAATTACCATTTATACTTATGTATTATGCAAGAATTTTAGGCCAAATATTTGTCTTAAATTGGGTTCCACTTAAGCACAGATCTTATAATTAAAGTAAGGAATGCCAATACTGGCATTTTAATTTGCTGCTGTTATTCACAGCCACATAACCCCACTTCAGTCACTGTAAATATAAAAAGAAGAACAAATAAAACAATAACTGCACCATTGCTGTTGGTAGTTTGTATTTTATAGTGCTTTTCCTGTCCCCAGGTCTGTGGAGATAGCATTCAACAAGCCAGTGTCCAAATATGCTAATAAATTATTTTTGGTATCCATCTTCTCACCATTTATATGTTCCATTGTTCCCAGTCATCCCTGGCTGAATCCTGATGAGGGTGGGCCTCACTGTCCAGGGAGAGAATGATCTTGGAGCTCTGTAACCTCTAAGACTGCCAGTCTTCCTTTAAGATGGATGAAAGCTGGGAGCAGTCTTCATGTATTATGAATGCATCTAGGGTTGGGGGATTTTTAGGTATGCACAGAAAGGGGAAACCCTAACTTGCCAGAGTGACTATATTAATTGCAAACATCACTACCCACAGCATCAACCTGTTCTCACTCTCAGCTATTAAATGAATGAATAAATGAATTAAAATCTGCCTTCAGCCAAAGACACATGCTACAGGATTTACTAGGGTGCACTTTGGCTGTAAGCATAACACCAGTCCCTTCATCTGGGATTGGTGAGCTCACATAAACCCCTCCCTCCCACTCCCTAACCTGGCTCCTCCAGTAAGTAAACCCCTTCCTCGCAAGTACGGCAAGTCCAACTGCACCGTCTTTTGCAGGCTATATGGGGCAGGCAGGCGACCCAAGGAAGGTGCTGGGAATTTAGCCACTGCTGTCATTAAGGAAATCAAACACTAGACTACAAACTACCAGACACACCTTACTAACAAAATTAATGATTGTCTTCACCAGGCATAATATAGTTTGGCAAAGGAGGAATCTTTGAGTAGCATGAACAGTCAATGCATGCAAGGCATTTTGGAAGCTATATAGTATATAGTAAGACTGGAGGCTTTGAAAGAGTTTTGTTTTAAATATTGTCATTTAAATTGACCTCCAGTCATTCTATTTCTAGATTACATAGTATGGTTCTGTAAATAGTCGTGAAATACTATTACTATTGGAGATGGGTTTGTAACTAAGGAATATCAAGAATGTGGAATTATTTACTACAAATGTTTGGTCTTTTAGTAATCTCCAGATCTTTATGTATAATTTTGGATGCATCTCATGGTTTGGGTGAACTTGCTGTAGTTTATCTGATGCGCCATCTGTGGTGTTTGTTTGTGGGTCTGCAAGTGAGACTTGTTTCTGCCAGTGGTGTGAATTTGGTTATTTCTGACAGGTCACACTTTATAAAAAAATGACTGGATAGTTATTTGTGGCATGTATTACTAATCTGATTACTTTTTTGAAATTGTAAATTGTGCTTTTCCCTATGTATTGACTTATTTTAACCAAAAAGTATGTGTATAATGTAATGTATAATGATATATAAAAATGTGTGCAAGGAATCTGTTTTGAAAACAACCCAAACATAAACCTAATCCTCCACTGACCAGATGCATTTTCTATAAATATGGGTTTTCATGCAATTTCAGTGGTAGAGAATTTTACTGTTCATGCTAAGCCTGTTTTCATTGCAAGATGGTATTGTTTATCAAATGGCTATCTGTGTTTGTGCTATTCTAGCTTAAGCTTCTGTACACAAGGAGGAGAGGTTGCTATTCTACTTTCCTGAGCTGTAAGGTTTGCTCGCCTACCCCGAGTAAATTAAACTGTTTAGATTAACCTAAGCAACCCTTTGAACCAAGGCACATAGGCTTCTATTTTCTGAAGACATGACTTTTATAGTAAAGTATGTGTGAAGGAGCAACAGATAAAGCAGGTTTATTAAAGGAAATTTTCATCTTCACTTGCAGTTTAAACTACATTACAAGGTATCCTTTCTTCTATGCATTTAAATAATTAAAGGAAATGACTGGACTGGCTTTCTTGGGGAGTGAATGACTGGAGTGGCTTTTTTGGGAAGTGACCTACCTGTGAGCATGGCTCGTAGGGGTGTTTCATGAGTTTGACATGGGTGGGGCTTAAGCGGCGCCGGATCACTACTTCGCCTAGGGTGCCATATCAGCTAAAGCTGGCCCTGACCAGAAGGCATCATCAGAGATAAAAACTGCAAATTGTGTTCAGGATAAAATACACCTTCTAATCAGTACATGACCAATCAGAATTCAGATACATTTGTTGAAGATGATTGTCTCAAGTTACACTGTTAGCTACCAGCAAGCAGAACTAGTAAAAATGTACTGTTCATTAAACAGTAACAAATACTTAAATACATTAAAACACATCAAAAAAACACTTAAAAGAAAAAAGTTTGATTGCTATAATCATTCAACTCTACTTCTAAGAATGCAATTCAAAGACAATTTGTCATTAAAGTCCTGGTTTCCTCATGACGTCTAAACAAATTTGCCAAGAAGGTTCTTTCTGTAACTCACTGTTCCCAACTCTGTTTGTTGTAAAAACTCTATCAATAATAAAAAATATAAATCTTTTGTAATTTGCACATTCTAAGGTATGTTTATATAGTTCATTGGAAAGTTTACATTTCTTAATCTCATACTTGTGTTGATATATTTGCTTCTTAAGCATACTGGTAGCTTTTCCTATATGTGTGCCATGATCCATCAGATCACACATGTTCTCAAGTCTCTCAACAGCAAGTACTGTTATGACTCTGTTATAGTCATGTTGGTGTGATGACTTGAGACATGCCTCACTGGACTATATGAAGAGAGACATGACTGAGTTCTCTGAATATGTGTCCAAGGCAGGTATATCCCTAGCCTTGAGCAGCATTCTTCCCTCACCTAGGATGATACAACATAAAGAAAAATGATTGACTTCAACAACTGACATAGTTTCTGGTGTCATTCTAAGAGGATCCAGTTCCTGTCAGCATGGGATGACATGATTGGTAGACCATGCTGCTTTGCCAGAGAAGGTCTTCACCTGTCACCTCTAGGCTTTCGGTTACTGGCTGAGGCACATGCCTCCCCACAGAACCTTTTTAGGCAAGGTCTCAAGAACAAAATTTCCAATCTGAAAATATCACTCACAAATAAATTAAGGGTTATGCTGCTAAATGCCAGGAAATTAAATCAGAAACTGCACTCTCTGGAAGCACTCCTCACCCTGGAGGATGTTGATGTCTGTGCAGTCACAGTGACTAGATTCAGGGATGCAGAGAGTACCCTGACCTTGCAAGGCTACAATGGTTTCCACACTTTCAGACCGCAAAATGATCGTGTGAGATCCTAAGGAGGAGGAGTATCTATTTTCCTCAGATATTTTTTTATTTTCAATTAAAATAACATTTACTTAATATTTTTAAATATCATTTTAACCAACTAAATACAATATTTACAATAGCCTGACTTTCAGTTATATATAATGTATGTTATTAAATATAGAATTAACAGACCAGTTATCAGAGATACACTATTGATTATTGCTGCGTGTCCAACAAAGATTTTTTTTTTATTTATTTTTATTTATTTATTTATCATTTGTTGACCGGGAAAGTCCGACTAGGTTCCACAGAGACTGTTTTCAGTGGAGGCCCGGGGAGAAATGCTCCAGATTATATTATATATAAATGCATACATAAAGATATATAAGATATAACTTTCTTCCAAGGATTATTTACCAATGACCTGGGATAGATTTGTAGTTCTTTGATTTTTATTTCCATCTATGCAGTTGTCTTCAGTAAAGTGTAGAATTCTTCCAAGGTCGGGGTGCATTTGAATTCCACCTTCTGGTTACGCATTTCCTTGATATAGCAAGTATTGTCCTTAACAAATACATATTTGTCTTATTCAGGTAGGGGCCTTCATTTACATTTAGTATAATCAATACTTTAGTTAAGGTAAAGGATTCATTAAATAAAGCTTGAAAAAAATGATTGATTCCATTCCAGTATGATTTAATTTTATTACATTCATAAAAAATATGAATCCAGACTGCTTTATTTGACTTTTCACACCTCCAGCAAAAAGCATTTGTAGTAGTACTGATCTTTTTAATTCTATCTGGTGTTAAAAATGCTCTATGTAAGTATTTCCAGTTAAATATTTTCCAGTACTGTGTGTTAGAGGTGTAATTAACTGATAGTAAGATGTTACTTTTAATTTATTCTGTTAACTGCAATGATTGATCTTTTGTTAAGAACTGCCAGTATGATGGTTTGGGAATTGTTTTATATGTTATTAACTCTTTATATAGATTTGAAATGGAATTTTTCTTTTCACAACTATTATATATAAATGCATACATAAAACTTATTAGATTTGAAATATCTTTAAATGAGAAATTGTTAATTAATCTGCATAAATCTTGAGTGTACATTAGAATGCTTTGTAATGTTAACCAGTCCTGTGTTGGAATATTGTAAGCAGTTTTTATCATTTGTATATCTAAAACAATTAATTTATTTACACATTGAAACCAGCATAAGAATCCATTTTGTTCCCAGGAGGTTATTGCTTCCCTATATATTTTGTGAGGAAAGTTCTTAGTGATGGTAAATGGGGTTAAAAGGTCAAACCAAAGTTTTAGATCTATGTTTGCATTGATAAGTTTCCTAAAGGAATTGATGTAATGATTAATCAGTGTTGTTTTAGAAGGTTTTGTTATATTATATTGTATACTTATGCATAGTATGTACCAGGGTTTGTTTGATTTGTCTACTATTAATTTGTTTTTAACAGGTTAAATTAATTTGTTAATATAGCCATTGTTAATTCTTTCCAGTTGGCAAAATAATTTGGGTTTATCCAGTCTATTGTAGTTTTAAGCACAGATGCTTTTATATATGTTTCTATTTCTGGGAAGTTCAATCCTCCTTGTTTCTATGGTCTAATGTGATGAGTTAGAGTTACTCTATTCTTTTTGGGATACCATAACAATTTTATTAAATATGAGCTTATTTCTTTAAGAATGCATCTTTCAGAAATTAACTGTATTGCTAATATTACATATAGTATTTTTGGCAATAAGACCATTTTTATTAATTTCAATCTGTCTTCAAAAGTTAATATAATTTTGTTCCACATTTCTATATATATTTTTATTGCTTCAATAATGTTTTTATAATTTATTAATATTGTTTCATTTATATTTTTGCATAACACTATTCCTAAATAATTTAGCGTAAGGTCTTGTTTTCCTATTATGGGTTTATCTGTAACTTGTAGTTCTTTTTTTCTTATTTAAAAATAGAAATTTTGATTTTGATCTATTAAAGTGTAGACCTGAAATCTTATAAAATGTCTCCATTACTTCTTCTAGCTCTCCTAATGACTCTCTGGAGTTTGATAGGGTTAATAAAATATCATCAACAAAAAGCATTATTTTAGATATGTACTGGTCATAGACTTCTATTCATTTTATTCTTGGATTATTGAGTATTATCTCTGCAAGTATTTCTATACCCAAAGCAAATAAAATAGGAGAAAGGGGGCATCCTTGTTTAGTACCTTTCATTATATGGCTAGATTTTGAGGTGAAAGGACCTAATTTAATGCAGGTTAAGTTATTAATATATATATTTTTTGTAATAAGATGAAGGGAGGAGGAAATTCAAATAATGCTAAAATTTTAAATAGATATTCCCAGTTGAGGGAATCAAATACTTTTTCTGTCTCTAATCTGATTACAAGTGTTTCTCTATCTTCTTTATTCACATACTCTATAAGAGTAAGTACCCTTTTAATATTATCATGTGTGTGCCTGTTATATAAAAATTAAGTTTTATCATTATTAATTGTCTTTAAAAGTGGGATTTTCATTCTGTTAGCTAGGATTGACATGAATATTTTGTAATCATTATTCAGTAATAGGTTCATAGGTTCATAGGTAGGTACTAGGCCATCTGCCCAAGGGCATTTATAAGCCTAGCCAGAGTGTATCGGCTTTTGCCACCCCATTGATTAATTAACTGATCCTCTGTCAAGCAAAGGCAATGAAGTGATCCCAGGAGTGTATTTTCAGTTACCCATCTACTCATCAAGGTGTCTCTTGAAGAGTGTTAGTGAGGGGCTCTGCCTGATGTAATTTGGAATTTTGTTCCAAAGCATGGGGAGTCTCTGTGATGGGAATCTATCCCTCCAGCATATTCTATTTATTGTTGTGGAGAGGTTTAGCTCACTAGAGCATGTGGCTCGCAGTGACTTGGATTTCTTTAGGTGGAGCATGTCCATCAATTCTGAGTTGGACATGGCTTTGAAAGTCAGGCAGAGATCACCTCTGAGTAAGCGATATGCCACTGAGTAGAGCTGGAGTTTTTTCAGTCGGGTTGCATAGGACATTTGTTTGAGACCAGTAATCCTCTTGGTGAGGCACTGTTGTGGTCTTTCCAGCTGTTGGAAATGTCTTGTGAGGTACATCCCAAATGGGGCATTGTACTCTATGATGGGTCTAATGAGTGATGAGTAGAGGGGCACTATAACCTCTTTATTTCTAGATGCAAACCCTTTAGTAATTAGATGGGCCACATAGAAGGATTTCCTAACTACTTTGGCAATATGATTGTCAAAGGAGAGATTACTATCTACCTGGGTCCTCAGGTCTCTTATTACCTCTTCTGTATTAAGTGGGCTGCCACCTATGTGGTAATTCGTGGGTATTTTGTTTTTCC
Organism: Protopterus annectens; assembly: GCF_019279795.1. Classification (NCBI taxonomy): domain Eukaryota; kingdom Metazoa; phylum Chordata; order Ceratodontiformes; family Protopteridae; genus Protopterus; species Protopterus annectens. The sequence goes on along the minus strand of NC_056744.1, from coordinate 1,101,030,616 downwards.
CAAATGGGATGACTATGGATTTTTTAGCATTTAGCTTGAGGCCAGGACTTTGACACCAGGTGTCCATCTCAGTAAGGCTCTTTTGGAGGATGTCCGTGTCAACCAGAGAGTCAATTATGGCTCCCAGTTTGCAGTCATCGGCAAACTTGGTTAGCCATAGACCTCCTGTATTTGCCTGTACTTCTGAGAAGTATATGCCAAACAGTAGGGGTCCCAGGATCGAGCCTTGCAGGACACCACCTGTGACTGGTTTAGAGTCAGACCTGGAGCCCACTATTCATACCATATGAGTTCTGTCTGTAAGCCAGTTGGCAACCCATCTCGTGATGTAGGAGTTTATGTTCAAGCTGGTGAGTTTTTCTGTAATACCTGAATGGAGAATGGTGTCGAAAGCCTTGTCAAGGTCAAGGTAGGCTGTATGAACCATCTTTCCCTCATCTATGGTCTTGGTGACTGTCTTGAAGAAGTCAACCAGGTTTAGTAGGCATGATCTGCCCTTAACAAAGCCGAACTGGTTTGGGTCAAGTGTTTGGAGGTTCCCAATGTCTTTGTTAATGAGTTTCATGATGATGCCGCTCCATAGCCTTGCAGACCAGGCTAGTCAAGCTTATGGGCGATAGTTACAGGGTCTGTTGTGGCCCCTTCTTTGTGGAGAGGAATAACCGTTGCTGTGTGCCATTCTATGGGCACATAGCCTGTGGAGTGGCTGAGGTTGAACAGTGTGCTTAGGTGGGGGGTTAGTTCGTTCTGTAGTTCATGCAAGACACAGCCTGGGACACCATCTGGTCCCACTGATGCTGCATTTTTGGCTTTTGAAAGGGCTGTTTTCACCTGTGCGTCTGTGATTTTTGGGATACTACACTTTTCTGATATTGTTGTGGGCCCTTTTGTAGGTGAGAGGGGGGTAAAGTTTGCACTGAATCTATCTGCCAGGATGCTGGCAACATCAGTAGGTTCAGTATATTTTGTGCTGTTCTGCACTAGTTCAGTGCATATCTGCGAGTTGCCACTTAGATTCGTAACATAGCTAAAGAAGGCTTTGTGGTTATCTTTTGAATCCTTGGCTATTTTTCTTGCAAAGTTAGCCTTGGATGATTTCATGAGGGACCTCAGTTTCTTACTGATACTGATCAGGGATGTATTTCCTTCTTGGGATTTGCTTTTTTCTGAACTAGTTTCCTCCTTCTATTCTATAGCCTGTTTATTGCAGGGATCCAACAAACTGGTTTCCTTCTCTTAGAGGAGTGAGTCTTGGTTTTGCTAGGGATGGCATGATCCATGCATCCTTGTAGGTGCTCATAGAGTGCATTTGTAAAGGTTTCTGCATCATGGGCAGCGTTATCCTTTAGCGTGGGGGCTGAGAAACTTACCACCTCTGTCTTAACTAAGGTGAAGTTTGCTTTAGAAAAGTTTTTACTGTGGTTTCCTTAGTTGGGGTTGGTGCTGGGGTGTGGACATCCAGAGTGATTAGTTTATGGTCTGATCTAACTAGTAATGGGTTGACCTCCAGTGTGGAACACCTGTCACCCATATTGGTGAGGACCAGGTCCAATATGTTTTCACCTCTGGTAGAGGAGTTTACCAGCTGATCCAGGGCATTTGAGTTGATGAATTCTAGGAAGCGCTGGGCCTGGGAATTTGTACTCGAGTAGTTTCCCAGTGAATGGTAGGGTAATTGAAATCGCCCAATATCAGGGTGTTTGATAGGACCTTCATGTTTTCCAGTGTCTCCAGAAAGGTGGAGTGGTGGTCCTGGGTCATGGAGGGTGATCTGTAGCAGGCCACAATTTGCATTGCAGATTTGCCCGATGTTAGTTGCACATGGATGATCTCAGAGGTATCATGCTGTGCCACTAACCTGGAGGTGTAGGTATCCTTGATGAATATGGATACACACCCTCCTTTTGTATTTTGGTCCGTGTTCTGTGGCCGAAACATGTGGTATGAGTTGTAGCCCAGTAGTGCTGGGGTGCTTTCTGGATCCTTGAACCAGGTTTCAGTTACTGCACAGATGTTGACGTTCTCCATACTGAGGAGTGCTTCGAGCGCATGCATTTTGAGATTTAAACTCCTGGCATTGAGTAGCATAACCCTTAGTTTTTTGTTAATTGTACTGTTTACAGAGGTAGGTTTGAATTTTGAGCCTTGCCTAAAAAGGCACTATGGGGGCAGCAAGAGCCTTTGCCAGTATTCAAAAGCCTAGGGGTGACAGGTGCAAACCATCTCTTGTGAAGCAACGCGGCTTGTTGAGCATGTTATCCCAGGCTGATAGACACTGGATCCCCTTTGAATGACACCAGAAGCTTAGCCAATTGTTGAAATTGATCATTTTTTTCTTTATACTGAGGTATCATTCTTGGTGAGGGCAGGATGATACTCAGGTTGAGGGTCATACCAGCCTGAGCTACATGATCAGAGAGCTCTTCCATGTCTCTTTTCATGTAGTCCAGGGAGGTACTTCTCACGTCATTCACACCAGCATGAACAATGTCAGAGTCATATTTGTACTTGTTCTGCTATGACCTGAGTGCTTGTGTTATGTGGTGGATTCTGGCTCCAGACAGGCAGCTAACAGTAACCTTCTGCTTATTCAGCCTAGTGAGTGGGACATCAGTGTGCCTGACTATAGAGTCACCTATTACTAGTGTGTTAGGTATGTTATTTCGCCTTAAGGGCTGTGATTGTGCGGCACACTGATTTTGTGTTTTATGTGTTGTCTGGTTTGTGACAGGAAATGCAGGTTGTTTGGGTGTCTGCTTTGGAGGTCTCTGATGCTTTTGCAGGTTTTTATTTAGAGCCTCCGAGTATGATTTTGTGTATTTATGCATATTTTTTGCCAGTACTGTTTTAGTAGGTCTGTTTGCGGCTGGAGTTGTGGTGCAAGTGTTAACCTTCTCCTCTTGACTGTCTGTTCTAGTCTTGGGTGGAGACAGCTTAGCCTTCAGTTTGGCTGTATAATTGCATCTCTCGCATATGTTAGTGTTTTGTGGTAAGAGGAGAGGGTTGTCTGTGTACATGAGGTAGTTGTAACATTGCCTTAGGATACCAGGATTCACCAGCTGGACTGGAGAGTGCACCTGAAGTTGCCCTTTGGTCATGCCTGAATAGTAGGGTGAGCTGCTTAGTTGCTTGGTTGGTGAGGGGTGAATAAAGAGTCTTGCCCTGTTGGGCAATCAGTGTCAGGTTATATTAGTGCTTGCTATTAGTTCTGAGCAAGTGCTGGGCTGTAAGATGCTTTTTCAGTGCTTGGGCTGAGAGTTAGACTAGTTTCAAGGGCAAAACTGAAGAGGAGACTTAGTGGAGCCGGGAATAATTTAACCGTAGCTAACCAGCACTGCAAAAAAAAAAAATTGCACTACAAAACCGTGCAAACAGGGTTTTTATAGTATTGGAATGAAAGACATAGAAAGTAGCCCAAAATGGCCAATAAACTATTAACTTCTGGGCTGTAACCACTCCTCCAGGGACAGATAGGTTGCTCAAAGCTCCCCTCTCTCACAGGTGAACAGAGAAACTTCCTTCTATCCAAGTAAGGTATGGGCAACTCAGAAACTAGTATCACAGCCCTGAATTCAGCACTAGCCTGAAAACTGGATTATACTAGTTCAGAAAGGCGGGAAACAAGGATTTTTTTTTTGTATTTTTTTTAAAGATAAGGCAAAAACAGTAAAAAATGCACTCAAAACAGCTCTAAATGACTACAAATGATCAGAAAAGGCTATCACACTTTAGTGTGTAGCCTACAACAGTTAAAAAAATATTTAAACAAAAAACAACTTTTTAAAAGTGCAGGCAGTAATGATATAGGTCTGTATGAGGTGCAAAGGTCTGATGGTTTATTATCTTTTAGAATTGGTGTTATGAGAGAATATTTCCATGAGGGTGGTATTTTTGCTTCTGACTGGACTTCTAGCAAAGTTTTATGAAAAAGGGAGATTACTGTTGAAGGGAAGAGTTTGTAAATTTCCGTGATTATACCATCTATCCCTGGAGCTTTGTTAGATTTACTTTCTTTTATCTTGTCAATAATTTCTTTGCAGGATATAGGTTTTTGTAGGTCTAGTTTTAAGTTTTCGGGAATTTTTTTATATTGATAACGTTTGTATCTAAGTTTATTTGGTTGGTATCTAAACCTTCTTTTTTGAAGTGTTCCATATAATGGAACTGAAATGCTTCAAGTATGTCTCCTATATCTGATACTTTTCCCCTTCTTTTCATGATATATACTACTAATGTTATTTGCTTTAGATTGCATTTTAATTCTTGTAGATAAGTTATGTAGATATCTGGGGGAGGTGGATAATGAGTTTATTTTTAAATTTTCCAAGGCTAGACAAATTTTGTGTGTTAGAATTTCATTATTTTTTTTTGTTTAATTCTTCTATTTCTTTTTTGACTTCTGGACAATTCTGATTTTTTTTTTTAGATTTTGCTGTCAAGAGTCTGGTTTGCAAGTCTAATGATTCAGTTTCCCACTCTCTAACTTTGTTTTGGTACCAGCTAAGGGTCTTACCAAATAAATATGCTTTTAATGAGTCCCAAACTATGACTCTACTGATTTCTGTTGTATTATTAATTTCAAGAAATAATTGTAGTTCTGACAACATCCAGGGTCAGAATTCTTTCATTTTCATGATATATGATGGAATTGTAGTTGAGAGGATTAAAATTTTAAACTCTATTTGGAGCTTCATTATCAGAGAGTCATGATCTGAGAAGGGGCATGGAACTATTGAGAAGTTGAGGATTTTTGTTTGTAAATCTTGAACTACGAATACTTTGTCTGTTCTGGTTTGTGTTCCAAATCTATGGTCTTTATGGGAAAATAATAAGGATTTATCATCTTTTACTTTAAAAGTGTCTATTAAATGAAATGAATCAATCCATCTTTTTAAGGATTTTGAAACAGTTGCTATGTGAAAAGACTTCTTGGTGATTTCAGAAGCTTCTAAGGTATAATTAAAGTCTCCACCCAGTATAAGATTTCCTTTATAATTGTTGGAAATAAAATCTAGGTGTTTTTTAACTATTCCTGCTCCAATTCCTGGGAACCAGTATAGATTAGCTAAGGTCCATATTCTGTTATTAAATTTAATTATAACAATTGCTAGTAGACCTTCTTTGTCTTCATATTTATAAATAACTTTTGGAGTGGTTATGTTTTTCTTCCAGAGAATTGATACTCCTTTTGTCTTTGTTCTATAGGAGGATTGAGCTAAGACTGTATAGTCCTTAGGGTTCCAAATAAAGCTATCATTAGTCTTAAAATGGAGAAATTCTACTTGTGCCTTATTTAGATTTAAATATTTTATTAAATTTGATCTTTTATTTGCATTATTTAAGCCATTAGTATTTAATGATGAGTGTTAAATCCATTTCAAGTTATTGTTGGAAGAAACTTTTTGCTTCTTTTTTTTTTATTTTGATTGTAGTAGTTGTACCATATCCTCTGATAACACTGAATGTTATTTTTATGTGTGTAAACTTGGGAGTGTAATTTAATGTTCTTTCTTTTTTTAAATGCAAGTAGGGTAAAATTCTGGTCAGGCTTTAAAAAAGTACTTCTATAAAACATTAATTCTAAAGTATCAAATACAAGTAAATATGAATTTCCCATTAAACATGGAATGAAAGTCATTCCTAATCCAATAGATAAAGATAGATCTATTGGATTATCACTTGTACATTTAACCAACAATATCAACTGAGCTCCATATGTTAAATTATTATATTGAGACATTTCTTAAAAGAGATATGAAATTCTATATTATTCTGTTATTGTTCTATAGTATTTTTATATATCAGGATGGAATGTTAGTAGTGTAAACAATTATTATGTTGACTTAGAAAATATCCAATATTTAGTTACCCTTAAGAGATCCCAAACATGTCAGATATGTCATTTTGGATAAATTAAATGCAACAGAGGAGCATACACTAAATAAGCCAACAACAAATAGATTATTACTAAAATAATTTGACTAAAAGGACTCTGCAGGAGACAATGAGTGATTACCAATGATATATGAATTTACTGTAGGTGTACTGTCTTCCTTTACTTTCCCACCCTTCAGCTCACCAACTTCAACTTACACTTATGAAAAGACATGGCTTATCAGTGGTATCCTGACTCTGAGTAGAGGCGCCCTACATTCTAGTATGCAGTGCTTTTACATATTTATAGATTTACAAAGCAAAGTCTAAGAATGAACTATGATCACCCTGACAATTCCCATCCTGCATAGGGTACCTCCTGCTTCCAGAATGGCTAATCACATCAGGTCTAAAATGAATGTGAAGGTACCTATATGGTAATCAAGACTTACCTTAGGTAAGTATTAATCAAATAGTATTTAGAGCATCTTAGAGAGTTCTCGGGGCAGTTAAAATACTCTTAAGCCTCTCCTCCCTTGACTAAAAACAGAGATTTCCCTTCTCTTTCTTTCCCTTGTTTTAAATCAGTCCTAATAAAAGAAATTCAGCAAACATAGGTAAACAGAAATAACGTTCAGTAGTCCATCTTGTAAATGACTCACAATCCATTAAACAAGTCAGTGACTAACATCACTTTAGTAAACATTATAAAGACAAATTAGAAATAATTTCCTAGCTCTAAATTTTCTGATAAAGCAAAAAGTTAACAATAAGCTATTTTAACTAAAAGTATAAAGCATTTCAAATTTTCCTTGCATGTATACATTTCTACTTATATTGTACTGTCAATAGCTGCCTTTGAAATCTGTACAATACTTCACTTCTTCAAATCATTCCCTTTTCAATTCAGGTTTTGTTTTGTCAAAAAGACAACAATATTTCAAGGGCACATTTAATATTTAGACTGATGTTTCAAATAAATAACTTGTCAGTTGCCAATTGGGTTAGCTTAGAATGTATGGTTAGTGTAAATATAGCATGTTGCAAAAATAATATGTATTTTTCCGTGTGCCCTAGAGACTGTCATATGCAAGTGACATGTATAATGTAGCATATATAGAGCAGATAGCTTTTGGATTCAGGTTGTTAAAGTAAAATATGCTTATTAATCAGGCAGTTTCATTTAAATTCACAAGTAATTTGGGGACATTTCAGTTGAGTTTCCAGGAATGTGTAGTCCAATGTGAGTAATTGAATCCACTTTTCCTCATAAACATGTGTCACAATTGCCTAATAATCATTATAAAGACAAAGAACAGTAATTTCCTAGCTCTTCAAACTTTCTGATATCGCATAATGCTGACAGCAAGCTATTTTAACTGGAAGACTAAAACATTTAAGTACTTCCTTATGAATATATATTTTTACTTTTACTGCAGTGTCAAGAACTGTCTTTGAAATCTATGCATTACTTCACTTCTTTCAAGTCATCCATTTTACAGTTCAGATTATATTTTGTCAAAATGTCAATAGCATTTCAAGGGCACATTTAATCTTTAAACTGATATTTTAAGTGAATAGTTATCAGTTACCAAGTGAGTTTGTACAGAGTGTAAGGTAACTGCAAAGATAACATGTTGCAAAAAGTAATATGTATCTTTTCATGTGCACTAGAGACTGACAATTTCAAGTAACATATAAAATGTAACTTTTACAGTGCAGAAAGCTTGTGAAATCAGCATGATAAACTGAATAATACTTTTTAATCAAGCAGCTACATTTAAGTGCACATGTAGTTTGGGAACATTTCAGTTGTGTTTCCAGGAATATGTAATCCTATGCGGATAAATCATAAAATATTACAAATAGTCATATTATGTATTTATTTTACCTTGCTTAGGTTGTTTTTCATTTTAATAACTAAACAACATTACTTTTTCTTATTATTTGTTATCTGTGAGGCTAAATGCACTTCACAGGTTCACAGTATCCTTAGAAACTGTAGCAATTAAAACAAAACTCAACTCCACAAACGAAAAACTGATAAAATACACTGAACGGAAACACTAAAAGCTGGCAACTAACAAAAAATTCAAATAAAACTGTTTAATTGTGAGCGCTTTCGGCTAGGAAATACCTAGCCTTCATCAGACAAAACAGTTACAATAAGCAAGCAGGTTCATTTTATACTTAATTAGGCATTATTGATTAAACAGCCCAATTAAAGATATTTAAAGCCACATTTTATGTTAGGGGAATATTGTTTGATTTTTATGCCTATGGTGTCTTGATATGAACAAGTATGGAGCTGGTTGTACAACTGAATGTTAGGCATTTAGAAAGGTTGTTTCAAATACAAGTATATTTAGATCTAAATACGGAAGTCTTTATATATATATATATATATATATATATATATATATATATATATATATATATATATATACATATATATATAAATAACATTAAACAACAAACAAATATAATGTTATATATTTTACTGCTTTTACTGGAACAAGGTATTCTTGATTATGAGTTTTTATTGGAATAACATCTTGCTGTGCTCGGTTGTTTACTATTGCCAACTGATGATATGTGGCTTTAAATATCTTTAATTGGGCTGTTTAATCAATAATGCCTAATTAAGTATAAAATGAACCTGCTTGCTTATTGTAACTATTTTGTCTGATGAAGGCTAGGTATTTCCTATCTGAAAGCGCTCTCAATTAAACAGTTTTATTTGAATTTTTCGTTAGTTGCTGGCTTTTACTGTTTCCGTTCAGTGTATTTAAACTGCAGCAATTGTTTACCGTTGCTATGGCAACACAACTAGAATGTGAAGAAAGCTTCACTTCTCTTAACCAACAGTACATTTTTCCCTCCTTTTTTTATATATTTATCAATACTAAAAGGAAATAATTCAAAGGACATATGTACATGAATGAAACATTTCAGAGTTAATCACGAACATGTCCCCAGTCCCAATAAGCATAACAGTGACAATCATTAATCTAATAAATATTGTAATAACAATTAAGTTCACTATTCCAATTAGTCTACCTTAAAACTATATTATTTTAGACTATTATTTATCTATGTATAGAGAGTGAGCTATTAAATATATACAGACTATATTAGTATTGTAAATAGGAGAGAATTTAGAAAGGGAGACAAGATGCAATTAAAATAATAATGAGAAAAGAGAGAAGAGAGAGAGGAAAAAAAGAGAAAATACACATATACTATGTATGTTGATTTACAGTATAAATAACTCTCCTTCTGTGAAAGAAAAGTACCCTGTTTTACATACCTGAGATAATGTGAAAACTCTCATGTGCCGTCTAGTTTCAAAAAATATAGATAAAGATTCCAGTAGTTAGTTACTTTTGTTTTAAAATTCCAAGCAGTAAAATTGGACCTTTAAAGTAATGCTAAAACAATTCATATCATAGTAGATGCTTTGAGAGATTTGGCTGTAACTGTATCAGTCTTTTGATTCTTCTTTTTGACATTTGTCCAGACATTTGTTTCTTTTGTTCTCTTGAGAGAAGGTAACATCCAATCCATATCTTCTTTCTTCTGGTAAAGTAATCACATTATTAATTTTAATAAATGAAGAGGCTTCCTCTAAGTCAGTAAAAGTCCTCATCTCGTTGGCATACAGTATTCTTATCTTAGCTGGATATGCAAGTTGTGCCTTGATGTTATTTTGTTTCAGAAACTTTATCATTGGCCACACTTTTTTCCTTTGTTCCATTATTCTAAATGAATAGTCATTATCAAATCATATCAGGCTCTGTTTATATTTTAGAGGTGCCTTCCTCCAAGCAGATCTTAAAATCAGTTAATTGTCCAAGTATGAAAAAAATGTGATAATTATTGACGTAGGAGGAGAGTTTGAGTTAGTGGCAGGTTTCCAAGTGCTCTGTGTGCCCTCTCAATGCCAAAGGAAAGTCCTTCTTTTAAATTTAAAAAGTCAGAGATCCAGCTTGATAAAAAGAAAATAATATCCTCACCTTCTGTGTTTTCAGGTAATCCGAAAATCCTGATGTTATTTCTCCTCTCCCTATTTTCCAAGTCATCTACTTCATTAACCAACCGTTTTGTTTAAGAACCAGTTCTTTCTGTGTTTCCTCTTCCTTAAGTCTGCTTTCTAAGTCATTTAGAGAAACCTCTATTCCTGTTATCCTTGTCTGGTGTTGTTGTAGCATTTCCTTGAGGGTGTCAGCTTGTTTTTGACTGCTTGTTTTAAGATTCTCTAGGTTCTCTTTAAAATCATCCATCTTCAAATACAACTCCTGCAGGGTAGATGCCATCTGTTGTGGTTCCTTCTTTAAGGCAGCATCCCGGTGAGAATTCCTTGAGTTGCTCATGTTAACAAGTGAATATATCTCCAAGCTTTTTGACAGGAAATTATTTGCAAAACTTCACCAAAGTTTCTAATTATGTAAATTAGACCTTTATCTATACGATTTTATACTTTGAAGAAAAAAAAGAATATTTTTTCCTGTCTTATTTAACTAGTTATATGGAGCTCTAAAATACTGCTGCTTTCAGTTAGCCATTCAGGCTCCACCCCCGAGTATCTATTTTCATCAAAGATAAATGCACCTCTAAACTGGTTAGACAGGGAAAACTCCATGGAGTTACTCCAGGTTCAACTAACTGTGGGTAAGACCCCCTCTTCAAGTCATCATTAGCTATAGGCCTCCTTCCATGAACCAGGATTCCCACACTGCTTATTTGGACCTATTTGAGTCAATCAAATTACAGCCAAACACACTAGTCATGGGCATTTGTAACTATCTCTCCATTGACTAGGAAACATACATTGAGAACTATCATGCTCACACAAAGGTTCCTGGACTTTGTTAACACTAATTCCCTGTAACAAATAGTATGCAACCTTAAAAGTGGCTGAAATATTGTCAACCTACTCCTCACCCACATGGGTGACCTTTGCACCACCACAAGTATAGGACCCTCACTGGTTAAATCTGATCAGAAATCAGTCACATTTGAAATAGCTATAACACCTGAAACCCTCTTAGGTGAAATAAGTTTTAAAAATTCACCAAAGCTAATTATTCCCTCCTAAAGGATGGCATAAATGGCTAATTATTCCCTCCTAAGGGATGGCATAAATAACTTCCAAGCTCCTGTTCCCACAGATGGCATTGACACTATACTAAGGTATACACAAATGCCCTGTAGAAACACTTATACAAATGTATTGACACAATTGTACCTGAAAGGATCAAAACACGATCCTAAAGAAATAAGAAGCCTCCCTGGTTGACATCTAGCATTAATAAGTTATACAACAAGAGGAAGAAGTCGCTGTTTAAGAATAAAAAAGAGAGGTCCAAGCACTGAAAAAGCACCCTCCTCTGCTTGAACAAACAAATAAGACAGTTTGTAATATCCTCTAAGGGCAACTTCAAAAATAATTTCGCAACCATAGCTAAGGATATCCATAAGACATTCTTCAGCTATATCTGTAATCTAAAAAGTAGGACCCAGACTTGTGCTGAGCTAGCTGTGGATGGCATCACACACACTAATCCCTTGAAAATAGCTAACCTATTAGCTGACAGGTTTGGCAAAAATGTCAGCCCCCCCCCTCATCCCCTCCAGACATTCCACAAAGCATTCCCTCTACATCTCCCACATCTTGCATCTCCAAAGAGCAAGTAATTAATGCTCTCTCTAAGGCCAAAAACACAGCCTCTATGGGACTGGCTGGCATCCCAGGTTGTGTTTTAAATTGTCTAAAACATGAGTTAGCAACTCCATTAGGTACCCTCTTCAACCACAGACTGACTGCTGGTTTTGTTCCTGCTGAATGGAAAACTGCAACCATCATCCCCCTTCATAAAAGAGATACAGCAATAGACCTTTTGAACTACAGACATATGTTTAGCCAGCCTTACAGCAATAGACCTTTTAAACTACAGATACATAAGTTTATCCAGCCTTATCTGTAAGACCATGGAATGAATGATAATAAACCTTATAAATAAGGATGTAGGTGATCTCCAAACCTTTGATGCAACATGGTTTGGTTTTGTCAAAGGCATTTCATGCCTGTTAAACCTGGTGGACTTTTTCAGAAAATGTCGTCAGAGCCATAGATGAAGGCAGATCTGTGCATACAGCCTACCTTGACTTAGCCAAGGCCTTCAACACAATCTCACATTTGGGCATCATTGATAACTCTCCCAGTTGAATATCAACCCTTATGTTGTCAGGTGGGTTGCTAACTGGCTCAGTGACAGATCACAATCAGTCAAAGTTGATGACTTTACCTCACCAGCAGACCTGTCAGCAGTGGGGTTCCACAGGGGTAAGTGCTGGGCACCCTGTTGTTTGGAATATACTTCTCAGAAGTTCGGGTCAAAACAGAGGGGCTGTGGCTGACCACGTTTGCTGATGACTGCAAATTGGGTGCTATCATTTAATCCACAAATTATGTCAATGTACTTCAAGAGTGACTTACACAAACCAGTGATTGGTGCCAAAGCCATGGACTCAAACCTAGTGCTAACAATGCATTACCATCCCCTTTGATAAAAATGATATCCATACAGACTATCATATAAATAATAATATCCTAAGTAGCAACTCAGTAGTGAGAGACTTGGGAACACAGGTTGACTTGCAGCCTAAACTTTGACCACCATGTGTCTACTGTGGTAAGAAAGGCATTCTACATTGCATACTTTATTAACAAAGGCAGTGCCTCAAGAGCAAATGAGGTCATAACTCCCCTGTACTCAACCCTCATCAGGCCAATATTTGAGTACAATGCTCCCCTTGCTATGTACCTTACCAGGCACCTGCAGCAACTTGAGAAACCTCAGAGATTCCGAACCAAGAACATTTAGGGTCTCCAGCACATTTCATACATTGACAGACTGACATCACTGTCACTGTACTCAGTAGTGTACAGACTACTTAGTGGAGACTTGTGCCTGGCCTACACAGCAAATTTGGACTTAAGCCTAATGTAAATGTTGCACATCCACAAGTTAAATGGGACAAGGTCACCCACTCCAGGGACTTTAACCTGGCCTGCAACATAAATAGGACCTGCTGGACAGACATATATGCCTCTCAGACATTGTAATACCTCTGGAAAAGGCTATCAGTTCGTATCAAACAGAGCACCTCTATAGCTCTGTTTAAGTGTGGCCTGGATGACTGGATGGGAAAATGTAAATTCTTTCTGGGGATTTCACCTATTACCCTCCTAGATATGGGAGTTGTTGCTAATTAAGATCTTGAGTTTAGGCATGATTCTTATATTGGGTTTCTCTAGTATTATACTGGGTACACAGGGCTATGCTTATAAAGACCTTCAGGTTAACAGTCTAGTAACCACCTATGAACCCATGAACCTGTATATAATCCAGGAAAGGAGGTGTATGTAGCTATGTGCACAGCCATCCTTGTAGCACAATTACAGATCCCTGGACAAGTTAAGGTTTTGTTGATAATTTTCATCTGTGGCATAGGGGCCACCACTGATGAATTTTCAATATTCACAAAAACTGCATTTCATCATTTTTGACTGACAAACCCTTTCACTAGTACCATTGTTATTTCTTTCAAAGATGTTCTTAAAATTGTCATGCCTACTATACGTTATCTTGAGTTGTGCTCCCAAGATTTGCTTGAGTTTGACTGTGAAAACGTTGTTCCATGTGTTCCTAAGAATTCTTTTAAATGGTGGTGCTTGGTGGTTATACTTAATAATCATAGCACCTATCGTGTCTGCAGTATTGTTAATGGTGTTTGATGTCACTAGTGCTTCACCCCTCTGTGTGCTGGTGTTTGCATTTAAAATGGGGGAATATTTGTCTTGTTTACCTAAAAGTATTTTGTATTTCACTTTCTTGACCAATGAATCTAAACAGCTTCCTTCAAAAAACATTTTACATATTTTTTCTAGCTCCATCTGAAAAGAAATATCAACTGAAACTTACATAGAAAGGTGTGCCATTTGGCCTTTGATAATGTTGCATTTCTGGTAAAAATGGATGGTTACTCTTATAATGAAACAAAGAATTGGAGTGTGTCTCCTTTCTATAAATATTCAAAACATATTTTTTCTGTAAGTAATTAGAAATTGTAATATCCAAGTAGTTTATCGAACCTACATCCGAAGAGGATGTAAATTTTAAGAAAATGGTGGAAACATTCAGTTTCAGTAAAAAATTCCTCTAAACTCAACATATCATCTGTCCAAAAAATTAGAATGTCATCTAAAATTTTAAAATATAGAAAAACTTTCTTGAAATAAGGTGAAGTAAAGACAATGTTGTGCTCCCAGTCTTCAAGTACTAAATTTGTATAAGTTGAGGTACATCTAGCTCCCATAGCTACACCTGCCACTTGATGGTAATATGCCCCATCAAAGTAAACATAGTTGTTTTTCAGTACTAATTCAAGAAATTCAAATAAAATAAACATCTCCTTTGCACTTTTAGAATCATCTTTCAATAACATATTGTGAAAATACTGCAGCTCTCTGCCATGTGGCATGACGGTAAACAAATTAACTACATATGTGGTAATAAAAATAACATTTTCATTAAAAGGTGTAAAGTTTAACAATTCTAACAAATGCCATGAATCACATAAAATGTGTTTCTCTCCTTCCACTAAACTTTTAGAGTGCCTGTCCACATACATAACTAGAGGTTCTGTTTTAGACCTACTTGCTGTAATAATAGGTCTAAGGGGGGGAGGGGGGTTGTAGGTCTTTATGCACTTTGAATATTCCAAATATTGATGGAATAACTAACTTATTAACTTTGACAAATTTTAAAACGTCATTTGTCAAAAACCCCTGAAGCACTAAATTATCTATACAATAGTCTATTTTAAGATAGGCTATGCTGATCCCATTTTAGATACCTGTCTGTATGTAGTGGAATCACTGAGCAGATCTAAAATTTTGTTGGGATACATAAAAAAATCCATAATAACTGCTCCACCACCTTTATCTGGTTTCATAACATGAATATATTTATTTCTAATCTGTACCAATAGCTCTCTTTCTTCTACTGTTAAATTGTCAGTATATCTAGATTTATTCTTCAAAAAACATCTATAGTTATTCTCACAAATTCTTTTGAGTATTGACACACTGGGACAGCTAGTGGGCATGAAGGTACTCTTCCTTTTTAATGTAAGAGGTGTGTGTTTATAGGAAGAGTTACCAAAAAAAATGGTTAAATTCATCTGGCTGTCAAAAATTTTAAAATGCCCCAGTATATGAACAACGTCTTCATTAAAAGAGGGAATACATTTTAATCCCTTTTTAAACAACAAAACATGCCTGTCCTGAAGACTCAAGTAACTATAATTAAAAACTTTAATGCCTTCATTAACAATAATTCTACCTGGTGAACCTCTAGAGAACAAGCACACATTAATGTCAGAGAAAGTTCTATT
Source organism: Protopterus annectens (assembly GCF_019279795.1). Taxonomy (NCBI): domain Eukaryota; kingdom Metazoa; phylum Chordata; order Ceratodontiformes; family Protopteridae; genus Protopterus; species Protopterus annectens. The sequence continues at coordinate 1,101,015,280 of NC_056744.1, read as the reverse complement.
TAATTTCTCTTTTTCCTCCCTTTTCTCGTCCATCTTGATTGTTTGGGGGAATTGTTTTGTTCATTTTGTAAAGGGGGGTCTGAAGAATGTGTCTAGAAGATGGTCTTCATCCACTGTTAATCAATTCACCATTGTGGAAAAAATGTAAATTGTCCAGTGGTCTTGTTTCACTGTGAAATACTGGGCTATGATTAATTTCATGCACAACTTCATGTTCCCTCTCAGTAAATGCAGTAAAAACTTTATTTTTTAAAAGTTCTTTGGTTTGGGATATGCATGATTCTCTTCATATTCCTGTTTGTCCATCATAGTTGAAAATTACAACAAAACCATAACTTTTCCATGAATCTATAATTGTGCCACAAGGATGGTTGTGTACTTAGCTACATATACCTCCTGCTCTGGATTTTATATAGGAAAAACTACCAGGATGCTTAAGGAGTGAATATATGAACACAACTATGAGATTAAGAAAAGTAAACTTTCCAATGCACTCTATTAACCTACCCTGGAATGTTCAATTTATACAAGATTTGTATTTTTTTTATTACTGAAAGAGTTTTTACAACAAATAGAGGTGGAAACAGTGAGTTACTACTTGAGCAGAAAGAACTTTCTTGGTAAATTTGTTTAGGTGCTATAAGAAAAACGGGACTTAATAACAAATTTGGCAAATTGTCTTTGAACTGTATTCTTAGAAGTATAGCTAAAAGATTATAGTAATCAAACTTTTTTTCTTTGAAGTGTTTTTTTTTTAAGTGTTTTAATGTATTTAAGTATTTGTTACTGTTTAATGAACAGCACGTTTTTACTAGTTCTGCTTGCTGGCAGCTAGCATTGTAACTTGAGACAATCAGCTTCAACAAATGTATCTGAATTTTGATTGGTCATGTACTGATTAGAAGGTGTATTTTATCATGAACACAACTAATATCTGATGATGCCTTCAGGTGGCAGGTGAAAACGCTAAGATACTGTGTATTTAATAAACTCTCTTGTTTTTATCAGCAAGTTGTCCCTTATTCCAGCTAATTTTGGAATATTTGTAGACAGCTTGCCTATGCTGGAGTGCTGTTTTGCTGGATGAGTTAAGGTGAATGACTGGTTCAACTACAGAATGCCACTGACTCCATTGTGATAACCAAAAAAACACACATTAAAAATGACAAGTATCCCAAAGTAAGCTGCAGGACATTTTCAAAATAAATTTGCAGGAGTACACACAAAAAAGTCTCAGACAACCATGGATATCCATCCATATCACACACTAATATAATATTTATTGCTTCTAAGCTGCTGCAATATATATATATATATATATATATATATATATATATATATATATATATATATATATATATATATATATATATATATAATCTTTACATCACTCATACATTTAGCATTAAAAAACATTGTCTTGGACTTACAAATTCCATCAGAATCCATACATTTCATAATAAAAAAAATAAAGGGGAAGGGCAATCACAGTCACATTGCCATAACTAACAGTAGCTAACAATGGGTTTAGGACTTTTGTGGGGAATACAAGTAATGGACACACCCAAAGAAAGTGGAAGATAGAAAAGAAGAAGGGCGGTATTGGTGAAAAAGATGGACAAACAAGAGGGATGTTGGAATAGGAAAATCTGAGGGAAAGTCAAAGAGGCATGGGGCAATTTTTTTTTATTATTATTTTGTAAAAATAGGCCCCATTTTTTTTTTAAGAATGGGTGGCACTGTAAACATGAATAGAGGAGGTGAAGGTAATCACAGCAGGTATACCCATAGAACACATAGCACAACACAAGACAGACAAAGTTTGGGGAAAAAAACAGTAAGGACAGGTAAATTAGACAGAAAACAGCAATATGCGTCTCTTCCACCAAATAGCAGAATACCCTGAGGTAGTGGGTGCAATAGACTGCACGCATATATGCATTAAAGCACCACCAGGTGAGCAGGGTAGGGTCTACATCAACCACAAGGGCTTCCCCTCCATCAACTGCCAGGTCATGTGCGATGCCCAGGACATTATAATGAATGTGTGTGCTGGCTGCCCTGGAAGCTACCACAATTCCCACATTTGGCATCTGACACAGCTGTAGCAGACATTTGCCAATGGGGACATCCCACACAGTTACCTAGTGGGGGATGCTGGATATGCACTGGAGCTATGGCTGATGACACCCATCAGAAATGCACACACACCCGAACAAGAACTCCATAATGAGGCACACGCACAAACATGAATCATAATAGAGCATGTTTTTGGGATGCTCAAGTCATGGTTCCAGTGCCTGGACACATCCGGTGGAGTCTTGCAGTACTTACTAACCACATGTACCCAAATTGTCCTTGTATGCGCCATGCTACACAATATGATCCTGCGAAAACAGCTGCAGCAGGAACAGCATGGGGCAGGGCCACACAGCCCCCCACCAGTGCCAAGGCCTACGCAGAGACAGAGTGACTTGGAGGAGGAACAACCTGAGCCTGCTCCAGTAGGCAGAAGGTGGCATGCCCAGTATGCCCTGGCCTTGGCAAAGAGGCAATGAATATTGAATGACACCTCTCCCCGACTTACACATACAGTAAAAGGGATGCCAAACATGACACTACCTTTGCTCAGCCATGTATAGGGAGTGTACTATGTGCATCTGACATAGGCATCCCTGCAGCACCACCCTCAATACTGGGACACCCACAAGGTAAGTGACTCACACATGCCAGTTGGGGGGGCACATACCCAACAACAGTCACAGCCAGCAGGATAGGTGTAGACAAATACAAACAAATGCTGCACTATGGCCTCTGAATGAGCCCTATGGGTAACCCCTCCCCCAGGCCTACACAGACAGACTACAGCAGGCCAGGCAGGGGGATGTAAGTTGTGAAGTCTAGGAAGTCAGAAACTAATATGTAGGTAGTGAAAGCTAAGATCTGTAGTACACTGGTATGCCTCTAGCCAGCATGATAGGTAAGTCCACAGACTGAAATGGTGTACCCAACATACCAGTACAGTCCTAGCAAATGAGTAAATGTGTCAGGTGTGCCCCACAATCCTACTTACACTTATAGTAGCAGTCAGATGTGCCCCCCCACCCGTGTGTAAAAATGTAGAAACAGTTAAGTGCCCCCCCCACTATGCAGAAATGTAGCAACAGTCAATGCTAAATGACCAATGTATACCCTGCAGACACAGCATGCTAGCTGTCGGTGTACAACACAAAGGTAAGCACCGCAGTACAAACTACTTGGACTTGATCCACACATGCAGTATAGATGGTCATACTGTGCATGCTCATATGAAGGCAATGTCAGTCAACAACATACTGAAAGGTCATACTGGGCATGCTTACACACTTAAACACATGAAGGCCATGTCTGCAAACATCAGTGGACCAGACATATCTGGCAGTTGCAATTCTTATTGCAGACACATGTCAGTATGCACCACTCCTGCCTTGCACACACAGTGGATAGGAATACAGACATATATGTAAGGACAACACACGATAATAAGCCAAAAGTAGATGGACATAGATGTGTGGAAGAGGGTGACCATGACAAGGAGCCATCTGGGCCTGTTCCACCCAGCACACAGCCAAAGGGCCCCAAACACATGAGGTGCAGGTGTCACTCACTGCAGATACTAGCCACCAGTATCTGTCAGCATGACAGACTATATGGTGCACGTGCCAGCTGTGCAACATGACTGTACAAGGAAGTAGTCACCTAGTAGCTGTATACATGTACCTGTGGCATAAGACCCCATTTGTGCCTGCATGTGGCATGATAACCCCTACATGAATGGGTTATGGCCCATGCACACACCACCCTCTCCATAGCAGAATCATGACAAGCCTGCAGAGGTCATCCAATGTGAAATACACCTCTGGGAGAGCTGTTGCTCAATAATCCCCATGGCATGTCCCATAACTGTGCACTGCTGTAGTGATAAACTAGTTAGGTAGTAGTTCTAACCCCAGACTTGGCAACTGTGTGAGTGTGTGTTTGTGTGCGTGTCTCTCTGACTGTGTAGAGAGAAATGCTTTTTAGGCTAATCACACTCCGTACAATTCATATACTCACCTTTGGCAAGGCTGCTGATGTCACTCACCTAGCAATACACCTCTGGGAATATCATAGCCCAGTAATCTCCATAGTGCGTGCTGTAACTGTGTACTGCTGTAGTGTGATAAAGTAGTTAGGTAGGTGTTCTAACCCCAGACTTGGCAACTGTGTTTGCTTGTGAATGTATGTGCATGTGTCTGACTGAGTAGAATGCAATGCTTATTAGGCTACTCACGCTCCATACAACTCATATACTCAACTTTGGCAAGACTGCTGATGTTGGGAGGGTGGCTTAATGGTTAAGGTGTTTGCCTTATAAACACAAGGTGCAGGGTTTGAGTCTCACAAGGGATAATTGGCTAGGCTTAAAATGGCCCACAAGGGCAGTTAGCCTAGTACTAATCTATGAATCTATGAATCTATGTCACTCACCTAGAAATACACCTCTGAGAAAGTCATAACCCAGTAATCTCCATAGCGTGTCCTGTAACTGCATACTGCTTTAGTGTGATAAAGTGGATAAGTAGAAGTTCTAACCCCAGACCACTGCTGTAGTTTGATAAAGTGGTTAAGTAGATGTTCTAACCCCAGGCTTGGCAACTGTGTGTCTGTGAATCTGTGTGTGCGTGTGTCTCTGTCTGTCTTAGACTGAGTAGAGAACAATGCTTTTTAGGGTACTCACACTCCTTAGAATTCACATACTCAACTTTGGTAAGGCTGCTGACGTCACCCACCTAGAAATACACCTCTGGGAAGCTTATAGCTCACTAATCTCTGTAGCGTGTAGTGTGATCTAGAACCATGGTACGTTTCCATCCCCACCCGTGGCAGTTCTGGATGTTTTGTGTGTGTTCCAGTTTCTGTGTACGGAGGAATGCATTATAGGCTACACACTCACAGTACATTTCGAATGCCCTACTTTGGCAATCCTGTTAATGTCATTCATTGCGAAATACACCTTTGGGGAAGAATTTATCTAGTAATCCCTGTGGTGTGTCCTATAACAGCTCCATGCTGTAGTGTGATATAGACCTTGGTCAGGGGTTCTATACCCACACATCAGTTGTGGATTTTTTGTGTACATCTCACTGTCTGTGTAGGGAGCAATGCATTTTAGGCTAGTCACTCACAGTACAGTTGAAATGGCCTTCTTTGGTAATCCTGCTGATGTCATTCAATGTGAAATACACATTTGGGGAAGAAGTGCTTCAGTGATGTCTGTGGCACATACTATAACTGCGTAGTGCTGTAGTGTAATAAGCTAGTTAGGTAGGGGTTCCACTCCCAGATGTAACAGGTGTGTGTGTGTGTGTGTGTGTGTGTGTGTGTGTGTGTGTGTGTGTGTGTGTGTGTGTGTGTGTGTGTGTGTGTGTGTGTGTAACTCGTATCATGTGTAGAGGTGGTTGTGAGTGTGGGCAATGTGGAGGTTGTTTTATTATTTCTTTTCTGGCAGCCATATTATATATCACAATGCCAACTATACAGGGATAACAAATGTAAATTTGCTGAGAGGCTGGGGTGCAAAGCCATACTCATACTTGTGACATCAAGGCCAGCCACTTGTTTGGCTGTGAGGGGGATGCCTATTTGTACAAGATGTATAGTGTGTATGGCTTCTCAACCCCATTAATGGTGCATGTGTACATATGTGTATTTGTTAATCTGCCATTGCTATCTACAAATGTATGGCCATATATACCTATATAGATTTATACATCTGCTAATATATATATTACTATGTCCGTATACACCTACATAGATATATATCTGCGTGCACATATGTAACGTGCTGTGTATATGTAGACATATAGGTGTAGACACATATATGTGTTGATTCAGGCATATGCATGCATATATGTGCATATGTATTGATATATATGTATATAGTTTTAGAAATTAAAATATATATATATATATATATATATATATATATATATATATATATATACATATATATATATATATATATATATATATATATATATATAGATATGTTGTATCTGTTTAGATATTAATATAGGTATACACACATACATCTATATGTTGGTATACATTCTCTATACTGTTGCATGACTAGAGTGGATGATATGTTTCTGCAAACATAAAATCTCTTTGTATCTGTTATGGCTTAGTGGTAAATCACTTTGTCTATGGTGTGCAGTGTCCTTGGTTTGAGCCTTGCAACAGCTGTGTATTTTGTTGCTGGGCAGAACATGGCCCATTGGATACACAGTGATTAAAGCACTTTAAAGCAGTTGTAAGCAGGTTTGCGCAGGTTTGCACGGAGCTAAGCAATGCCTACACAGGTTAAGCCATTCAGCAGCTAACTGAGTATAAGAAACTGTAACCAGACTTTAGCAGTGCTTACCTCTGCGCAATCCCACGTACAACTGCTTTAAAGTGCCTTAATCACTCCGTATCCATCAGCCCTTGTTTTGCCTAGCAACAAAATAAACAACCTGTGCTATGCGCGAACCCGGGACCATGCACACCATAGCCCATGTGATTTACCTCTAAGCCATCTCAGATATACATAACCCTGCTGTATTCACAAACATATCATCCAGCCCAGTCATACAACAGTACAGAGAATGTATTTCAACATGTGGATGTATGTGTGTGTGAAAATATATTAATGTCTAAACAGATACAGCATATTGATATATGTAAATATATATATATATATATATATATATATATATATATATATATATATACACGCATATATGTAGATATATATATCTATATAGGTATATACGGACATACATCTGCAGATAAAGTGGGAACATAGCAAAAACAGATATGTCCACATGCTCCATTAATGGGGTTGAAAAGCACAAACAACATACGCCATGCATGAATAGGTATCCCCCACACCCAAACATGTCTGCCCTGCAATACACTACCAACTGTTGCAGATCCCATAACCAGGGCCTTACACAGCAAGGGCACAAGATGTTAACAGTACTCCATCCCACCTGTATGATGTCAGGTTGGTATCAGTAACATTTCATGCAGCACAGTCAGGCTCATAGTAACTCCCATTTTGCAGTCATCTGTTACCTTTGTTAGCCAGAGTCCTGTACTGTTGCCCTGTACTTCAGAGATGTAGATGCCAAACAACAGAGGTCCCATGACTGAACCCTGAGGTACTCCACTTGTCACTTGTCTGGGGATGGATTTGGAGTCAGTTGCATCTACAGTTTGGGTTCTGTCAGTAAACCATGTGGCAAACCAGCAAGTGGCATAGGGATGTATGGCCAGATTAGTACGTTAATCTCTGTTTCCAGACTGGGGGATGGTGTTGAAGGGCTTGGTGAGGACCACATAGGTTTTGTGGACTGCCATATCCTCTTCAACAGCTATGCAGACTGAGTCAAAGCTGTCAACCATTTCAGGAGACAAGACTGGCCCTCCATGAGCCCACTCTGTGTGGGGTCCAGTGTTTGCGGGTTGCCAATGTCTGTGTTCAAAACATCCCTGATAATGCATTCCATAAACATGCAGATCAGGCTCATCAGACTGATGTGACAGCAGTTCCAGGAATCACAGCTGGATCCCCCTTGTGGAGTGGGGTAACTACAGCTGTGTGCCACTCAGTGGGCACCAGGCCTGATGTGAGGCTATGATTACACATGACAGTTAGGTGAGTTGCCATTCTATTTTGTAGTTCATGTAGTACACAGCCCATGATGTCATCTGGTCCCATGGATGCTGTATTCTTAGTTGTGAGTAGTGCATTTCCTGCCTGTATGGCCATGATTACTGGGCAATGGAACTCTTTCCGTATTGACATGGGCCCTTTCGGGGGTGTGAGGGGGGAATGTGGCACATATCCAATCTGCCAGAATATTGGCACATTCCTTGGGAGCAGTCTATGTGATGCCACTTTGTTGCAGCTCAGAACACTTCTGAGCATTGCCAGTTAGAATTCGGACATAACTATAGAATGTGATGTGGTTGTTTGTGAAATCTGTGGTGATTTCAGTTACATAATCAGCTTTGGAGGGATTCCATGAGAGATCTCAACATCCTACTGGGGCTGGTAAGGGAGTTGTTTGCATCCTTGTATTATCCCTTTTTTCCCTTCAACAGTGTCTACCATCTGTTGTATACTCTGTTAATGGCAGGAGACCACCAGACTGACTTGATTATTTAGGAGCTGAGCATCATGGTTCTATGTGGGATGTCAGGAATCATGCACAAGTGGCTGTGCTCATACAGTGCCTTAGTGCAGGATTCATCAGTTGAACTGTCAGCTCCTGTCTCCATGGGTGTCACAAACATTGTCACTTCTGCCTTGAGTAGCATGGAGTTGGCCTTTGAGAGGTCTTTTACATTTTACGGACAACTGTATATACATTCCTTTCACATGTTCAGTTTGATTAACCTATGGTGGGTTTACTTTGGTGGAACCACAGTCTCATGTACTGTTGTGATTGCTGAGTGGTTAATTACTGTGACTGTAGTGTACAGAGTCCTGGGGTCATGACCTGCAAAGGCAGGTTATTTCTGTTCTGGCCAGAATAGGGGTTAATGCATACTGACTAATTAGGGCAATTTAGGTTAGTCACACTCAATACAATTCGAATGCCCTACTTTGCCAATCCTGTTGATGTCAATCACTGTGAAGTACACCTTTGGGTAAAGAGTATGCCAGCAATCTCTAAAGTGTGTGCAATAACAGCGTAATGCTGTAGTACGATATGGAACTCTGGTTGGGGTTCAGTTCCCACACATGGGAGTTGTGGATGCTTTTGTGTCTGTTCCTATGCCTGTGTGGAGAGCAATGTATGTTTGGCTAGTCACACTCACTACAATTCCTTCACACTACTTTGGCAGTCCTGCTGATGTCATTCACTGTGAAAATACACCTTTGGGGAAAGAGTACTCTAGTAATCTCTGTGGCATATTCTGTAATGGCATAGTGCTGTACTGTAATAACTAGTTAGGTAGGGGTTCTAATCCCAGATGTGACAGGTGTGTGCATATCATAATATGCTGATGTATGTCATTCATGTCCTGTGTGGAGGTGGTTGTGAGTGTGTAACAACTGGACCCAATGTTGAGTGTGTTTATAAAATTTCTTATATGGTGCCCCTAGCATAAATCACAATATCCACCATGCAGAGATAACACACGTGGTATCAGTACACAGTCAGTCATGGTTTCGAAACCCAGGACTGGTAGTTGTGTGACACAAACATGCTCACCTTTTACTGTCCCAACCCATCCTGACTAATCTTTGCCTCTGTCTGCCTCTCTCACTCCCCCTCTGGTGGATGTGGAAGCTTACACCTGCTTTTCATAGGCAGTGGCATATGTATTGTCAGTGATGCTCATGATCGGCTGATGGCCACTGCACAGGTTACAGCCCTCCGCTAGCTGATTGCATGTAGAAATAGCCAATTGTATGAAAACACACTCCAATATCTAGGAACATCTTGTTGGTGTTGGGCCTTTTCATTCACTGTGAGCAGGAGCTAGATCTGTTGTTTGGCAAACAGCATCACAGATGGATTGGGGACTTACCTTTGACAACATACACTGAGGAAAAGGGAGGGGGATGTGCCTGGCCTGACTACAGACTGTAAGTGCTGCTATACTGCAGTTGGGGTACTATTGGTTTAACAAGGTGAGTGTAGATATGGCTGTCCTACATGTTTTAATACTTGTTATGTCAGTGCTATGTTTATGAGGAATCCCCATCTGTAGGGTAATCTGCAGACTGGGCAGTGTGTGGTGCCTTGTGTTCCTTGTATTACCCAAAAAGCACCTATCTTCCAACTGCAGAAGGTAGTGTGAGGATCGCAGTCAGTAGATGGTGACAGCCGGGTGAGTTACTGATGTCATAACCCTCATAGGACATATGTTGCATCAAACCCTGTTATGACAGGAAATGTATGAGTCATCACAGCGACATGTCAATATTGTGCCTGTGTTTGTACCTCCAGCCACAACCCTGTCAACCTTTGTACATATGTCATGCAGTAGGGGGTGCATATGTTCTGTACACCATAATCAGTGACAGCATATCTGATAAGCCAGTGAGATATCAGACTGCTGCACATGTTATGTATAGTAGGGGTTATATTTGAGGACATAGCCTGGGCATTCTGTGGTTGTGTGTATAGTACTGAGGTATGTGTAAGTCTGGTAATTGTCAACAGTTTGTGTATAGTGCATATGTACCTTGGGCTAAGTAGAGACTGTAGTAGATGTCATTGTTCTTGGTCCTGTTCTATCTGATGTTACATGCTGCTCCACTGTATGTCACCCTATCAGCTTACATGTTTGTAGGGGCGAACACACACATGTCTCTAACCACAGACAGCCATCGGACAACACTGTGTAGCAGCCCAGTATATGTAGGATTGTTGAGTGAGTGGCTCATATGAAGATGGTGTACATCAGATAGTTCATATACTATGATAGTACGCTAGCTTACCATATGTGGCTGTGTTCACATTGGTTGTGGTTATGCACTTTCACACAGGTGTCTGTTACTCTGTGATGCGACATGCCTGTAGAGCCTGCTATCTATGCAGGTACATGTGTTTTCCCACATAGGAGATGTAGCCCATTGTTGAGTCTGTCTGCCTGTAGCCTGCACTGTGTTTTGTTACATGCCTAGCAGCTTACTGTACTTATCCAGTGAGATGTCATGTCCAGATACTTGCCAGATGTACTGCTGCCTGGCCACCATGACAGTCATGCATGTCAGACAAAGCAGTGGGATGCTGTTCAGATGTATGTCAATAACTAGTGGATAGTATGTGGCCATGGCACCTCTGTACCAGCGGTTATTATGTGTCAGGACAGACAGGGGTGTATGAATGCATAACCTATGGGGGCAAATGTATATCAGTATGTATGTGTTATACCCATGTACATGGCTGGTAACATCCACATTGACAGGCCTGGTCTACGTGTCTTGCATGAAGGGGTTCTGTGTATACCCCTGGACTGACCCGAGTGTGTCAGACTGTCCACATATATTGGCCATATCAAAGCTATAGTCCACAGGGGCATTACTGTGCTAGCAGTGGTACCATACTATGATGACCGTAGGATGTCTGTAAGTAGCTAATGGCGCATATGTTAGCAGATGTGACCTCCCACACACACCATTTCTGTGAAGACAATCCCTATTACAGTAACAATAGTCTGCAAATATATCTGCACTACATATGTGACATCCCCTTGCACTGAGTGGTTGGGACTATTGGGGCTGAGGTAGGCCTCCACTCCATGTGCAGGACATATGGTGAACATATATGTATAAATAAGTATACATATATCCATTTAGATATGTACACATATACATATATTGCTTACTGTATGACAACAGTTTTACACATATGTGCCTGTGTTCCAGCCTCTGTCCTCCACCTACATACCAGGCTTTGCACATATGACATGCTGTCAGGGGTTGTTATGTAGTGGGCTGTGTGTATGTCATGCTGTCATTCCTGCCATCACTCCACTGCTGTTGTGTCCCCCACACATACTGGGAGGTTGGGGCCATATATGTGTGGGTTTCACCTACACAATACATGTGTGCTCTATTGCACTCCAGAGACCAGTGTATGTAACACTGGTAAATGGCTGAATATTAGTGAGTGTAGTGGGGGTGCACCATGACTAACCTAGGCTGTTACAAGACATGTGGGTATCTGTGATAGGCTGCCTTAAGGTATCTGGATGTACTTTACCATACAATCCGCCTTGGGTAAATGCAGGCCTACTGCCTCCTGCCGTATGGGATGTTATGTTTTTCAGTGTGATTGTGATGGTGTCAGGTATGCCTTGTTATGTAACAGTTACATCCCATTGTGTCAACTGGGGTCTGTCCCCCCTAGGGATTGTGTACAGAGTGTAGATAGAGGCTGCTGACCTATACATCTGCATTACTTACTGGTGATTGTCTGGTATGCTGTGGCCCAGTCTGTCATTACTAATGTACTACTTGAAGGCCTCGGCCTGGACAGCAACATATGTCAACCTTTCCAGACTACTGTCTTAGTATAACTGTTTCACAGTTGCATTACACTGCTCATATGGATGTCAGTATCTAAACAGCTATATGACATGGCATATACAACTGTCATAATACACAAATAAAGCTTTCACATTCATTTATGCACACCTATGTGTGGTGTTATACCCTTTTATATATCTGTGGGTATATGTTGCAGGCTATGAATGTCATTTGTATGAGTGGCCCATACAGTTTCCAGTTGGTAAGGTGGTGACTGTAGGAATACTGGCTGCTCCATATTGTTTGCATGTATATATATATATATATATATATATATATATATATATATATATATATATATATATATATATATATATATATATATATCTATATATATATATATATATATATATATATATATATATATATATATTACTGTACAAATCTCTGTGTGTGTATGTGTAGTTACATCTCTCCCTCTCTCTCTCTCTCTCTCTATATATATATATATATATATATATATATATATATACCTGTATCTGCATATATGTGTCTGTGTATATGCATCCTAGGGATGGCCATGTCATGTCTGGTCCTGGTTATGGGATCTACAACACTTGGTACTGTATTACAAGGGGGTCGTGCTTCGCTGGGTGGGTATACCTATTCGTACCAGACGTATATTGTTTGGGACCTCTCAACCCCATTAACGTTGCATGAGGACATATATGTTTTGTTAATTCTCCATTATCTACAGATGTATGTCCGTATATACCTATATATGTATAACTATATATATATATATATATATATATATATAAAACTATATATATATATATATATATATATATATATATATATCTGCTGACATATCCCTTGCCATATATATTTAGACATGTAGATGTGGACATATATATCTATAGATGTAGGCATTAGCATGTTTATATGTTCATAAATATATATATATGTATATATATATATATATATATATATATATATATATATATATATATATATATATATACATACACACACATATCAATATGTTGTAACCATTTAGACATTAATATATTTACTCACACACATACATCTACATGTTGGACTACATTCTTTGTACTGTTGAATGACTGGGCTGGATATGTTTGTGACTACATCAAGACTGTGTATATCTGAGATGGCTTAGTAGTAAATCACTTTGGCTATGGTGTGCAGGTTTCTGGGTTTAATCCTACCAGAGGCTTCTTATTTTGTTGCTAGGCAGAACAAGGGCCATTGGATACAGTGTGATAAAGTCACTTTTGAGCAGTTGTAAGTGGGCTTGCACAGGTTTGCATGATGGTAAGCACTGCCAACCTCTGACTTATGTTTTCTTACAGTCAGCTTCAGATTTCTCAACCTATGTAGGCATAGCTTACCCTCACATAAACCCACACAAACCCGCTTACTGCTGCTTAATGGTGCCTACTGCCACTTACCCCCATGCTAATTCCTTTAAAAGAAAAAAAAAGAGGTTGAAAGGAAACTGGTGAAAAATGGGGCATAAAGAGGGAAAGACAGTAGGGAAAATATCTAGGCATGTGCAGGAAGGGTATAGGAAAGGTCCATAGCTGCCCATTTCTTCTACAGCAACAGCTGTGCATATACACTATATTTGCAGGTACATTTGGACCCTCAAACCCCTGGAGAAGGGTGAGGACAACATATATTCATTGTGATGCCAACTAGACCAGATTACATGTGTCCAGTGGACACGTGTGCAAAATGGACAGCTATGTATGGGATGAGATTTTTTGTGGGAACAGATTGCCCTTTTTTTTTCAGGTGAGAATGGGAAGCTGGGGAGGGGTAGTAGGTATATTTGGTGAGGGAGGTTGGGTAGGTTAACACACAAGACACACAAGATGCATACAGGGCCGGTATATAACACATGTCGGGGTAAACACCTTGGACAGGGAGGGGTGTTTGGAAGTTGCAAGCCCATGAGCTCCCAACTGGAAACAGTGGGACTGAGGTCCCCACCCATGAGCAGTCACCACTGCACCTTCACGGCCCTGAAGGTTGCTGCACTGGGGGCTGTGTAGGAGGTGCAGGCTTGCCCTCTAATAGCACCACTTGGTCCTCAAGCTGGCATAGCCACTCTTGATGCTCCAGATCAAGCTCTCTATGCACCATGGCCTGGACCTGTTGATGGGTGACAGGTTCCCCTCTGCGCCCACACCGAGGAGGGAGCGAGCCCCATCCCCTGCAGCGGTTCCTCCCGAAGGTGGCACAGGGCCCACGGAGGAGGAGGTCCCAGACTGGGCCCCTGATGTGCTGGTACCTGGTGCCATGGCCAGCTGAGGTGAGACAGGTGGGTCCACAGGGACCGGCCTTCCCATACGGGCTGTGTTGTCGCAGGTTTATGGCAGATAGGGGTTAGTAACAGTCAACAGCATTCAGGATTAGTTATAACAGCATACACAGGTATTCCCATTAACCTGACACACCAGATTTAACGCAGTTGCAGAGCAAGCAGAACACATGCATATATGGAACGACTGTAGCCATTACAGGAGCATGTGGGTTTCATTGATGCCAACAGGCCACCAGCATGGGTGTATTTTAACATGGCACATGCATAGAAACAAATGTGAATATGTGTTAACCATTGGGACATATGTCCCAAAAAAGTTAGGAGTGTACACATACCAGCTGAGGAGTGTCATTGGTTTATTTTGCACATATGGTAGGGATGAGATAGAGGGTTCAATTAACAACCGATATATCCTTGTAGTTTTCACAACATTCTTAGTCACTGCAGTGATTGTTCCCTTACATATATTATTACACTACACAATGGCCTTATATTGTACACTGGTATGTTTATAGATTATTATATACGTGACCTGTGTCTTAAATACAGGAATGACAGGCTGCAGGTGTTAATGCAACATATGTTGAGAATTGCTGTCATACACTTTGGGTGAGGTGCTAAAATAACAGGTTTGTTTTCATATACATTCTTTGACAATGTACACATTTGTCTATCAGTTATATGTTACTGACAGCTGCTTACATTTCTTGGATCATCACACTGAATTTTCAGGGGAACAGGGTACCAAGCTGGTGATATGGGCCATTTATCTGGACATGCTGGACAGCATGGAACAGTTGTGGGGTATAAATATGCATACAACTTACAATTTGAACATTCAAGCAAATTCTGTACAGTTGGGTGTAATTATGCATACAGCTTTCTATCTGAACATTGTATCACAGTCTGTACAGTTGTGGGGTATGATTTTGCATACAACTTAGTAGCACTCCCATGAGTCGAACCCCTGCTGTGTGTGACAAAAAATTATTGCTAACATCACAGTATACTGTGCTATCAGGGAATTGATATAAAGCATTCCACTGTTTTCTATCTAAATCTACCTAAGTCTACCTAAGTCTACCTAACTTGTACGATATGACTGACCTCTTGGCACTTCCAACATTGTTAGGTAGGACTTCATACCCATTTTATCTGCATACTACAGTGGGGGTGACGCTGCTTAAGATACAACATATCAATAGTATGAAACAGATTGCAAACATATGAGAGAAGAGTAAACAGAGGCACTCCAGGGGTTATACCTTTATTCACAGACTATTAGCACATTTATTTCTACTGGTACAACACTTTCCAAGTCTCTTATATTCTTTGTTATGACAGTACATGCAGACTGATTACTAACCTGCCTTGCAATGCAGCCTTTGCAGCCTAGCATCATGGGCTTGCTGGTTCGCAGCCCGCTCATCTGCAGCTGTCAGAGAAATGCATTGATATTTAGCCATACCTATCCATAGTATACACAAGCTAGGCAATTATTTACTACTTAGGAGAATATGTACTTAGTACTGGGGCATTGGCCATCTGCCGACACTTCTGGATCCACTGTTCCAGGACATTCCCCCTCCGCCACTTCAGGTCAGCATGGTGGTGCTTGACCTGCTCACCAGTCTGGGTGATACCTGTGGCACTGGTGAGGTCAAGGGCGAGACTGTCCCAGGCCTCCATTTTGTACTGCAAGCCCTGGTACTGGCCCTGCAGTAGTCTCTGATCATGGTGTTTTACTAGGAGCCATACCATAAATTTTGACTCCTGGATGCCCCAGCGCTGTGCTCTGAATCGAGTGCCTTCACCCACACCAGCCATTCTGCCTGCAGTAGTAAGCTACAACCAGTTATAAGATATATTCCTGCCTGTGGGGTTTAAATACAACCATTTTCCCGCACTTTGCCATGATTGGCCAGTTTTGAAAAGGCTAAGCTATGGGCACACCTGCTTACATAAGGTTGGCACTGTTTAAAAAGCTATACCACTAGGCAGATTAAACTGGCTCCCCTACACATTGCTTACACTTACTAACATGAACTGTGCTGCGGTTAGCATTGCTTCATAGTTAATTATCACTATATTTTCCATTTCGCAAATGATTTATTCTTCATTACAGGTTATATATGTGTCTGGTATCCGTGATTCATGTGTACATACACTGTATGGGGACCTGAGGACTTCTACACTTTATTACAATAACACCTCAAATCTATGCTTACTGCAGTACTCCAGTTCACATATTTATGTTCTGTGGCAGGTTATCCAACATCACAATGTACATAGATTGAGTTCACATGTTTGGTTTGATTTTCCTGTGGTGAGGATTAGTTTGCTGATACCTCATTCATATCTATTGCTATGATGACTTAGTGGTTAACTACTGTGACTATAGTGTATAGGGTTCTGAGATTGAGCCTTGCAGAGGCAGTTTATTTTGTTGCTGGCCAGAACATGGGCCATTGGATCCAAAGTGATTAAGGCACTTTAAAGCAATTGTAAGCGGGTTTGCATGGGTATGAGTGATGGTAAGCACTGCTAACCTCTGGTTACAGGTTCTTACACTCAGTTATCTTCTACTTTGCTTAATCTGTGTAGGCAATGCTTAACCCAGCGCAAATGCACTTAAATATGCTTACTCGTGCTTATATATGCTTACTACTGCTTATTTGTGCTTAAAACTGCTTACTAGTGCCTTATTCATTGTGACACTGACACTTCACATGTGCATTTCATGTAGTACTCCAGTTCACATTTAAATGCTATTATGTAGGTTATATGGCAAAAAGATGTAAAATTATGTTCATATACAGATTTCACATGGAAAATGATATGTGCTGCAGTGGGACTCAAACCAGGAATGCCTAATCGTTAGGCGGATGCTCTAACCACTACACTATTGCTGTGCTGCTTCATTTGCATATATATATTCCTTGTTATCCTCTTCAGCCTTTTCAGCTGCTTTAACCGTATCTAAGCGATGGGCAAACCCACGCACCTATGGTTAGCTGTACTCAGGGTTTTAAAAAAAATAACTAAAAGGGTTTCTTCATTTTATTTAAATGTACTGTTGCTGTTGAACACATGGGTACTGTTAGTGGGGATATGCAGGCACTTATGAGCGGTCTCTCTCATTTACACATTCTTCTTTTTCACTTTGCAGGGGCATGTTTATTCTGAGAGCTCTGCTCTCTGACACGCCCCCTGCACTCATCCACGCTCCATGTATGATTTGGAGCTCAGACAGCGCACCTTCATTAATATGCATGGCGTGCTGCCGTCCTCCTCTTAAACTGCCGCTTCCGTACAGGACTAGATTAGTCCTGCATGGAAGTTTAGTAAATCTGGGGGTTAGTGTTATGACATCATCTTAATGGAGAATGGTCTACTAAGAATGATCTTGGCTTGGCACTGAAAATTATGAACATTTGCTGTTCATGTAATTAAACTGTATATAAATTACATTCATGTCAGCACTGTGTTCATAAAAGTTAACAGTAATGGAGAAGTCCCTCAGACAGTGTGACAGTGTTATGTAACATCCAGCTTCTGTAGACAGAACCATGTCTGCTGCTGTATGTTATGGACACACAAAGGTATGTGTGAGGACCATTATTCCTTGTTAACTTGCACATCACTAGTTAAATACATACATCTTCTATGGTCTTTATTCCAACTGTTAGTGTGGCCATCACAGGCCCTTTGACATTAGAGGTTAATTTTGTTCTTCTATTGCTTTCATGAAAAAAACAAACCTTTATAGCATTTTTAAAACATATGCAATATTAACCTAAAAATTGCTCAGACGTAACAGGATTTTTTGGCCTCACTGTATGTAGCAAGAGGGGAGAGATGAATCTCTGTTGGTGGGATTGAAGCTGGAGTTCCAGAATGGACATGCATGCATTTATGTTTAGTACATGGATGAGTATTGTGACACTCACTGCATATTCCTTCAGCATGCATATTCATGTATTGCTGTGTTTGATTTACAGCAGTAGAGTTGAGCTGTGAATATACTTTCACAAAGGGTAAGGGTGATGAATGTAAGTATAATTGCATATATTTGTATATCTTAGTTACAGATAAAGCAGTGCAAACATCTGTAATGTTTATTGGATTAATATTCACAAGTCCATCTACTTTGGGCCTACACCAGGGAACAGTAGGTGAGTATCTCTATACTATTTCATTATATTAATAACAATCAAACTCAAGTCCAAATTGCTGTGTATTTTGGAGTGGGTCTGGAAATTCTACCCAATCTGGTCACATAAAAGCTTTGACTGGGTTTAGCAACAAGGACAGTCTCTGGGTAATTCTTCTCAATAGGAACTTCAGGGACAACATCAGGATTATTTGATGAAAATACACTGTCCTGTGAAATGGAAACAAGTGTAAGGTCACTCTGAGAAAGAGAATCTTTGGCACAGGCAATCTGCTGCATCAGTGGCTCAGAAACTGGAAGTATATGTCTTCAGTTTCTTCTCAATTCCATTCCCTCCAATTGAACAATATAGGCTCTCGGTTCCTCATAAATATTTTTGATATTACCCACTCAGTTGTATCCTTTGGTTGTTTGCATCCTTACAGTTTCTCCTTGTTTTAGCAGTCTAATAGATTTAGCATAGTACAACTTTTGTGACTGACATTTCTTCAAACGCAGGGTTTTGATCACTTTGTTGTTCTTTGCATTTGGAATCACTAGTTGTTTACTGATCGGTAAGGTTGTTCTTGTCTGTCTAGAAATTAATTTCTGAGCAGGTGAACCAAGGAAGTTATCTCAGGGAATGTTACTGAGATTGAGAAGGTTAAGGAAAACATTGGTACCAACTCTTTTAGATTTCTCTAACAAATATTTCACACTTTGGACTGCATGCTCAGCTAATCCATTGGACTATGGATACTCAGGACTATTAGTAACATGGACAAAGTTCCAAGCCTCAGCAAATTTCTTGAACTGCTGACTGGTAAATTCATACCATTGTCAGATACAACTTTGTGTGGACTACCATGCACAGAAAAATGTCTCTTCAATTTTGTAATGACAGTGCTGGACATTAGATTAGGAAGAAGGTCAATTTCAAACCAATTTGAGTAAGAGTCTACTAACACTAAGTAATGTTGACCATTCCATTTGAAAATATCATTAGCAAGTGTTAACCATGGTAGTTCAGGAATCTGGTTTAGCTGAAGTGGTTCTTTTTGTTGGTGCAGTTTAGTACTATAGCAAATAGAACATGCTAGTTTCTGTCTCTATATCTTTTGATACAGAAGGCCAAAATACTATGCCTCTTGCCCTTCTTTTGGTTGAATGAGTACCCAGGTGACCATGATGCAAGATCTTGATATATTCCTGTTGTCAGGCTATAGGAGTTATGACTTTAGGACCATTCATGATGAATCCATCTTCCATCATGAGCCTGTCTTGGTAAGGAAAATATTTCAGGAAATCGAGTGGTAGACCAGCTTGTCACACTGGTCATCCTTGATTGATGATGTGTCAGCTTCTGCAGAACAGGGTCTAGAGCTGTGTAATGTCTAAGATCATCAAGATGTGATGAGGAAATATTTTTGACTTCCAAGTTTGGTTTCTCATTGTCATGCTGTTCTGTTGTTTGCTTCTGACAAAGCATCTGCAAGGTATAAATATTTACCTTTTGTGTAGACAATATTGAAATTGTACTTTTGCAATTTTAACATCATATGTTGCAGATGTGCTGGGGCTGAATGAATTGCCTTTTTCAGAATTGTCACTGGAGGTAGATGATCAGTCTCTATTTGAACAGGTTTGCCGTAAATATAATCACTGAACTTCAAACATGTGAACCCTGTTGGCAAAAGCTCTTTTTCAATTTGTGCATACTGCATCTCAGTTCGGGTTAAAGTTCTGGAAGCATAAGCTACAGGTATGACTTTTTGAAGACATGCTGCACCAAGACCATACCTTGAAGCATTGCATGAAAGAGTTACAGGTTTGAGAGCATCATAATATCTCAATGTGAGTGGACAAGCAATTTTCTGTTTCAGAATTTCAAATGCACTTTGGTGTTGTTCTAACCAGAACCAGTTTATATTTTTGTGTGTCAACTCACGTAAGGGTGCTGAAAGCTTACTCAGGTCTGGGATGAACTTTCCTAAATACCTGACCATACCAAGAAAACATTGCAAAGATGTCACATTGTCTGGAACTGGCATCTCAAGACTTGCTACTTGCTTAGATGAATCTGGTTGTAAGTGAAAATTGGTGAACAAATAACCCACATTAGTAACTTCTCTCAGCTTGAATTTACATTTCTGAGGATTCAGTTTAAGAGTGACTTCACGTGCTTGGTCTAGAACTTTCTTAAGGTTTCTATCATGTTTGTCTTCACCATTGCCCCCTACAATAATGTCGTCTACTATGACAGCACATGGATAACCTGAAAAAATGTGTTCCATAGCACATTGAAAGACTTCACTGGCATAATTTATCCCAAATGGCATTCTAAAAAATCTGTATCTTCCAAATGGTGTGCTGAAAGTAGTTAACAATGAAGATTTGTAATCCAGCAAAATTTGCCAAAATGAACATTTTGCATCTAAGACTGAAAAACTACTGCTATTTGGCATGAGAGCTGCTACTTCTTCTACTGTGTGCATCAGATGATGAGGACGTTTAAGCACTTTGTTTAAATCTCTTGGGTCAATACATCTTCAAATATCATCTGAGCTTTTCTTATGAGCTACAACCATGGAGGATATGAATTCAGTCAGCTCTTTTACTGGAGTTATCACAACTGAATTCACCATTTTGTCTAGTGCTGTTTTTACTTTACTCTGTATTGCTACTGGAGTCTTCCTTGCTGGTTGGACAACTGGGTTCACTTCATGGTTTAACCTCATAGAATATGTGACTGGTAGCTTTCCAAGCTCATCTTTGAAAATATCAGCATATTACAAAAAATATTCTGTGTAAAACTATCGTAGCTGTTCAGACTTATATGGTGAACTTCCTTATTAAATTAAATCAGTCCCATTCTCAAACTATCTTTGAGACCTAACAATGACTGCTTGTGTCTTTTGACTATGTAAAACTGCAAGGCATAGCTGTTTCCAGCAGGATGGGATGTGAAAACTACTGCGCCATCAGTTTAAATTTCTTCACCAACATAAGCAACAAGTTTAGCACACTTTACTGAATCAAGTTTCTCACTAGCTTTCACTTTAGCAAACATTTGTGCTGATACAACATTGCACTTGGATCCAATATCTACCTTGAGTTCTACAGGTTTTCCATTAAAACGGACAGTACAAAATATTTTGCTTTTTGCTTCTAGATTACCAGTTAGCTGATAGCTCACTGTATTGTTTCATCAATCACAGATATACCATCAACGTAAAAAGTTTGCTTACAGCTTTCTAACTGATCTACTTGCTTCTTTGGATGCTCTCTTTTGCTAAAAGATTGAGGAACTTTAGACTTGCAAAGCCTTTTGAAATGACTTCACATGTTACATTTGTGACATTGCAGATTAAAAGCTAAGCACTTTTCTCATTTAGGTTCATGGCTGCCTCCACAATTATGACAGGTTAACAATAAGATTACTTGTAGCTGCCCCATTCGGTTTATGGTTAAAACTGGGTACTGCCACATTTTTCGGCTTATATAGGATCATAGGAGATTACTAGGCTATAGACCCTGAGACCCTCATAAGCCTAGCCAAGAGTTTATCCCATGTTTAGGCAAGTCAGCACCCAAAGCCCCTGTCCAGAAGGGACACAGATGGAATTCCAGGGGTGTATTTTCTGTTTCCCATCCACTTATCCAGGTTGAGCTTAAAAAGGGGATAATGAGGTACTCTGTTTGATGTGTTGAGGGAGTCTATTTCACAGATGGAGGAGTCTCTGGGACACAAATCTGTCCCACCAACAAGTCCTATTGATATCACAGACCAGGTTAAGGTTGCACATATGGGTTGCTCGAGTGGAGCTTGACTTGCGAATATGCAGTAGGCCCATCAATGTAGGGTCTGAGATTGCTTTATATGCCAAACAGAGGTCACCCCCTAAGGAGTCTGTATGAAACTGAGTAGAGGGATAGGGCTGTTAGCCTGCCTGTGTAGGGTAGGTGTTTGAGGCCCTGGATTCTCCTGGTGAAGAACCTCTGTGGTGTTTCCAGCTGCTGCATGTGCTTTGCAAGGTACATGCCAAAGGGGGCATTGTACTCAATAATTGGCCTTATAAGGGAAGAATACAGGGATATTATGACCTCTTTGTCCCTGTGTGAGATACCCTTACTTATGAGGTTGGCCATGTAGAAAGCTTTCCGTACAATGGAAACAACATGGTGGTCAAAAGTCAGGTTGCTATCAACCTGGGTGCCCAAATGCCTCCCTACTGATTCTGTACTTAGGACATTGCTATTAATGTGATAATATGCAGACATGTCATTCTCTCTAAAGGAGATGATGATGCATTTTTTGGCATTCAGCTTGAGGCCATCTTTCTGGGACCAGCCATTTGTTTGATATCTCTTATTCATCTTAGCTTTGTGTCTCACACTATCAACATTCACACTAGTAGACACTGTTTGCATGCTTTTCTCATTTGTAAGTATATCCATGTGCTTTTCTGTAAGCTTGAATATCTGACAAATCTCTATAGCTTTGCTCAATGTCAAATCACTATCTTAAATCAAAATCTTTCTTACTGCATCATTATTAACACCACACACAAGTGTGTCTGTCACCAAATCTGCACGTTTGCTTTATTTCTTAATTCAGTAATGTATGCTGCTATAGTTTCACCAGGCTTTTGATTTCTTGTATAAAACTTGTGCCCATCCATTGTAATATTTGTTTTAGTATTGTACATTTCTTCTAAATTTATGCTTTAAGCACTCAGGGTCTTACCACGTATCAGCCTGTATCACAATATGGTGGTTCTCCCCCTCCCTGCATACACAAATGAACGTTCTCTCTCAATGGCTTCTAAGCATGCTACATTAAGAAGTATGAATGCCTTTGTATATGTGCCTTTATCAGAAAAAAAAATATATCATATTCTTGTTCAAACACTCTCCAATTCTCAGCTATATTATTATCAAGTACCAGCAGTTCAGGTCTGCAAAATCCCTCTGCCATCACAACAAAATACATTTAAACATAAGCATAGACCAGGTACTTGTAATAATGCAGAAATGCATAACAATCTCTTTGAAAAGTCTTCACGTTGACGCTGCAAACATTCCAGAAACTTAGGAGGACACTTCAAATAGCTTTAATTGATATGAAAAGGTATTACATTGTGAAAAATATGGTCGTTTTAGCCCTTAAATACATCTTAAAAATTCCGGAGATTATTTCAAAGACTTTCATATTTATTTCAAATACGTTTATCAGTATGTCACAATTTCAGACATTTTGTTTATCATGGCAATTATTTGGAACATTTTGAATACTTGGCAAAACATTCACTGACTGAAAAATCATTTAAACAAATTTAAGTACCTTTGAATAACTGCCGACCTGTTTTTGAGTTTGTGCCCCATTGCTTGTGTGTTGTTGCAACTTCAGATCCCTTTCTGGCTTCAGGTCATTTCAGAGAAGCTGCTTCTGAGACCATGTCATTTTAGACATGCCACTTCTGACAATACGTTGTTTGTGTCATGCATTCAAAAGAGACAATGAAGTGGTGTATGGATTCGGGATATTTATATTCCTTAAACATGTCAGGAGCTATAACTGGAACATATATTTAAGATAACTGGTTCACGCATTACTTCAAACACACTCACATGGGCATCTCCATTCATGCCTGCACTCACTCTGGCTGACTTTACAAAATGGCACTGTTCTCACACATGCTTAGTACTTATATGCAAGTGCTATCTAGCTACAGTAGCTCAATAGGAATATTACACATAATTATTTACAGTGTAGCACACGTGATGCCTGAAACTTTTCACAATATTTGCCAATACAGGCCCTTTTGGTGTGAAGTACAGTTGCAGCTTCCATCACGTAAGTATTTGCAGCCCATGTTACTGTGTTGCATACATGATGGTGTCAGTATTTGTTCTACTAAATACATGACTGTGCTTTCTTACTCTTTACTTATCCACTGCAGGATACACAGTACACCCTACAACCTCTACACAGCAGGAGCCCTCAAGTGCACATACGAGTGACATGTATGTCACACATTCTGTATGGTTTAACTGTGTTCATCTGATTAATGGTGTGAAATATGTGATCTGTAATGTTTTTTCTTTCCCTACACTAGTTGAAGTTCATCCCAGTGGAAGAAAAACATCATCCCATGATTTTGCCAGGTGAGTTTTTTATTTTTTATGCATCACATATCTCATGTATGTTGGCCATGTTAACAGATTATATAGTTATGGTGTGTACATTCCGTAATCCATACATACAGTAGACTGCAAGTGAAGTCATTAGTACTTGTAACATTGCAATGTATTATATATGCCAAGTGTGTTTGATATTCATCATGTTCTGTAGGCACATTGTCCTGGTCTGTGTCTTTGTATCTTGCAACACATCAACTGTCTTTACCATCCAGCAGCCCATCCAGTGACTGTTATGTCATTCAAGATGTGTTTCAGCATGGTTGCATGGTCCCTAGCACTGAGGACTGCAAGATGTTTGGAGAATCCATCCATGAAGTTGACACTGATGTTGCAGCAGATGTATCCTCAGATGTGGAGGTCCACTTGTTGATGCATTCGTAGGATGATGACACAGAGGATGGTGAACAGGCTATTGATTAACACATCACAGTTTGAAGCAATTCTGCTGGCAGAGCCATACAACTAGACACAGGGCATCACTGTAGACATAGGCGAGCAGATATACATGGCCAGGTGTCAGAGGGTGTCCGCCTCCGGCTGCAGGCGAATGAACAGTCACAGCAATGGAATTGCTTAGACATCCATGCACTTGTCCATGCCAATGAACGATCACAGCAATGGCAATGCCTCAGATCATGTAGCACACCAGCTGCATGACATGCATGAAGAACAAGAGTGCAGACAAGCTGAGATGATGGCTGCAGTGGCCCCTCAGAATGAGATTCTGCTAGCTGTGGCACTGTCAGTAGAAACCCTGGCATCTCTGGTACTGCAGCAGTGTCATACTACAAGCAGGATTTTGTGTTCCATGACTATGCACAGCAAATTGCAACCTGTGAGAGACAGACCGCCTGTCTGCAGAACTACCACTAGGCATCAAGAATCCTTGTTTGTGATTCAACTTGTACAGATGTCATCTGTTGGCCCATCTGCTGAGATCCCAGCAGTCACAAGGCCTTCAACTTGCAGTCATGCTCCTTCATCTCAACATGGTGTTGTACCCCCTCCATCTCCTCTGTGGAGCAACCAGAGCAGGATGTGTCTGTATATGGTCGTAACTGGGTATACCATGGTTTGAGATATCAGTAAGGTTGACCAAGACTGTGTTAGAGAGTGTCCAACAGTGTAGTAAACATAGCTGGCTCATATTATTTCCATACCACTATACTGTGATATGTGTTTTCTGAAAATTATCTCGTGTGATTTCTCTTTTTTCATGTTCTAATATTGTACAGACATATATGTGTAGTGTTGATGTGTGTCCCTTATTGTTTTGTTTACTTTGGTGGTCTGTATGCATACCTGGGTCAGTTGTGCCCTAAGTTGGTGGTTTTTTTTTTTACATATTTGCATATGTTCATGTTGAAATTTGTTGTGCTTATGTCATGTGTGATGCTCAGTGTGTACATCTAGTAGGCACTTGCCATTAGATGCAATCTGTGCAGCTGTGGTGGGGCAACACCTGGACATAAGTGTCCAATCTGTGTACTTATGTACATGTGGCCTATCATCACTCAAATATTTGGGTCAGACACTGCCCTGTAGCCTGGGTCTCCACTTGTGGTCGCACCCTACGTTACCTACGCCTATGCCTTCTGCCCTCTATGAGGTCCTTCTCCTCCTATGATACCATGGGATGTCCCCTTCAGACATTTGTGCTTCTTAGGATAGTTCACCCACACCTGCAGCTGGAAGACCACCATGTGCTTGGGTTTGCATGTTCTAGAGCATGGCACACATCGTTATCATCTGTGCTGCCTTCTCAGGTTTGCATTGCAGTGCACCCTGGATGTGTCCAGCTTTCAATACACCAAACAGACATTTTGTGAAATTTCTGATTATTGCATGTGCTCTGTTGTATGCCTCCTGTGCAAGGTTGGGTGGTTCATGGTATGGGGTCATTAGCCACAGCTCAAGTTGGTAATCAGTCACCTGTCATAGATAACAAAAACACTTTTGATCAGACTGGATATTGTTGAGACGAGGATCCTTAGATTGTATCCTAGATGTATCCTAGATGTGTTTCTGTACTTACCCAGTAGCAATCCATCAAGAATTTCACCTTGCTGGAATGCAGCACTGAGTTAATTTTCCCTACAAGTGGCAGCATCATGGACATTTCCTGGGTGTGGTGCCTTTATGTTTGTTATGCTGCCATCTGCTGCGCACATAACGTGGCAGTTAATGAATGGTCAACCCTATCTGTTTATGTATCAATCTGCTTCAGGATGTACTGGTGTCTCGATAGGTATATGTCTGCATTTATTGCGCAGAATACATGGGGGAAGTTTGCTGTGTTCTAAAACTGGTGCATTACATTTCTCCACTCTATGGGGGTGGATGGAAAGTGTATGTAGTTATCCACCTTGCTCCACATTGCTTCCAGGAATTTTGCCAGGATCTGACTGGCAGCTGTCTGTGATACTGCTCTTCCATGTGTCTCTGGAATGTCCCAGATAGAGGTACACCCAGGCTGAGACACACTTTGGTTTCAAGGGGGTTGACATTTGCTCGTAGGGTCTGCACAGACATGTGTGGACATGTGTTACAGACAGCCTTCCCCATTTGTCTGTCTAGCCAGTTGATTATCTCCTGGTCTGACAACTAGTTTAGTTGCAGCTTTACTCTGACTCTAGCTGGCTGCCTTCTAGGACGCACAGCCACAGCCTCATTTATGGCTTGTATCACTGCTGCCTGTGCAGTATATTAACAGAAGGTTACTTTTTTTATGTCTTTATTTTATTTTACTATAGATTTCACTGTAATCTATACTATTTGTTTGAATTCCTTGAGTCCATAATGTATGTGCCAAGGATTTCAAAACCAGAGTTGATGTGGTTGTTTGTCAAATTTGAGCTGCATTGTGTATGCATAATGTGTTTTGTAATCACACTGGTGTGCACAGAATTCCTAATTATCCTACACTGAATACCTAAGTACTTGGTCTGTCTTCAGTGTGTCTTTTAGAATCGCATCCACAGGAGGTGCGCTGAAGTCTTTTTCAGTGTGCTACGGTGTCAGCAAATAGCTTCTGTGAACTTTACAGAATCTGACTGACTAAGTTAAACAAATAGATTAAAACATGTACCCACACACCCCCTGCTAGTTATATATACTTAAGTGCAAGATTGCTTGATGTTGGCGAAAGAGCATATATACCAGTCCCGAAAAATGAATGATTTTGCTATAGATGTTGACTAAAGGTAGAGTTGATTTAATTCAGTACACACACACACACACACACACACACACACACACACACACACACACACACACACACACACACACACACACACACCACTCCATCTGCATCATATTTGTATGTATACACACACACACACACACACACACACACACACACACACACACACACACACACACACACACACACATATATATATATATCTTGGTACTTTTTGTATTTAAAATTATTTAAAGTTAGATGAGCTAGATTTCTTTTTTGGTAGAGCATATTCAAACTATTAATATTTCATGTCTAAATCTAGCAGTTTGCTTCCATCATATCAAAAAAGTTGTATCACGAAATGCTTATTAAGGTTTTTATATCAGGCAGAATATTTATTATTATTGATGGCTTAATATTTAAATGAGGTTCAGTGTGTACTATATTTATTGCTACATATGTGAAGGGATTCATTTCTGAAGCACTAAAGAAATTTTAATTCTTCTTTTCTATATAAAGTTGACTATTTTAAAAAAAGGATGGGACAGTCAGTATACCTGACCTATGAGACTGCAGGAAATGACACTGAATATCACATATGTTTTCACTACATGAAACTGTTGACTGCTTGTTAATGGTATTTCTGCGCAGACATGATGCATCTGTGATGTACACTTCTTATACTTGCCCTTCATTTTATATTGTGCTGTAGGAAGTAGGAGGCACAGCAAACTGAGGAGCAGCTACATAGTTTGATTCCAAATAGACCTTCCTTGTCCACAGGTTGTTCAAATCCCACTGCAGCCAAGCTGCTATAGATACAATATGCCTTA
Organism: Protopterus annectens; assembly: GCF_019279795.1. Taxonomy (NCBI): domain Eukaryota; kingdom Metazoa; phylum Chordata; order Ceratodontiformes; family Protopteridae; genus Protopterus; species Protopterus annectens. The sequence goes on along the minus strand of NC_056744.1, from coordinate 1,100,986,495 downwards.
AGTATCACCATAAAAATGGTGCAGAACTGTTTTAAATGCTGCAGATATATATTTAAAGATTAGTAGCAAATTATTAAGTGAAAACATATAAGCCAGAATTTTCAAGTTTCTACTACATCTTTTATATCTACTTGCACAGTTTAAGATGATTTGGAAGTCAGTTTTTCATCTATCAAATGAAGTGAATTTGATTACATCTACTTCCAAATGTCTTGGCCTCAACTTAATGAACACACTTATTCTCAGACTTAATTTTTGAAGAGCATGAGGGGTAATCTTAATTTATTTACCAAATAGTTTCGTCAAAGACAGAGGTATACACTCAGTTCATGGTCCATTGTGATACAGACCTATAATGCCAGCTGTTGGAATAAGAGATAAAGCTATGACCCAGGTGACAAAGTTTCAATTAGCTGACTGGGCACTTTTTGGAGGTGCCTGCAGGAAGGGAGAAGTGAAGTATCTTGGCTGGCTCACCTGCCTTCCAGGGGGGAGAGTGTAGACCACATGCCAAGGGTACCCTTTTCCCAATGCAGAATTTCAGTTGGGGCACAAGTCAGTCATGAAGGATTGCATTACTTATGAAAGTGAGTGACAGTCCGTCACCAAGAACCATTGCAGGGGGCGGAGCCTAGATGGGCAACTGAGAGCAGTGAATTTTGAGAGCTCCATAAACTAGTATAATGATATAGGAAAATGTTATTATTTTCAAGTTTAAAACATCAGTAATCTATAGATAAACTACTAAACTACATAAATATCAATTTTGGTGGAGATATACAAACATTTTCCTGTCAAGTAACTTGGAGATATATTGAGTCACTGAATATGAATATGAATATGAACAATTCACGGAATTCTCATCCAGATGCTGCTTTGAAAAAAGAACTGCAATTGATGACATCTGTCTTACAGGAACTATTATTGAAGATGTATGGCTTTAAAAATGACTTAGAAAACCTCAAATTAAATTCTCAAAAACAGACTGATACTCTTAAGGAACTATTACAGCAACACCATACAAAAATAACAAATATAGAGACTTCTCTAAATGACATTGAAGGGAGACTCAAAGAGGAAAAACTTCAAAAAGAATTTCTGCTTAAACAGAATAAATGGCTGCTTAACAAAATAGATGAATTAGAAAACAGGGAAAGTAGAAACAACATAAGGATCTTTGGTCTACCTGAAAAACACTGAAGAAGAAGACATTATTTAATTCTTAACAACCTGGATTCCTAAATTTTTAGACTTGAAAAAGAGACTTTCATTTGGAATTGAAAGGGTGCATAGAACACTGAGGAAACCTGCTTCTAACTCAACAAATACTCAACCTAGATCCATAGTTATAAAATTTCTTTCATTTCTGGACAAGGAACTAATATTAAAATCTGCTTGGAGAAAATCACCCTTAAAATACAATCAAAGTCTGTTAAGGTTTGACAATGATTATTCTTCCAGAATACTAGAACAAAGGAAAAAAGTCTGGCCAATAATAAAACTGTTGAAACAAAACAACATTAAAGCACAGCTGGTGTTTCCAGCCAAGATAAAAATACTTTTTGCCAATGAAATGAGAACCTTTAATGACTTAGAAGAAGCTACTGTATTCATCAAAAACAACAACATAGGGTCTATCCCAGAAGAAATGGAATGGATGGCCCCCTACTGTTCAAAGAATAAAAGAAACAAATCCTTGGACTGATGCTTGAAAGAAGAAACAAAAAACTGATTTCAAGATAGCTGTCCCAAAAAATAACTCTTACAACTACATCTCTCAAAGTATCAGCTGATATGGTGCATCACTTGTCATCTGTTTTTATTTAAAAAAGAGGGTTTCTTAAACAACTGAGAAACAGTAATGATTTATTCCGAATTTTCAAAGAGTCCAGTAATTCTTCACAAACAAAGGTACGTTAAGATGGGTTACTATTTACATTATATATAAGCCAAACAAAGCAACACATAATATAAACATAGAATTTTCTTTTCCCCTACTTGAACTCAATGAATACTTATCTTGTTCATTTTTAATTTTTTTTACTTATAATAATTTAAGTAATTAATTAACTAATTCAACAAGGTACCATTATTCAGAGTTCAGACTCTTCTTCTTCTTCTTCTTTCAGCTTTTTCCCAGTTAGGGGTTGCCACAGCAGATCACCTGTCTGCTCATGACTGGCAGTGGAGTTTTAAAGTGTCGAGTTGCCAGCCTGGCACCCACCCTTCCACGGAAGGCATGTATACACACACACACACACACACACACACACACACACACACACACACACACACACACACACATTCATGCCTAGGGCCAATTTAGAGTGTCCAATCCACCCACAGCAAGTCTTTGGGATGTGGGAGGAAACCGGAGCACCCGGAAGAAACCCATGTGACCACAGGGAGGACATACAGACTCCGCACAAAAGGCAACCCAGCCAAGGATCAGACCAGAGAACCTCTTGCTGTGAGGCAACAACGCTAATCGCTGCATCACCATGGCCACCCTCATCAGAGTTCAGACTCAAATGTAACAAATTAACATGATATATAATAGCAGTAACAGTAGAGTGTTTTGAAAAAAAAATGCTGTCATGGACACTAATGCCTTCTTCAGTTAAAGTATGATTTAGAAATGTCATGTATATTCTGGTTGAATAATAGTAGCAAGCTGTTAGTACAAATGTTATCATTGTTGTTGTCTTTCATCTTTTCCTGGTTAGGGGTCACCACAGTGGAACTCCGGTCCGCTAATGATTGGCAGTAGATTTTCACGAAAGACGAGGTGCCAGATCGACGTTCAACCTTCAACTAAGGCACGTCCATTTATGCATGTCTTTTGAATGCCCACCCAACTGAGGGGAGGCCATGAAGACTTCACACAGAAGGCACTCCCTGCACTCTAGCTGAGAATCGAACGGGAGAACCTCTTGCTGTGAGACAACAATGCTACAACTGCACCACAATGGATTTTGTAGTTAATATCAATTATGGCAGGTATCACAGTTAAGAGTGCTGTTTGATCAATCCTGATATGGTGTGCGTAGATGCAGCCTTGTCTGGCAGCTCGTACAAATGTCATTATTATTCTGTCTAAACATAGTTAATATCAATTATGGCAGGTATCATAGCTTTGAGTGGTGTTTGATTAAGCCTGACATGGTGTGTGTGGATGCAACTGTGTCTGGCAGCTGTTGTATGTTGCCATTTTCATCTCCAGAAAGCTGTGGGTTGCCGGCGTGTGATCGAGGTTTGCTGATGCTTGTGTATTAGGAAGAGACATTTGGTGTTTTAGCCTGGATCCAGGGGAAGGGGGTGGATAAAACTGTGATTTGGGATATTTTGTTAGAGAATAGTTTGTTTATACATCTGCTGAGTGAGAAGTGGGAAGGCTGGAAGAATGTGTTATCTCTTGTTGTGGTGGCTTGTTGGAAGGTTTTTTTTTTTTATCTGTTTGCTCTCTGTTCTTTTCTTGGCTGCTGCCTCACTGAAAGGGAGGTAATTTAGGCTTGAAGTTGCAGTGAAGTGAAGCTTTGCTTCAGGTACATTGCAAGCCTCTGGTATGCAGTACACAGATGCACTAACAGAAACAGATGCTCCCAGGCTGCTATGGTAATGGAGACAGAGTAACGATAATGCTTAATAGCTCTGAGGAGCCTCCAAGATGATTCTCAGCAATGTTTTTGGTTTAAAAAAGAATATATATAATAAAAGGGCTGTTTTAAACCATGTGTACTTATATTGATGGTCTCCCAACACTTCATTTACCTCATTAAGTTGATTCTTGATAAAAAAAAAATAATAATAAGTGCAATTTTATATTTAAAATGTATTTTGGTCCAAACACATTAAGAACTTACATAAGACTGGAAGTCTGAGTTATTGTGAATGACTGAGAGCACTTGGTCTTGTGCAGAACCCTTTGCAGTGGTCTGGGAGGTGAGCTTGCTCGGACATGTTGGGCATATGGGGATAGCTGATTCTAGGGGGATTGGGGTTGCCGGGAAGTGCTAGAGAGTCATCATATTTCCCTCATGGGGTGAGTGGTTCACTGGCAGAGTGGCCACTGCATGGAACAGGCTGGTAAAATAGAACAGGACAAATATTGGTTTGCATATTTTAAGAACAGCCTGGAAACATATCACATGAACTAGTGAATGGTATTCTGGAAAAACTGGATGGGCATTGTTGCCCTTGATGAAGTACTGATATGTGTGTATGTAAGGATGAAAATATACTTATAACAAATAAGAAACTAGAAGGGTGTCATAATTTAAAGTCTATGGACTGTATAAACATGCTTGGAAGGAGCTAATAATAAGAATAATCATTATAGCTTGTGGTCTCTCAAATAACTAAGCAACAGCCAAAAAATAAAAAAACAAAAACACACAGTAGTTATGTAATGTATGATTTTAGTAAATCTAATCATAAAATATATAATCGTCGTATAAGATGAAGTAGTCTGCTGAATTTAGATATTAAAGACAGGATTTAATAACATGGGCTTGTGCATAATAACATAACGATACTGTCTTAACTTGTCATAAATGACATACACTACATTGAACGTAAAGGTGAAGCATGATGATTTTCTTATATAAGTAAATATGCATAACAAGTCATGTAATTCCTTTAACTTGAACTGAAGTTTCTGTAACCCATTTTGACCATATATAATACTTAAGCAGTTACCAGGGTAACTAATGTTTATACATGACATCAAACTGACAAAGTTATTTAAGAAAAACAATAGAAGCCTGAACTTGAAATGTCACAGAATGTAACAATCATATTCTGAACAAAATAGTATTACATTGACAATAGACAGTTTAATAACACAGTCTTGTGTATAATAACACTACTGTTTTAACTTGTCATAAATTATATACACTATATTGAACATCAAGGGAAAACATGATGATTTTCTCATATAAGTAAATGTGCATAACAGTCATATAATTGCTTTAACTTAAATTGTGGTTTTGTAACCCATCTTGACCATACATAAAACTTAAGCTGTTACCAAGGTAACTAATGTTTTATACATGACATCAAACTGACAAAGTTGTTCAAGGGAAACAACAGAAGCCTGAACTAGGAATGTCACAGACTGTGACAATCACATTCTGAACAAATAGTATTAAATTAACAATAATCACTCAGTTTAACCTTTGCTGATTATACAAACTAGAATGGTGCCATTTAAATCTAAAAACTTTCAGTATATGCCATAACCTGGCAATTCATTAATATGGAAAGAGAACTTGTAATCATTTATCACAATAAGTGAATTTGTTGTTTTTAACCTATAATTTCATTAATTTTATAATATGAAATGCCAGATATGGAAATCCTTATGTGTAGGAAATGGAGGAAGAGGGATGCACTGATAATTAAAATGCAATAGCTTTCATCAATGTTCACATAAAGCAAACTTGATGCTTTAAGTTAGCAACAAAGTAATTACTTAAATGCTGGAAAACAATGAAATATAATTTCTGATATATCCAGTAAAATACATTGTATTATAAACATTAGGTATAAATATTATTACCATCTATTTATATTAAGTAATACGTTTTGAAAGACTTCATCAATAAGGATGAATATGTTAAATAACTGTGTGCTATAATCTTTTACTGAGGTTTTACATATGATACATCCTACTTTACTATGATTGAATTGCTTGTCATCTATCTTTCATGTAAATATTAATTACTTATACAGTAAGTAGCCATTTATATTGTATTAGACTACTGTCTAATCTACAATAGTACTATATCTGTTCAAAATAATATAAATATTGCTTATTCCTATTACAGATATTCTCCATATGACAATTCAATTTATGGAGCTCAGGTGTTGCCAAGGTATGAGAGATAATCTGATGGACTTAGTTTGATTCATCAGATTAGGAATGATTTTCATTCCATGGCTAGTGCGGATCTTAGTTTTGTTAACATTTATTAATTTAAATTTATTTCACAAAAACATTTTAGTATGCCTGACCAAAACATTACTTTATTGGTAAGCACTCAAAGTATAAAACTGATAATTTCCTTTAAAAGCTCAAACATATACTTTATAGTTATCAGAGGAAAATGTTTAATAGTCACAATAAAACAAAAAAAAACATAGTCTAAATAACCTAAGATGGATTTAACTTTATTATCTTTAAATACCAGTGGCTTACACAATCCTAGCAAGTGATCAAATCTACTGAAATATTAAAAATTGAACAAAGCACAAAGTGTTTTCCTTCAAGAAACTCATTTCTAAACAAATGACAATTACAAACAGAATCCTAAGGAATATATGATATTGGTGCAATCCACTTATAAGACAAAGGCAAAAGGGGTAATAATTTTATGGAAAACAAATGTGATTAACCCAGAAACCATTTATAAATATGAAGATAAACAAGGCCTTATGGCATTAGTAATAGTTAAATATAATAACATAATATGGACCCTAGCCAATCTATACTGGTTCCCAGGCTTTGGACCAGGAACTTTTAAAAAACACTTGGCTATTATTTCCAATAATTATAAAGGCAACTTAATATTAGGAGATTTTAACTGTAGATTTTATATCTCTGAAACTACAAATAAAAGACTGCTGCGTACATCTGCTGTATCAAAAGCTTTAAACAAGCTGGTAGAATAATTTCATCTTGTAGATACTTTCATATTTAAAGAAGATATATTTTTGTTGTTTTCCCATCAAGATCACAGGTTTGTTACCCAAACTAGAATAGATAAAATATTTGCTGCCCATGATTTACACTCTAAAATCATTAATTTCTCAATCACTCCCTGTCCCTTTTCAGACCACAATTCATTGATACTAAAACTTCAAAATGGGTACAAATCATTAATCTTTAACCCCAGAATTACAGCATGTATAGCTAAAATTAAAGAGTTCAAACCCTGGTTATTATCTGAATTACAGTTCTTCTTAGATATTAATTAAACCCCAGAGATAAATAAAATAATGATACGGGACTCATTAAAAGCTTACATATATGGTAAAACCCTAACTTGCTATAAAAAAAAATCAGAGAATGGGATTCTGAATTATTAGATCTACTATCCAAACTTTTGTCAGTAAAAACTGAAAAAAATCAAAATAATTTGGAGATGAAAAAGAAAGTAGAAGTATTAAACAATAAATACAATGAAATTCTAAACAAAACTAGTTTAGCTTTAGAAAAACTAAAAGTTAATACCTTGGCCACGTCTCTCAAATATCTACAAAATGTATCCACAAGAATCAAAATGCAATCAAAAGCTAATAACATTAAACTTATCTTCCATGAAAAGAAAGGGAAAAATGTCTCGGATATAGGTGACATTCTTGATGCCTATAGAAATCATTATATTTCCAAAGGGAAAATATACACACCGATCAATTAAATCTAGATGAGAAATGTTCTAATATAAGAACAATACCAGAAAAATTTAAACTAGCCCTGCAAGCACCCATATCCTACAAAGAAATTACAGATACAAAAAAAGAGGGTAAAAATAATAAAGCTCCAGGTATAGATGGCATAATTATGGAAATATATAAACTTTTTTCCTTCAAAGATACTATCCCTCTTCCATAAAATTCTATTATAAATTCAGTCACAAGCTTTAATATTCCTTATATCACACCAATCCTAAAGGAAAACAAATCCCCAAACCTCTGTACCTCATAGAGACCTATATCATTATTAAATAATGACTATAATATATTTATGACAATATTAACTAACAGAATGAAAATACCACTATCCAAAACAATAAATAATGATCAAACTGGATTTATATATCATAGACACACACATGACAATATTAAAAGGATAACTTCTCTTATAGATTATGTTAATAAAGAAAATAAAGAAATGCTAATAATTGGCTTAGATATAGGGAACACCTTTGATTCCCTAAATTGGGACTATTTATTTAAAATCCTAATACTATTTGAATTTCCTGCATCCTTTGTTCATCTCCTAAAGAATATATATATATATATATATATATATATATATATATATATACATATACAAGTAAGTTGGCGTATGTCAAGTTAGGTCGTTTTACCTCTGAATCTATATATATATAACAAAAGGCACTAAACAAGGATGTCCCATGTCACCAATTCTATTTGTTCTGGCTATTAAAATATTAGCAGATTCAATTTGTAACAGTATAAAATTCAAAGGAATAGATGTTTGTGAACAAGATAATTCTAAAGTAATGATATTTGCTGATGACATATTACTAACATTAATACAAAAAAGACATTAGAAGAATTAGATACATTGATTGACAAATTTCACATGACTTCAGGACTCCATTTCAATAAATCAAAATCAAAATTTTTATTTAAAAAAAGAAAGAACTGCAGACTAAGGGGGGTCGCATCACAGGGAAACAAGAATCTACCTTAAAATATATAGGAATTGAGTTAGGCAAAGATAATAATGAATTACTCTCAAAAAACTACAATAATATCATCAATACAATTAAAATCTCTGTGGAAAATTTGAACAAAATAATATTAACATTTGAAGATAGACTACAGTTGATAAAAATGGCTTTACTGCCCAAGATCTTATATATAGCCTTGGCAATACAACTGTTACCAGGAAGTATACTTAAAGAAATAAATTCATGCCTAATGAAATTTTTGTGGTTTCCCTAAAGAAACAGCATAGCTTTAATACATCATATCAGACCATGGAAACAGGGAGGATTAAACTTTCCAGATATAGAAACATATATAAAAGCATCAATATCTAAAACAATCTCAGATTGGATAAGTCCAAATTACTCTGCAAATTGGAAAGAATTACTAACTGTAATATCAGTAAATGAATTTGATTTACAAAAAAAATTTCAAAAGGATAAAAACAATTTGCCATGGCACATATTATGTATTAGTATGCAGTATAACATAACTAAACCCACTGAAACTTATATGATTAATTATTACATTGACTCATTTAGGAAAATTATTAGTGCAGATATAGATTTCAAAATCTGGTTTGATCTTTTAACACCATTTATAGTCACAAAGAACTTTCCACGTAAAATATATAAATTATTAATTCTTGGGAACGGAAAGGATTTGTTTGTTGGCTCCAATGTTTCAAAGAACTAAAAGTTTTAGATATGCAAGTAATAAAAACAACATACAAAATTCCACAACAGGACTGGCAAACTTTACAGAGTATTCTGTCATATTTGCAAGATTTAAGTAGAATAATTAACAATTCTTCATTTAAAGAAATACGTAAATTTATGAAATGCATATATAAAATCATATATAATGACTCTGACATGGGAAACAGTATTTCAAAATTTGACAAAATATTGATAAACTATAAAACAACACCCAAAACCTCATATTGGAAATATATATCAAAAGGACACAATACAGTTAACTGAAGATATTAAAACAAATATATTGTTATTGATAAAATATACTTCCTTTAGACAATACTGGAAAGTTTTTAATTGGAAATGCTTGCACAGAGCATTCTTAACCCCAGATAGAATCAGTATAATTAGTTCTTCCATAAAAGGAATATGTTGGAGATGTGAGCAAGTACACAATGCAGATTGGAACCACATTTTCTTTGATTGTGTTAAAATTAAGCCATTTTGGAATGGTAATAATAATTTTCTGCAAGGTTTATTTAATGGATCATTTTATTTAACTAAAGCTCTTGTATTATTAAATGTGAATAAAAGTCCACATCTGAATAGGTCAAACATGTATCTAGTATGGACTATTCTTGCAATTTCAAGGAAGTGTATAACAAGAAGATAGAATACAAACACAATACCAATGTTGGAAGATTTCTACAGCCTACTGAAGACTACAGCATTATTGGAAATTAAAATTAAATTATTAAGAATTTATCCAAAGCCATTTATCGACGACCCTTGGGGAAAAGTCTTATCGCTGAGTAACACTATACAGTAATTAATCAGATACTCTGATAATGGATTGGACATACTTATAAAGTAACTGTATACATTAAGATCTGTTATAGTGTCAGGCTAATGTAAATAGTGTACATAGTTATTTAATATATTATATATAAATACAATGGAATTCATTCAAATTATTTGAAAAATAAAAAAAAATTGAGAAAGAGCCATTGCAGTCTAAGCCCTGGGACTGTTTACTGAGTAAGCACAATGGGATTAGAGATTTAAAATAAGAAAACCGCCTACCCTTGTGGATGATTATATCATCCACTGCAGCATGGCTCTTGCACTGAGTTGAACACATGAGTTGTCAGTCTTTCACTTTAAGAGAAAGAATGGACCTATAGAACAAGTTGAAGGGGTGAGGAGCTCAACTGTAATGGCTAAGTGAAAAGTAGACCAAAAAAAATAATATAGGCCTACAAAGATAATACTATGGCATAAATACTAGGTAATCTGGTAATCTAAGAGGAGCCTGAGTGGTGAATTTGTATTTTTTTTTTTTTTTTTTGGTTTTAGTATTTTAGCATTTGCACAAACCTTTTGCATGGAAGAGAAAGGAACAATGTTTCTGTTTGTGACTTCATACATGTTCCATAAAATTAGCATCTGGGCTATAATAACATTGATGTGTAACCAAAACAGTAAAAAGAAGGTGTGCTAGGCTTGGCTTGCCATAACATTTCAGCTTCAAATTAGATATGTTTGTGCTTTACTTGATTTTTTTCTATTAAACAAAATTTGCTCACTTTTAAATAAATTACTTAACAACAACCTGTTGATAGGTTTTCAAATTAGATTTGCTGGTTTATTTTATAGTTGCCACTGGGGTGTAGTTCATATTCTGGTGAAGAGTGGGTTAGATTTGCTGACTTTGCTGATTTTATTCCTGATGTATAACTGGTATATGCCATTTAAAACATACATATTTATGGCATACTAGTTTTTTTTTATCTTAAATCACTGACTGAAGCACACATTAAGACCTGGCAATTTTTCACATTCCTTTACAACTGCATTTAAGCTGATGGTTTGCAATGCAGATTTTGGTATGTGAAAGAGCAATTCACTGTATGGCAATTTGATTAGTAGACTTTGCAGATTTTTTTAGTTATAGCAGATTTACACCAGTATGAAAGATAAGGCACATTAGTCATACAAAGTTTAAATAGCCTTTCTATCTTTAGAGGTGAATGAGGTGTAGTGCTTCTGTGGCTGTTTAAGATAAGAAGAATGTTATTATGTATTAGCAAAAAGAAAAGAACTATGTGTGCATAAATTATGTGTGTGTGTGGAGGGGTGCACACAAATACACATGCACATATGTAATGTATGATCACAAAAAATAATGCACAGAAATAGCCAGAAGAAAACCATATCAGTACAAGAGCAATAAAAATGTTATTTTTGCCACTTACATAGACTGACTTTCAAAATGCATTATTACAGACAATTGGTAAAAGTTTAATCTAGGTCTGTTACAAGTGCTTGTGTACTACTAGCACAATTTACACTTCCTCGCTGCCACTTGCTCTAATTGGCAAGCACTCCAACTGCCAGCAGCCTGATGGCCCGATCCTAGTAATTTATCTGTCCCTCCTACCACCCACCCCTACAAAAGCCCAAACTCTAACCCTACAAACTCCCACCTGGTCCCTAACCCTTTTTAATTTCAAAAAAATTGGGGGGAAAAGTTTAAAAACCCCAATTGCTCCCCCCCTTTTTTTAAACCCCCCCGCATCATGGGATATGGGGCTGCCTCGAGCTGGTAAAAGTGACTCTCGAGCTTAGCAAGTGCCGAGTCGGAGCCGAGGGATCGGCTCCGAACCCATCAAGCAAGAATGAAGGCGAGATTGACAACTTAACATCACAGTCTTGTGTATAATAACACTACCGTTTTAACTTGTCATAAATGATATACACTATATTGAACATGCAGGGAAAACATGATGATTTTCTCATATAAGTAAATGTGCATAACAAGTCATATAATTGCTTTAACTTAAATTGTGGTTTTGTAACCCATCTTGACCATACATAAAACTTAAGCTGTTACCAAGGTAACTAAGGTTTTATACATGACATCAAACTGACAAAGTTGTTCAAGGGAAACAACAGAAGCCTGAACTAGGAATGTCACAGACTGTGACAATCACATTCTGAACAAATAGTATTAAATTAACAATAATCACTCAGTTTAACCTTTGCTGATTATACTAACTAGAATGGTGCCATTTAAATCTAAAAACTTTCAGTACATGCCATAACCTGGCAATTCATGAATATGGAAAGAGAACTTGTAATCATTTATCACAATAAGTGAATTTGTTGTTTTTAACCTATAATTTCACTCATTTTATAATATGAAATGACAGATATGGAAATCCTTATGTGTAGGAAATGGGGGAAGAGGGATGCACTGATAATTAAAATGCAATAGCTTTCATCAATGTTCACATAAAGCAAACTTGATGCTTTAAGTTAGCAACAAAGTAATTACTTAAATGCTGGCAAACAATGAAATATAATTTCTGATATATCCAGTAAAATACATTGTATTATAAACATTAGGTATAAATATTATTACCATCTATTTATATTAAGTAATACATTTTGAAAGACTTCATCAATAAGGATGAATATGCTAAATAACTGTGTGCTATAATCTTTTACTGAGGTTTTACATATGATACATCCTACTTTACTATGATTGAATTGCTTGTCATCTATCTTTCATGTAAATATTAATTACTTATACAGTAAGTAGCCATTTATATTGTATTAGACTACTGTCTAATCTACAATAGTACTATATCTGTTCAAAATAATATAAATATTGCTTATTCCTATTACAAATATTCTCCATATGACAATTCAATTTATGGAGCTCAGGTGTTGCCAAGGTATGAGTGATAATCTGATGGACTTAGTTTAATTCATCAGATTAGGAATGATTTTCATTCCATGGCTAGTGCGGATCTTAGTTTTGTTAACATTTATTAATTTAAATTTATTTCACAAAAACATTTTAGTATGCCTGACCAAAACATTACTTTATTGCTAAGCACTCAAAGTATAAAACTGATAATTTCCTTTAAAAGCTCAAACATATACTTTATAGTTATCAGAGGAAAATGTTTAATAGTCACAATAAAACAAAAAATACATAGTCTAAATAACCTAAGATGGATTTAACTTTATTATCTTTAAATACCAGTGGCTTACACAATCCTAGCAAATGATCAAATCTACTGAAATATTAAAAATTGAACAAAGCACAAAGTGTCTTCCTTCAAGAAACTCATTTCTAAACAAATGACAATTACAAACGGAATCCTAAGGAATATATGATATTGGTGCAATCCACTTATAAGACAAAGGCAAAAGGGGTAACAATTTCATGGAAAACAAATGTGATTAACCCAGAAACCATTTATAAATATGAAGATAAACAAGGCCTTATGGCATTAGTAATAGCTAAATATAACATAATATGGACCCTAGCCAATCTATACTGGTTCCCAGGCTTTGGACCAGGAACTGTTAAAAACACTTGGTTATTATTTCCAATAATTATAAAGGCAACTTAATATTAGGAGATTTTAACTGTAGATTTTATATCTCTGAAACTACAAATAAAAGACTGCTGTGTACATCTGCTGTATCAAAAGCTTTAAACAAGCTGGTAGAATAAGTTCATCTTGTAGATACTTTCATATTTAAAGAAGATACATTTTTGTTGTTTTCCCATCAAGATCACAGGTTTGTTACCCAAACTAGAATAGATAAAATATTTGCTGCCCATGATTTACACTCTAAAATCATTAATTTCTCAATCACTCCCTGTCCCTTTTCAGACCACAATTCATTGATACTAAAACTTCAAAATGGGTACAAATCATTAATCTTTAACCCCAGAATTACAGCATATATAACTAAAATTAAAGAGTTCAAACCCTGGTTATTATCTGAATTACAGTTCTTCTTAGATATTAATTAAACCACAGAGATAAATAAAATAATGATATGGGACTCATTAAAAGCTTACATATATGGTAAAACCCTAACTTGGTATAAAAAAAATCAGAGAATGGGATTCTGAATTATTAGATCTACTATCCAAACTTTTGTCAGTAAAAACTGAAAAAAATCAAAATAATTTGGAGATGAAAAAGAAAGTAGAAGTATTAAACAATAAATACAATGAAATTCTAAACAAAACTAGTTTAGCTTTAGAAAAACTAAAAGTTAATACCTTGGCCACGTCTCTCAAATATCTACAAAATTTATCCACAAGAATCAAAATGCAATCAAAAGCTAATAACATTAAACTTATCTTCCATGAAAAGAAAGGGAAAAATGTCTCAGATATAGGTGACATTCTTGATGCCTATAGAAATCATTATATTTCCAAAGGGAAAATATACATATCAATCAATTAAATCTAGATAAAAAATGTTCTAGTATAAGAACAATACCAGAAAAATTTAAACTAGATCTGCAAGCACCCATATCCCACAAAGAAATTACAGATACAAAAAAGGGTAAAAATAATAAAGCTCCAGGTATAGATGGCATAATTATGGAAATATATAAACTTTTTTCCTTAAAAGATACTATCCCTCTTCCATAAAATTCTATTATAAATTCAGTTACAAGCTTTAATATTCCTTATATCACACCAATCCTAAAGGAAAACAAATCCCCAAACCTCTGTACCTCATAGAGACCTATATCATTATTAAATAATGACTATAATATATTTATGACAATATTAACTAACAGAATGAAAATACCACTATCCAAAACAATAAATAATGATCAAACTGGATTTATATATCATAGACACACACATGACAATATTAAAAGGATAACTTCTCTTATAGATTATGTTAATAAAGAAAATAAAGAAATGCTAATAATTGGCTTAGATATAGTGAACACCTTTGATTCCCTAAATTGGGACTATTTATTTAAAATCCTAATGCTATTTGAATTTCCTGCATCCTTTGTTCATCTCCTAAAGAATATATATATATATATATATATATATATATATATATATATATATATATATATACAAGTAAGTTAGCGTATGTCAAGTTAGGTCGTTTTACCTCTGAATCTATATATATATAACAAAAGGCACAAAACAAGGATGTCCCATGTCACCAATTCTATTTGTTCTGGCTATTAAAATATTAGCAGATTCAATTTGTAACAGTATAAAATTCAAAGGAATAGATGTTTATGAACAAGATAATTCTAAGTAATGATATTTGCTGATGACATATTACTAACATTAATACAAAAAAGACATTAGAAGAATTAGATACATTGATTGACAAATTTCACATGACTTCAGGACTCCATTTCAATAAATCAAAATCAAAATTTTTATTTAAAAAAAGAAAGAACTGCAGACTAAGGGGGGGGGTTGCATCATAGGGAAACAAGAATCTACCTTAAAATATATAGGAATTGAGTTAGGCAAGGATAATAATGAATTACTCTCAAAAAACTACAATAATATCATCAATACAATTAAAATCTCTGTGGAAAAAATTGAACAAAATAATATTAACATTTGAAGATAGACTACAGTTGATAAAAATGGCTTTACTGCCCAAGATCTTATATATAGCCTTGGCAATACAACTGTTACCAGGAAGTATACTTAAGGAAATAAATTCACGCCTAATGAAATTTTTATGGTTTCCCAAAAGAAACAGCATAGCTTTAATACATCATATCAGACCATGGAAACAGGGAGGATTAAACTTTCCAGATATAGAAACATATATAAAAGCATCAATATCTAAAACAATCTCAGATTGGATAAGTCCAAATTACTCTGCAAATTGGAAAGAATTACTAACTGTAATATCAGTAAATGAATTTGATTTACAAAAAAAATTTCAAATGGATAAAAACAATTTGCCATGGCACATATTATGTATTAGTATGCAGTATAACATAACTAAACCCACTGAAACTTATATGATTAATTATTACATTGACTCATTTAGGAAAATTATTAGTGCAGATATAGATTTCAAAATCGGGTTTGATCTTTTAACACCATTTATAGTCACAAAGAACTTTCCACATAAAATATATACATTATTAATTCTTGGGAACAGAAAGGATTTGTTTGTTGGCTCCAATGTATCAAAGAACTAAAAGTTTTACATATGCAAGTAATAAAAACAACATACAAAATTCCACAACAGGACTGGCAAACTTTACAGAGTATTCTGTGATATTTGCAAGATTTAAGTAGAATAATTAACAATTCTTCATTTAAAGAAATACGTAAATTTATGAAATGCATATATAAAATCATATATAATGACTCTGACATGGGAAACAGTATTTCAAAATTTGACAAAATATTGATAAACTATAAAACAACACCCAAAACCTCATATTGGAAATATATATCAAAAGGACACAATACAGTTAACTGAAGATATTAAAACAAATATATTATCAGTAAAATATACATCCTTTAATTGGAAATGCTTGCACAGAACATTCTTAACCCCAGACAGAATCAGTAAAATTAGTTCTTCCATAAAAGGAATATGTTGGAGATGTGAGCAAGTACACAATGCAGATTGGAAGCACATTTTCTTTGATTGTGTTAAAATTAAGCCATTTTGGAATGGTAATAATAATTTTCTACAAGGTTTATTTAATTAATCATTTTATTTAACTAAAGCTCTTGTATTATTAAATGTGAATGAAAGTCCTCATCTGAATAGGTCAAACATGTATCTAGTATGGACTATTCTTGCAATTTCAAGGAAGTGTATAACAAGAAGATAGAATACAAACACAATACCAACGTTGGAAGATTTCTACAGCCTACTGAAGACCACAGCATTATTGGAAATTAAAATTAAATTATTAAGAATTTATCCAAAGCCATTTATCGACAACCCTTGGGGAAAAGTCTTATCGCTGATTAGCACTATACAGTAATTAATCAGACACTCTGATAATGGATTGGACATACTTATAAAGTAACTGTATACATTAAGATCTGTTATAGTGTCAGGCTAATATAAATAGTGTACATAGTTATTTAATATATTATGTATAAATACTATGGAATTCATTCAAATTATTTGAAAAATAAAAAAAAAAATGAGAAAGAGCCATTGCAGTCTAAGCCCTGGGACTGTTTACTGAGTAAGCACAATGGGATTAGAGATTTAAAATAAGAAAACCACCTACCCTTGTGGATGATGATATCATCCACTGCAGCATGGCTCTTGCACTGAGTTGAACACATGAGTTGTCAGTCTTTCACTTTAAGAGAAAGAATGGACCTATAGAACAAGTTGAAGGGGTGAGGAGCTCAACTGTAATGGCTAAGTGAAAAGTAGACCAAAAAAAATAATATAGGCCTACAAAGATAATACTATGGCATAAATACTAGGTAATCTGGTAATCTGACTAAGAGGAGCCTGAGTGGTGAATTTGTATTTTTTATTTTTTTTTTTGGTTTTAGTATTTTAGCATTTACACAAACCTTTTGCATGGAAGAGAAAGGAACAATGTTTCTGTTTGTGACTTCATACATGTTCCATAAAATTAGCATCTGGGCTATAATAACATTGATGTGTAACCAAAACAGTAAAAAGAAGGTGCGCTAGGCTTGGCTTGCCATAACATTTCAGCTTCAAATTAGATATGTTTGTGTTTTACTTGATTTTTTTCTATTAAACAAAATTTGCTCACTTTTAAATGAATTACTTAACAACAACCTGTTGATAGGTTTTCAAATTAGATTTGCTGGTTTATTTTATAGTTGCCACTGGGGTGTAGTTCATATTCTGGTGAAGAGTGGGTTAGATTTGCTGACTTTGCTGATTTTATTCCTGATGTATAACTGGTATATGCCATTTAAAACATACATATTTATGGCATACTAGTTTTTTTTTTATCTTTAATCACTGACTGAAGCACACATTAAGACCTGGCAATTTTTCACATTTCTTTACAACTGCATTTAAGCTGATGGTTTGCAATGCAGATTTTGGTATGTGAAAGAGCAATTCACTGTATGGCAATTTGATTAGTAGACTTTGCAGATTTTTTTAGTTATAGCAGATTTACACCAGTATGAAAGATAAGGCACATTAGTCATACAAAGTTTAAATAGCCTTTCTATCTTTAGAGGTGAATGAGGTGTAGTGCTTCTGTGGCTGTTTAAGATAAGAAGAATGTTATTATGTATTAGCAAAAAGAAAAGAACTATGTGTGCATAAATTATGTGTGTATGTGGAGGGGTGCACACAAATACACATGCACATATGTAATGTATGATCACAAAAAATAATGCACAGAAATAGCCAGAAGAAAACCATATCAGTACAAGAGCAATAAAAATGTTATTTTGCCACTAACATAGACTGACTTTCAAAATGCATTATTACAGACAATTGGTAAAAGTTTAATCTAGGTCTGTTACAAGTGCTTGTGTACTACTAGCACAATTTACACTTCCTCGCTGCCACTTGCTCTAATTGGCAAGTACTCCAACTGCCAGCAGCCTGATGGCCCGATCCTAGTAATTTATCTGTCCCTCCTACCACCCAGCCCTACAAAAGCCCAAACTCTAACCGTACAAACTCCCACCTGGTCCCTAACCCTAATCATTGCAAGTTACCAATTGCTCCCTAAACCTAAATCTGTACTCCTCACTCCTTAAACCTAATGTGATGACCCACCACTGGACCAGAAGTCAATGAGCCTCAGTCCTCACCACTGGCAACAGTGGGGGACATTCAGTGGGAGGATGACAGGTACACACACAGTATATCCAGATGCAGCTCTCTGCATCAAGTGCAGTTTGCCTTAAGAGCACACAGAGCACAGTCAGTTCGGGGCTGGTTTCCCACTCTTTCTCCAGATCCCAGTAAGACTCCCCACTGGCACAGCTATAGAGTTGAGATCTCAGCTGAGTGACCAAGCAAAGACCTCCAGCACCCTTTCTGTCCAACCAGTGCTTCATGTCCCTGCCCAAGTAGCTGAGACACACACACACACACACACACACACACACACACACATACACACACACACACACACACACACACACACACACACACACACACACACACATCTGGGAAAGGCTGGCACTGGTTTACTAGCTATGCTCCCTTCTGCCCAGACTATAAGGTAGTTATCACTGCCACCATAACCCCTTATCAGCTACTTTATGGCCCTTAACAAAGAGTGTCCAATTTTACTGTGTAATATTAACATTAATACAAATGATAGTTTGACCAAGAGAAGGCTATTAGGAGTTGCCAACAAAGTGTCTCCAAATAAATATGCAAGTACTTTCACAACTTAAATATCTCTACACAGATCAGCCACAAAGAAAGGTTTAAATATATTTAATAATAAATAATAAAAGAACAAGACAACATTAAATATATATATATATTTATATATATATATATATATATATATATATATATATATATATATATATATATATATATATATATATATATATTTATATATATATATATTCACAGTGACATCAGAGTTCAATACCACAGGAAATAATTTAAACAACATTGCAAGACAGTCTCAAATAAATAAAGAAAGATATTTAAACTAAGCTTCACTATATTTCTAACTGAATCTAAGAGAACTGCTATAACCTAAGAACTTACTAATAGAGCAAGGCAGTTGATGTGGTGAATGGTTCCTGTCAGGTCCAAGACTGAATGCAGAATGCTCTGTCGCACTAAGAGACTTCTCAAAATAATATCTCAAATATTACTGCTGGGATAGCTTGCAGAATGGCATCACTTCTTATAGGTTCATAGGTAGATACTAGGCTGTTGGCCCTGGGGCTTATATAAGTCTAGCCAAAAAGGTACCCTGGCTTTCCCCACCCAAGAAAAGTATTTTCCTGTCGAGCAGAACCACAGAAGTGATCCAGAGTGTGAACTTCCTATCTCCCATCCAATCATCAAGATTTTTCTTGAAGAGTGCTAATGAGGAGCTTTGTTTGATATAGATAGGTAGTTTGTTCCAGAGTATGGGAAGTATCTGTGACATGAATCTATCCCTCCAGCATGTTCTGTTTATTGTGGTGACAAGGTTTAGGTGCCTAGAGCGTGTAGCTTGGAGGCATTCGGATTTCTTTAAATGGAGTATGTCCAACAGCTCTGAGTTTGACATAGCTTTGCATGTTAGGCAGAGATCGCCTCTGAGTAGGAGATATGCGACAGAATAAAGCTGGAGTTTTTTGAGACAGTCTGCGTAGAGCATCTGTTTGAGGCTGGTAATCCTCTTTGTGATATACTTCTGTGGCCTTTCTAGTTGTTTTAGACATCTTGTGCGGTACATACCTCTTTTTCCTGGATGAGAAACCTTTTATGATGAGGTGTGCCACGTAGAAGGATTTCCTGACTACTGTGACGATGTGATTATCAAAGGAGAAACTACTGTCCACCTGTGTCCCAAGGTCTCTTATCACAGTTTCAGTATTAAGTAGGCTACCACCTATGTGGTAGTTCATGGGTACAGAGTTTTTACCAAAAGGGATGACAATGCACTTTTTGGCATTGAACTTGAGGCCATGGCTTTGACACCAGGCATCTGTCTCCAGTGAGGCCCTTTTGTAGGATGTCCACATCGTTAGGAGTTTTGATTATGGCTCCTAGTTTGCAGTCTTCTGTGAACTTTGTTATCCAAAGACTTTCTGTGTTAGCCTGTACTTCTGAGAAGTAGATAACAAACAGGAGAGGACCCAGGACTGAAACCTGTGGTACTCCACTTGTCACTGGTCTGAAGTCAGATTTGGAGTCTGCTACTTTCACAGTGTGGGTTCTGTCAGTGAGCCATTTGGCAACCCATCTTGTGACATAGGGATTTATACCTAGTTTAGTGAGGTTATCTATAATTCCTGAGTGGGGGATGGTGTCAAAAGCCTTTGCGAGATCTATATCGGCTGTGTGACCCACCTTACCCTCATCTACGGCTTTGGTGACCGCTTCAAAGAAGTCTATCAGGTTTAGGAGACATGATCTGCCTTTTACAAAGCCGAACTAGGTAGGGTCCAGAGTTTGGAGATTACCAATGTCATTGTTTATAAGTTCCACGATGATACGTTCCATGGCCTTGCAGACCAGGCTGGTCAGGCTAATGGATTGGTAGTTCCCAGGGTCCATGGTAGGTCCCCTTTTGTGGAGTGGGATAACCGTCACTGTGCACCATTCAGTGGGCACAAAGCCTGAGGTGAGGCTATGATTGAACATGGTACTTAGGTGGGGTGCCAGTTCATTCTGTAGTTCATGTAAAACACAGCCTGAGATGTCAGGTCCCACAGATGTTGTCTGCTTGGCTTTGGAGAGTGTGGTTTTTACCTGTGCAGCTATGATTACAGGAACTTGGCATTCTTCCGGTATAGAGATGGGCACTTTAGGGGGTGAGAGGGGGGTAAAGTTAGCACTGAACCTATCTGCAAGGATGTTGGCAATATCAGTTGGTTCTGTATATTTAGTGCCATTGTGCTGTTACTCAGAGCAGATCTGAGTGTTGCCATTGAGATTCTTGACATAGCTATAGAATGCTTTGTGTTTGTCTTTAGAATCAGTGGCAATTTTGTTTTCATAACTAGCTTTGGAGGATTTTATGAGGGATTTCAGCTTTTTACTGAGGCTGACTAGGGAGTTCCTCCAATCATGGGATTTTGCTCTTTTTTGCAACAGTTTCTTTCTTTTTCTTCTTCTTCTTCTATTAAAATATAATACATTACAACCTACAGGATTAAATAGAGAATGTCATTGGAAAAGTTTTGTATAGGAATGTCACTTTAAGAGCATGAATTTCTTATTTAATTTTTTATTTAATTAACTTTTTTATGTTTAATTGATTGCACCTGTTTGAGGTGAATGTTAAATAGATTAATTGATCTGCTTTTATATAAAAAGTGATGTTTTTATATACAAAGTACTCTGAAATGGCTGTTATAGCCAAGGCAGTAGGAGATTATTGTGTTGCTGTTCATTGTATTTTACTAGAAAGATTCGTTTGCTGCTATTTCTCTTCTTGGATATTGTTGGAATGAGTTTTTGCTGCTATTCACTATCTGCTGATTTTCATCTAACTGTTATTTTGCTGCTACTAGTTCAAGTAAGAACTTATTACTAATAAACAGAATTGTATCCAGTATCCAGGAGTGTGGAGTTAGCTGGTTCCTGTGGTTAGTTTTTTGGTATATCTGAAAGTGGTTCATATAGTTCTCCATGACCAGTGACTCCTTCATCTCCTTACCGCGGATTTTTCAGGAAGTGGGGATGGCTCCATCACAATGGGAAGGTGAAAATAATTTGCAACAAGGGACTAAAATATTGGTAAACTCTGATGCAGATAATGCAAATGCCTCTTTAAATAATCTACTTGACATACAGTCTAGTATTTTAAACAAATGGGGAAAATACAGAACTACCATCACTTCAAATTTGTTTGCTGCGGTAGGGACATGGACAGAATTGTCAACCTTGCCGGCAGTACAAGAACTTTGCAACCAAATAGAGAAACTAGTGTTTAAAGAAACTGCAGTGTTTTATAATATACATAGCCTGCAAAGTTATCAAGAACTTAAAATTATGCTCAGAGGACTCTGGGCTATTAAAAGTCCTTCTACCCTTTTCAAATTGACAGATGAGCAGGATTGCTTATTCCATGATCATTGGATAGTGGCAGCTCATCATTGCAGCCATGAATGGGTTGCGATTTTTATAGAAATGGACATGTTAAAAAGAAATCTTCTTAAAGAAGAGACCAAAAAGCTTTGTACTGAAGTAGTTAAACAAACACCTAATCATCTAATAATCTAATAATAATAATAATAATAATAATCTAATAATCTAAGCATCTAATACTGCCCTTGAGTCTTTTCTGGGTAATATAAATGAAAGACTTGCATCTTATGAGAAGGAATTATTGAACCGTAAAAAAACTAAACTGCAAAGAGACTTAGGTGACTATGATAGAAAGAAGGCTTTTTTGTTATCTACTGATCAGCAATTTCCATGTAATCATGTTAGGTTTCAAAAAGACCAGGAAGTGATGGGACAACAATCCAGTTATTACATGTCGGGTGAGAGTGCAGTGTCCTCCATGGACGGAGGTGATGAAGAGGAGCATTTTCCAAAACTACCAGTTCTGAAAGAAGGGGATTACTTTCGGAAAACATTTAGTAGAGAACAAACAGGGTCCAAAAATACAACCAAGAAAAGAACCTGGTTTGGACATGGAGCTAATAAAGAACAAAATTATGGACCATACAATAAACACAGTAAATGGACATATTAATAAGGTACAGATAACAAATGTTGCCTCTTATGCAGTAAATTTGTCAGGGTATATGTTGAATGATATTGAAGCATCTGTATTACATAAGGGCTTGAAATTCATACCAACTGTTATGCCTAGATTACACGAGTTAAAATGTGATGTTTTTAAATTAGTACGGAAGATGCATATTAAAGAACATTTTTTTAACTTGGCCAATGTTGAAAATAATATGTCAAAAGATAGTATGGATTAATTTACAGATTGTAGTTTTTATTCTTGTGAATCTGAAATGGAGAGCAATGCATATAGTAAATTATATACAAGTAAAATTAAAGTGAAAAGTAAATTTATGCCGCCATGTAGAAATGAAAGTATCCCACAGTTTCAAACAGCAGTAAATTTAACACTAAATAAGGAAATGTATGACTTTAACCAAGAAAAGAAAATGTATAATTTAACCAAGCAAGAATGGTTAACATTGAAGCAGTTAAGTGAAAATAGCCACTTGATTTTTAAACCTTCGGATAAAGGGGGAAAATTAGTAATTTTTAAAAATGAGGATTACTATGCAATGTGTATGGAATATTTGGGGAACAAGGAAGTTTATTATACAGTTAATGAGGAAAAATATTTTCAGACTATTACTGAGTATGAACAATTATTAAACAATGGAGTGCGCCTGAATTATTTTTCTAAAACAGATGTTACTGATAAATTTTCCAGCAAAGAAAGTACAATAGCTAGATTTTATTGTGTCCCCAAGATACATAAAAATATGACACATCCCCCAGGTCAACCTATAGTGTCAGCCAATGGCTATTTTACACATAATTTGGGTTGTTTCCTACATGAATATTTATTGAAAGAAGTGGTTAAATTGCCCTCATACATTAAAGATTCATTTGATCTATTAAAGAAATTGGAAAATACGTGTTGGGACTCAGACATGTATTTTATTGTATTAGATGTCACTAGTTTGTATACTAGTATACAACATAATCTAGGTATGGAGGCACTAACCTATTTCATGGGGGACAACCCAAAACCACAATATATTAAAGAATTGTTACACTTTTGCTTGGTGAACATTTTTTAATTTGATGGTATATTATACCAACAGTTACAAGGTACAGCTATGGGGACGGCTTTCGCCCCTATGTATGCAAACTTGTTTATTGGTTTGTTGGAATTTAGTCATATCTATAGAAGTGAATTTTACAGAAATTTTGTGACAGGATACTATAGATTCATAGGTTGCCTCATATTTATTTGTAAGTGAGGAAGAAATGAAGTTGATAAATTTATTAAATATATGAATAACAACAGATTTTAAATAAAGTATGAATTTTACAGAAATTTTGTGACAGGATACTTTAGATTCATAGGTTGCCTCATATTTATTTGTAAGGGGGGAAGAAATGAAGTTGATACATTTATTAAATATATGAATAACAACAGATTTCAAATAAAGTATGATGGACTACAGGAAGGTACAAAGGTAAATTATTTGGACTTGACCTTGGAAGGGTTATGTGATGGAAGAATAAAAACTCAAATTTATAGAAAGTTTCAACAGCCCAGTCACATGTTCCATGCATCAAGTTGTCATCCAACACATACTTTAACAGCTTTACCCTATGGGGAGATCCTTAGGATCAAGAGATTATGTAGTGATGTGCAGGAAGCTAAGCGAGAAGCTTCAAAAGTAGTGGATATGTTCATACACAGAGGCTATGCATTAAAAGTAGTGAAAGATAGTTATAATAGAATGTTTAGACATAAGAGGACAGATCCCAGAAATAAGAATTTTGTTAATGATTGTATAGATAAAGACAAGGGATGGGATCTGGATCAAACATTAATTTTTGCATCCAAATATACCATATTTGCAAAAAAGTTGCAAAAACTGTTAGAAGACTTCTGGAATGTTACAAGAAGAAAAGTTTCTTCACTTTTAGAAATTCAACTTAAATTTTCATACCAAAGGGGCCGGAGTTTAAAGGATTTTTTAGTGCATAGTACCTATAAAAGACCAACATGCCCTCCCCGCGGTCGAGTGGCCTTCTGAAAGACATGCGTGAATGGGCGCGCCTTCGTTGAAGGTTGGGCATCAAGCTGGCAACTCAGCACAGTAAAAACCTACAGCCAATCATTAGAGGACCAGAGTTCCGCTGTGGCGACACCTAACCGGGAAAAGCCGAAAGACAAACAACCTATAAAAGACCAAAGTAAATAATAACAAATATAAAAATAGAAATGGGAACTATAGCATGTGGCAAATGTACAATAGCCCAATATATAATAAACACTTTTGAACAAATTAATGGTAAAATATTTCAAACTAAAGGACAATACACTTGTAAAAGTGTAGGGGTAATTTATGCCATTAAGTTTGAATGTAGTAAGTTTTATATTGGCGAAACAAAAAGAAGCTTAGGAGAAAGAATAAAAGAACTTGTGAGAGACATTAGAAATAAAATTATAAGCCCACTTGCAGAACATTGTAATAAAAAACATGGGGGAGAATTTATGAATTTAAAAGTATCTGTCTTGAAACAAATCAATTCTAGTTATATAAGTGAAAATAGAATGAAATATCTTCTTAGGAAAAAATAATCAATTCTTATATTAAAATATAATACATTACAACCTACAGGATTAAATAGAGAATGTCATTGGAAAAGTTTTATATAGGAATGTAACTTTAAGAGCATGAATTTCTTATGTAATTTTTTATTTAATTACCTTTTTTACGTTTAATTGATTGCACCTGTTTGAGGTGAATGTTTAAATTGATCTGCTTTTATATAAAAAGTGATTTTTTTTTATATAAAAAGTACTCTGAAAAGGCTGTTATAGCCAAGGTGCTAGGAGATTATTGTGTTGCTGTTTGTTGTATTTTACTAGAAAGATTCATTTGCTGCTATTTCTCTTCTTGGATATTTTGAAATGAGTTTTTTGCTGCTATTCAGTATCTACTGATTTTCATCGAACTGTTATTTTGCTGCTATTAGTTCAACTAAGAACTGACTATTAATAAACAGAATTGTATCCAGTATCCAGGAGTGTGGAGTTAGCTGGTTCCTGTGGTTCGTTTTTTAGTATATCTGAAAGTGTTTCATATAGTTTCTTTCTTCTGTTGTAGAGTTTGTTTATGGCAGGGGACCACCAGATTGGCTTCCTTTGTTTGGGGGATGGCATCATGGTTCTGTTAGGGATTGCACGATCCATGCACTCGTGCAAGTGATTATAAAGTGCATTTGTGTGGGATTCAGCAGTCGTACCTCTATTGTCCATCTGCATGGGTGTCGTGAAGTTTGCCACTTCTGTCTTAAGAAGCGTGAAGTTGGCTTTGGAGAAATTTTTTTATGGTGGTTTCCCTAATGGGGTGTGGGGGTGGGATGTGGATGTCTAGGGTGATTAGCTTGTGGTCAGATATGACCAACGAGGAATTGACCTCTGGTGTGGAACACCAGCTGCCCGTGTTGGTAATGACCAGGTCTAGGATATTGCTGCTCCTGATGGGGGTGTGGATAACTTGATCCAAGGCATTGGAATTTATGAATTCCAGAAAACTTTGAGCAAAAGAGTTGGTACATGAATAGTTTTCCCAGTTAATGGTGGGGTAGTTGAAATCGCCCATTATTAGGGTGTTAGGTTGTACCCTAATATTTTCCAGTGTATCAAGAAATGAGGAGTGGGAATCCTGGGCCATGGTGGGGGATCTGTAGCAAGTTACAATTTGAATTGCGGTCTTGCCCAGAGTTAGTTGCACTTGGATAATCTCAGATGCATTATGCTGACAACTAGCCTGGAGGTGTGGATATCCTTAATGAATATGAACACATCTCCGCCTTTAGTGTTTTGGTCCAGGTTAGGTGGCCGAAAGGTGTCGTATGAATTATAGCCTGGTAATGCAGGGGTGCTCTCTGGAGCCTTGAATCAGGTCTGTGTCACTGCACAGATATCGATATTCTCCATTTTAAGGAGTGCCTTGAGTAAGTGCATTTTGAGGTTTAGACTTGTAGCATTGAGTAGCATTACCCTCAGATTTTGCTTGCTTGTACCTGTTACGGTGGTGAGTTTGTCATTTGAACCTTGCCTAAAAAAGGCACTATAGGGGTAGCAAGAGCATTAGCCAGCTTGTCATCTAACTTCTAGTTCCCAGGCCAAAAGAACCACTGATGGCAGCTGGTAGCATTTAGCATCTACCTGTAAAAATATATAGACAAGGGCTTTGCTCAGATCAATGGCAATTGCATTCCTTCATGCTTTCAAGATTAGTAATTAGTTCACCCTAAAGACAATACAAATAGTTTCCTAGTACAGACATTGTGTCTCTTGCTGCACTGAAAACTGAAAGATACCATCTTTTGTGGCCTAGCCATAAAGTAATGGAATTTCAGTTATTTTTGGAAGTTTTCTGGACTGAAGTCAACCTCCTGTATTCCAGTTTCCACCATTAAAATATAAGCATTTAAACAATTACAATAGTGCATGTACATTTCTGTTCTTTTCCAGTAGGGCACCCTGTGGATCCATTTTAAACTCAAGCATTTTACTAATATGTTTTAAACACACACACTTCTATACAAGCAGTTTGATATGCACGCGACCTACAGTTCTAATACATTTGTAACACAATCATCTTATATAAATCATTTTGATATTCACCAATGACATAATTATTTACAAATTTCCAGCTAGCTGGGCTGGCAGTTTCTCCTTTCATCACACCTAATGTGCCTTTACACTCCTAGAAACTTAAACAGTTCCTGCTCCCTAACCCCAAATTTCCTTCACCCTGCTTAAACCTAAAACTCTCTTCCTACTAACTAACCCTAAAGTTCCCCATCACTATCTAACCCTAAAACTCTCCTCATGCTCCCTAACCCTAAACACCATTCCCACTTTCTAAGCCTAAACCATTTCCTCCTTCCTAAAGTTAAATCCCCCTGTGCCCCTTACCTAAATCTAAATCCCCCATCCAGTTGCTACCTAAAACCCTAGCCTACACTGCCATCCCCACAGTAGCCATGCAAACTTGAATGCTGTGTTTGGGCAAGACTGAGCACTGCAGCACCTCACTTATGTTGCCACATCTCACCAGAATACAGCATTTGACTTCAAACATCAGCAGACGATCATGTGAACTACAAGTCACCGGAGTCCCTGGCTACAAGATAGTATTATTCATGCAATTGGGCTCAAGTGGCTGTAGTGCATCCATTAAATCTCTACACAGATTATGCTGATTTCAACAAAGACAACTTTTACTCCATATCCCAGACAGTTCTTGATGAAGTAGGACTTAGCAGGTCTGTCAAGTTCATGAGTAGGACACATTGACACAAACCTGATGAATATACTCTCAAAAACATGCCCCATGATAAAATACAATACACACATATTCAAACACACACATACTATATGTGTGTGTGTGTGTGTGTGTGTGTGTGTGCGTGTGTGTGTGTGTGTGTGGAGTGTATATATATATATATATATATATATATATATATATATATATATATATATATATATATATATATATATAATGTATGTATAGATATATATATAATGTATATATATATATATATATATATATATATATATATATATATATGTATATAAAATATGTGTGTGTATATGGATTCACTTTATATCCTCAAAATTCTGAAATGTCGAAATTCAGTATTTCGAAACTATAAAGTCGAAAATTTAAAACCCCGAAAACTCCGAACTGCGAAATTCAAAATCTCACACACTGGAGATTTTGAATTTCATGGTTCTACTCCACACACACACACACACACACACACACACACACACACACACACACACCTTCCTCCCCACACACAAACACAAGCTCTCTTCTACATAAAAGCAGGGGGCTTGCCCCCCTGCACCCCCCACACCCCCCACTTAAATATTCCCACTCAGAGGTTGCACTACATACAAACACACACAAAACACCACCACACAAGCTACATTTTCCTCGCACACACACATCACAGCAACAAATACACTGACACACACCACAGCCCCAACCCAAAACACTTAACACACACACACACACACACACACACACACACACACACACACACACACACACACACACACACACACACACACACGCGCGCACACACACACACACACACACACACACACACACACACACACACACACACACACACACACACACACACACACACACACACACACACACACACACACTTAAATATTCTCACTCAGAGGTTGCACTACATACACACACAAAACACCACCACACAAGCTACATTTTCCTCGCACACACATCACAGCAACAAAATACACTGACACACACCACAGCCCCAACCACAACACACACACACACACACGCACACACGCACACGCACACATGCACACACACACACACACACACACACACACACACACACACACACACACACACACACAGAAACTAACCTTGGCCAGCACACACACACACACACACACACACACACACACACACACACACACACACACACACACACACACATCTGTATCAGAAGGACATAATTTCACAAAGACAAATGTTAATAGGCCAAACTGGAACCCTCAAAAACTCAGAAGGTTAAAAAACAAAAAACAAATACAACTCTTGCGTTTTTGCCAGGGATGCACCCCTGCATGCCCTAATTATATACATAAACTACAGTGGGGAAAGGAGCACAACCCCAATCCCACTGTAGCATCATGCCGCACAATAAAGGACTTTATTGATCAGCAGAAATGCAGTTTAAAGAAAGAGCTTATAATGACATAGTAGAGATATTTATTTTCTTGATGGAGAGGGAGTATTATGGCCAAGAAATGAGACTCTTAGTGGTTACCAGCAAGAAGGTCGACTGGAACTGACATTTTTACTGCAGACAGTTCCAGGACCAAGAGTAGAGACTCTTGGAAGTTATGTGCTGAAGCATTTACTGGAAGATAGTGTAGAGTAACAGGAAGACACCTGTGGATCTATTTGGAGGGTTATCGGAAGTTTGCCCAGTATTACTTGAAACTTTTGTGGATGTGAAACTAGATCTATAAAACTTTGTTTTGTTTTAGACTTTTCCAGCTGCAGAATTAATATCATTTTCATTTTACCTGTATGGTTCATTGCAAATAAAGTGCAATGAACCTGTAGTTCTGTGTACAATGTGCATGTTACATACTAACTGGTGTTTTTCAGACTAGCCATTTTCATATATATATATATATATATATATATATATATCAAAATGGATTTATAACAGCACTGAAGACAGAAGGCAATGAGGAGCTAACTTCCTTGCTTTCATTTTATACTGGGGCAAACCTTCTGACTGACTGCTAATCAACCTATAAAAACTGTTGGGAAAAAATCCTGCTTTTCTGCATACTGAAAGAAATATACACATTAGCATACATTTTTCATTACTATGACACAAAATCATTGCAGTGTTTTATATACATATATATATATATATATATATATATATATATATATATATATATATATATACATATATATATATATATATATATATATATATATATATATATATATATATATATATATATATATATATATTGGAGACCAGTTGGCATAATGACAATACCTGTTGGGAGTTTTCATGTTCTCCTTTTGCCTCAGTGGGGTTCTTCCCACCACTGAAAAAACGTGCTGTTTCCATGTCAAACTCACCAATGAATGGAACTGTGAGCAGCAGAACAAACTGTGCATTATGCCCTAAAGGAGAAGAATTGTACAGACCAACCACTTTGGGGCATGTACTCTGGTGTGCAGTATCCTAAAGATAGGAGAGCATGGATCAAAGACTGTGCACTGTGGCAGGGGTAGCCACTTGGTGTAAAATACTGCTCTAGAGGATCCAGTCGCCTTGACTAGTGTTGCCAAATGGGCATGGGTATTTGCCAGTTATGGGCTGTGAACCAACCAACACCAGTAATGATGGAGG
Organism: Protopterus annectens; assembly: GCF_019279795.1. Classification (NCBI taxonomy): domain Eukaryota; kingdom Metazoa; phylum Chordata; order Ceratodontiformes; family Protopteridae; genus Protopterus; species Protopterus annectens. The sequence continues at coordinate 1,100,955,180 of NC_056744.1, read as the reverse complement.
GTGTATGTACTCCTATTGGCCAATGATTGGCCAGTATGTGCCCACCTGCTGTCCAGTTGAGCAAAAGCTGGACATAAAAGTAATGAACCTCTCAAACATGAACTAAATACACTCAATGTAGGTTCACTGACAGGAAGGAGCTTGGAAGTGGATGACATGATGTTACAGAGGATGTCCTATGCCAAGAAACAAGATGGAAAGGCAATGCAGCAAGAAGAGATCCATGGCATGGGAGAGGGGCTTCAGAAGACAGTGAGATATCATCAGAATTAGTGATAGACTCATGGCACTCAGACTTGAGTCTAATGATAGGGCAGTATTCATAATATCAGCCCACATAGTGAGGAAAAGAGTACATTCATACAGCAGTTGCAGAACCTACTAGATAAAGCAAGACAACAGGTATTGATGTTGATAATGGGTGACTTGAACATATATGATTACAGACAGAGCAGGATATGAGGAGTGCCTGGGTCCACATGGGTATGGCAATGGGAATAAAGTGGGAGAGGCCCTTCTAGACTTCTGTCTTGCAAATGGCTTGCTAGTAGCCAACACATGGTTCAGAAAGACAGTCACAAGATCACATAAAAAAGTAGCCAACATGCAACTCAAGGAAAGAATCAGTGATTTCAACGTCATCCCCAGTGAAACAGTCGGTCTACAGCATAAACCACTGATTGCTACAATCAGCTGCAAGCAATGGTTAGAGAAAGCTCTAAGGTTAACAGAGACCATACTGAAGACCTGGAAGTTGATCAGTTCAAGGAATTACTCAGAGCTCTATCCCCCCAAGAAGAGAATGGCAAAGGCTCAAAACAGTGTGTGTGAGGACTACAGAACAGATATGTGGCTGAGTCAGGTATGGAAATAAGGAACATAAGGAAAACTGGTGGCAGAATGCAGAAGATCAGGAAGCCATCAAAAGAAAGAAAGAGTGCAGGAAAATGTGGGAGATAGCACAATAGCAAAGAACAGATCAATGGAGGCACTCAAAACCCTTCAGAAGCTGTACTGCCCCAGAAACAGCCTATGGTGGGAGAAGAAGAGGAGCCCTCCCTAAAAAAAGTAAGAATAGCACTTAGGAAAATGAAGTCAGGGGAAAGCAGCAGACTCAGATGAGGTCACAGGAGATATGATAAAGATGCTGAGTGAGATGAGGAGAAATAGCTCCTGACAGTACTAATAGCAGTGTGGACAGAAAGCCATATCCCAGATGACTGAAGAATAATCTGGGGAATAAGCATACTTATGCCAGTGTACACTAACATATCTACAACTGTGGGCAGTACAGAGGTATCAAACTCTGGTCACATTGCATGAAAGTTCTGGAGAGGGTGATTGATAAATGGATACTCAGAGTAGTAGAAAGTAAGATGAGAGATGAGCAGTCTTAATTCAGATCAGGATGCAGCACAACTGACCCGATGTTTGCAGTGAGACAAATAGTTGAGAAGAAGCTAGAGATGAAGAAAGAGTCCAGCTGGACATTCCTAGACTTGGGCAAAGCATATGAAAAGGTTCCAAGAAAGCTGATGCAGTGGTTTGGAACACTGGTAGAATTAGTGCAGGCTATGCACAAGGACCCAATGACTCAAGTACAAACAGTGTTCAGTCTCATATAAGAGTTCGCCGTGGGAGTGGGTGTACACCAGGGTTCAGTTCTGAGCCCACTGCTGTTCATACTGGTGATAGGCAACTTTAGCAAACAGGTCAGAGGGGACAGATCAACAAAGTTGCTGTATGCAGATGATGTGGTATTACAGGCAGACTGTGAGCAAGAACTTCAGCAAAGGATAGGGGAATGGAATGCAAATCTGAAGGCACATGGGATGAAACTAAGTATAGATAAGACAGTGGTAATGGTACCAAACTGAGGAAATCAGAAGAAGCTGAGAATTGAGGTAGAAGGGAAGATAGTGGAACAGGTTAATAGTTACAAGTATCTGGGAGGGATGGTTGATGAGAAGGTAAGTCTGAATGAAGAGGTCAAAGCTAGAATCAGAGGGGCTGCAGCCAGCTAGCATAGAGTGTCAGGTGCAGTGTATGACAGAAGAATGCCAAAGAAGGTGAAACGTAAGGTGTACAAATAGTGGTGCGACCAGTACTACTGTATGGTACAGAAACCCGGGCAGTAAAAGTAAAGCAGATGAGAAGGCTAGAGGTGACAGAAATGGAAGTGCTTGAGAAGAGTGGTAAGATGCAAACTATGGAATAGATGAAGAAATGAGAACATAAGAGCAGAAGTCAAAGTTGCTCCAATTACAGGAAAGATAAAAGAGAACAGATTATGGTGGTTTGGGCACACATGCAGAAAAGCAGAAGGCAATCTGGTGAAGATTTGAAATAGACAAAAAGAAGATAAGAGGAAATGTGGTTGTCCAACAAAGAAGTGGATGGATTATGTGAGACAAGAACTGTGACAGTCAGGCAGGAGTGTCAAAGAAGGTAGGAGTGTGGCATTAAATCAAAAGAGATGGCAATAGTTAGCATGACATCCTGTCCCCCTGTAGAAAAATGGGAAAGGGGGGGTGATGATGATATATTTATTTATTTATTTTATTTATTTTACATTTGATGGCCAGGAAAGTCCATCTGGACAAGCAGTCCTTTTTCAGCGGAGGCCCAGGCAGAAAAGCTTCACATTTAAGTACAGTACATTATTAAAACAGGCAATAACAGTGTATACATTTATGAACAATTACAATTTTGGGGCATAGAGCACAATAAACACAGATAAAAATAGTTATCAAGGAAAAGATGTGAAGATGTACAGTCATACTTTTATATATACATACTTCAGTAATAACTGCAGGAGAAGAAACCATGACTGAGATGTCACTTATCCCCTCTCCCATGCCTGTTGTCATCACTTCATTCATAAACTAAAAGAAAGATAGCATGCATCTTGTTTTTTGCTGAAAATAAACTTTATTCTACTTATTTAACAATACTCTATATTGTATTTAAGTAAAACATATTAAGATAATTTTTCATAGACAGATATGTAATAGCGTGCCACTATGCAGACAGATTTATCTGCAGTCACTTGCAGAGATTCAGTGTTCTTATTGACTCATTTCAAGCTAGAAATCATCTTCTCAGTCTGCAGATGCTATAGCTCAAAAGAAAAAGGAAATTCCAGAAGGATTATTTTTTCTTTTCCTTATCTTTGTAGCAAAAAAAAAATAATAATAATAACCGTCAAAACTATTGTGAACTCACCTGGAACAGCACAGCTTTACAAAATTCCTTGAAATTGATATTGTCCACTTGACAAATACCATATACTTGCAGATGAAACTGCCAGTTTCATCTAAAAAAACTGTCATTTTTCTGTAATGGAAGATAAGGCTATCTTACTGTAACCAGCATCTTAATACTTTAGGACTGGAAAGTTCTTTCCTTTCTAGAGGACTAGCCATTTCCACACACAGTCTGACTTTTCAGTTTTATGTTAAGTACTTATCTGTATTCTGGCTCCGTATGAGTGTTAAACCAGAATTTACAGCAACCTGCTTGGTTGACTTAACCTTTCTTTTTCCTCTCTCTAATCCCTAATTTGTGCCATACTTCAAAAATATAGGTCTTAGTTAGAAAAAGACATACTTTTTTCTTTATAATTGTTTTCAGGTCAATGTAACAGACCATCAATGCTGTCCAAATAGCCATCTGTAGCCTTGATTGTATATTACTACTGGAGATTAAAACATTGTTATCTTACTGTGTTAGACATCCTGGTATAATACAGCAGGTAAAGACTCTTTTAATCTGCCAAGTTATATCAAAGTCCGTATTAATAATGCAGAACAAACATTCTAGCTAGCCTACACTTTATTTCCTGTTACTTCTAATAGTGCAAAATAAATTGTTCTTGCCTAGTGGAAGACTGTTCCATATGTAGAAAACTACTCTGGTATAACTGTGCCGTATGAACAGAAGAATAACTAATATAGTGAAAATATTGACTCAGTAAGGTAAAATGAAGGTTAATCCACATTATTTTTTTATCAGCTTCTCAAGTTAGCTGTATTAATATATTTTGCAAGTGTCCCTACCTGTTCTTTATTATTTCTGGATTTGCCCTGTTTCTGGAGGTAAGAAGGAATGACCTATGATTGTCAACAGCCAAACAAAACAGATATTTGCTTGTATGTGAAACATAATATAGTTCAATAGTGGTTCTAATACACCAGAGTCCACATCTTAACAATTCATTTAATTTCATTTAGTGACTGGTCAACATACTGAACTTCAGTATCTACTATTCTTCATGTGTGCCCCACTTTTTTGTTTTTTTCTGTTTATTTATTATGTACACTAGCCTTTCTTGTCTCTTTTATCATTAAGTCATATGCTGCTAACCTTTCTGTATTATACATTTAATGCAACATGTAAGTTTAATTTATATTTGTACTGTGGAGCTTTTCTCACCAGGCCTCCTCTGAAAAGGGCTTTGTCCCAGTCAGACTATCCCAGTCAACAAATGTAAAATAAATAAATAAAAATAAATAAATAAGTTGAACACTTAAGCAAAAAGGTATCCTTCTTATCATCAGTATTTATACAAAAATAACAAAACAGCTTTGCAGAGTTGTTTGCATTTATCTTAACATCTTATATCAGGAGTATCCAAGAGCTCATCCCAAATGCCTATGGCTAATACCTAAGTCTATCATCTGATATAACAGTCTGAAGTTGCTATAACTTGCATTTCCTGCAAACTTCATTTCACTAGTTGTCATTGTTCATGTTTTACTAAGAATAAACATATTGCAGTATTGTTTCAGTAATGAGTGGACATGTCACATTAAAAAAAGAATGGTTTATGAGGAACTCTGTAATGTTGCCAGTCCTCGTACTTCCATATTTTTTAAGTAAAACCAACACAAAATATACTTTAAAACTCACTGACATAGCAAAAATCTAATATAGTGGAACTGTTTTAAAATTCATATTACAGATGTAACTAGCTACTGTATATTTTATTTTCCATAGAGCACCGATCTCCATGGATCTTTTTCAGACTCATCTCAGGACTGGTGTCTGGTTAAATGACTTGCTCAGGGTCACACAGTTAGGCAATGGAGGCTGAGGGAATCAAACCTTGCACCACTGGACTGTAGGAAACAGCTCATTAATAGTTCCTTAATCCTCCAAGCCAACTACAAGACAAATCCATGCTTTCAGACATGATCCTTGGTTTCATGGTACCTAGGGAGAATTCTAGAATTTTTGCACCGGGGCATTTAGTGTAAAATGCTTTGATAATGTGATACTACTATGATCCAAAGAAGCAGCAATAGTTAAAATGGTTCTAATGTACCACATGCATTTACAGGTATTAGACGTGTAAATGTGAGGCTTCTCACATTTTGTCCTGATATTATAATTTTTTAGAGAAGACGCAGCAAAACTGCAGATAACATTACTGAATAAGAGAATTAGCATTCATTTGTGCTGGCAGGCAGTAAAATGTGAATATGTCTTATAGCCATGGTCTCCACAAACTATGCTACAACATGATAATGATATCAAAATTTAACACACAATACCAAATGCCACAAATGCCACATGATGTTTGGAAATGTGATATAAACTATTTTATTTTATAAAGTACTTTGGAAAGCTATAGCAGTCTGTTTTGCATTAAATGACCAACAAAAAAGTTTTGTTATTGCTTGTTTAAATACTTATGATCGAGATGCGTTGTGTTCAAAGATCTACCCCTGAATCTTGCAGATGAATAGCTCTTTTGTGCTATATCCAGAACTGATAGCTGCATGATGCAAGCTATCTAAATTAAATTGAAGTCCACTGTTCATTTTAAATGAATTGGCTGACATGGAGAAAAAGTAGCACATGAGGCCAAAATGAAAATCCTGACAGTGCATCTTTAAGTAAGGCCCTGTGGCATTGGAATGAATAATTAATACAATGGGAAGCAAAGGCATTACATAGTCTTAATCTTTACAAATACTCAATGTTTCTGAGTCAACACATAAATCTGAGGATGAATGATCGGAACAGATTCTGAAGCATTTTTTCAAAGCCCAAAGTGCTTCTAGTGAAAGTCAGAGGAAAAACGGTGTCTTGTTAAGCTGGTAAACCAGTTCATAAAATAAATACTAGGAAAAATGTATTAGAGAGTAATGTAATTGCAATGTAATAATTATAATAATAATAATAATAATAATAATAATAATAATCAGAATAATAACATTTTCTCTAAGAAAGTATATTAGTATCGAGTGTGCTAGTGTACCATATATAACCTTATTTGATACAATACATTAGAAGAAGCCAGTAACAAAATTTCTTAGCTGTGGAAGTCCAGTGTGACTGCTGTCCAAAACGCTGATTGGATAACTAGTCATGCAGATTATATTAATGATGCACACCATAAACAAAGAAGGAATGGTAGTGAGGTTTGCAAGTGCTTGACAGACCCACAGTCCTTTCTCATTCCCCTTTTGGTAACATTGAGAATTTGGGAGGTAAACAGTCTTTTGTATGATATGAAGATTTATAAACAGAGCTCATACACGACAGAGAAAATTAACAGTTTAGATGTTGTGAAAAGAAGTTCAAAATAATCCAAAATAATCCATCTGCAAAATAAAAAAAAAAGAACACAAAATCAGAGGGGGAGGAGTAATAGCAAAATATGTAAAAAATGCTGGTGAGTGACATATCTGCATAATAATACACAAAAAGAAGAGTAAGATAACAAATAGGTGAAAAAATATTACTTTAGGAAAGCAAGCTGATGGCAATCCACTCTGACTAGTATATGGTATCTGGAAAATTCCATATGATGTTTAGTTATTTATTTCTTTACTTATTCATTTTTCCTTTCTTTCTCTCTTGAAGTCTCTCCCTTCCTTAACTTGCTTTTTTTCTTAAAGCCCAAGACCTCTATGCACAAGTCCCTCCTTTTAGTAGTTTTGCAAGGACATGCCCTTGTCAATAACTTGTTCAGATTCCCATATTATGCACATTGGGACAGATGGAATCAAACGCATGACTGTAGCATGATGTTTACATAAAGCTCCGAACCCTAATCCACTGTACTAAGGTGTAGGCAAAATGGAGTCAGTTCAAATGAGGACAGCAGATTGTGAGAGACATTAAACGGTTATTCTTCTATAACATTCAGAAGAAAAACAGCTGAACCTTAACTAGGGTCTACAGTTTATCCAGCAGATATTGATACTGACTGAATAGTTAAGCCAAGTGCACATTGTTTATCATCAGAGTCTATGCTACCTGCGGCATATGAGGAGCATGTTCACACCAGCAAGTACTTAATCACAGAAGAGCAGCCTCAAGGTTTGCCATTCCTTACCTGATGCAGTAACTTAGAGTTTTGCTTGCCTTTTCTGTAGGATGTGAGTGGTAGTCTATCTATACAAATGGTACACCTTTACTAAAACTAACATTAAATCTCCATCATGATACATAAAGACAATCACTTCACATACTCATTGTGATACAAGTTGTCAAACAGTTTAAAAAGGTAAACAGCTGTACCATAGCAGGTTTTACTACAAGAGAAAAAAAAATAATTCAGCAAATCGGATGCTTAAGCATCTGCTAACAAAAAATATCAATAAAGTATACGGACCTCATTATGAGAAGACCATCAGTCAATATGTCTCCTGCCGTATTCATCCTTCATTACTAAATGTGGTACATTTCACTAGAACTGTGATACTTCATCTTTCATACTTCTGATTTCTGTCCTCTACCATTATACCTGTCCATATTTCTTCTAAAAATACCTGTGTCACAACTTCTGTTTCAATGGTTTAATCTGTTATTGTTCACTGATCTGTGGATCACCCCTGTCTAACCCTGTCGATATAGCATAGCTTCTAAAGAATGCTGTCTTTGTCTACATCCGTTGTCCAAACATCTGAATACACAAGACCTAGCAGAGTCCAACATTTTTGTGGCATTGTCTTGTATGAGGAGCATAAAGACATTCCTCTAACACAACCTGCTACAAAGTGATTTACTTGACACATTCATTCTGTGTATTAACTGATTTTAAAATTCTTCCTTCTGGATTTTCTCAGACTATAAAACTGATTGTTTAACTTTTGAACAAATTCAGAAGTGTATCTTCTAATCTGGAAACATTGAGGCAATGGGTGCTTTTAACCCTGCCTATACATGTGACTGGTTTTTAGGGAATTACAAATTCTGACCATTGGTTTCCATGAAATGGATTTATGATATTTATTTTCAAGAGTTAGTAAATTGTATTAAGTCACTTGTTATTTATGTCTAGCAAATCAAAAAGAAGTAATCTGAGAAGTAAGCAAAATAAGGTAAAGTGTGGGTAGGGAGATTAATGTCAAGTGGGAAGTTATAGGGAACTAGGCAGCACACAAGTAAGGCTGTGAAAAGAAATTATCATCTACAGTACAAAAATATATAGGAGTGTGGTGGATGGTTAACAGGTGATGGAATGACATCTGCCATTATCATAAATGGGAAAATGTGGACAACAATGAGAGGCACCAAGCCACATATATTTTATCCATTTTTTATTGTGAAGGTCACAGTAGTAGCAAGCTGGGCAAAGTGGGCAATATTTTCTTTCTCACAGCAACAGTCCCTAGTTCATCTTTTGGGATCTTCTGGAACACCCCTACAAGCTGAGATATATAGATAATCTGAAAGTATCTCCTGGAACTGCCTCAGGGCTGCCTTCCTGTAAGTTGTGCCTGCTACACCTTCTCTGGTCCAGGGGTCATACTCATTAGGTGTCCAAAACACCTCCTCTAGCTTTTTACAAACTAAAGTAAGTGGCACCTTTATTTTTTTATTTAATCGTTTATTTATCATGTTAGTGAACTGGTCCTCAAACCCTTTTCAGGCCATGACCATAATGAGAAGGTTAAATACACTCTCTCTCTCTCTATATATATATATATATATATATATATATATATATATATATATATATATATATGTGTGTGTGTGTGTGTGTGTGTGTGTGTGTGTGTGTGTACTATCAATCAAACATGGTTTTTGGATGAAATCAAAGTACCCAGGGCAGATAAAAGGAGAACATGCACATGCCACAAACACACACACACACACATACCAAATGTCAAGACTGAACTCCAGGCCCTGGAGCTGTGAAGCTGAGATCTTATTTTTTTTCACTTCATTCCCACAGTCTTGTTCAGTATCTCCAGTGCTGACACCACTGCACCCATGTGGTCAGCCTCTCTATCCCCTCTATCCAAATTTATGGATAAAACCTTGAGATCATTACATTCTCCACTCAATATAATTGTTTCATCCTCATCAGCAGAGAGGCTACCATCTCTTCTGGGAGGAAACAATGACATACGACTTGTAGGTATTGACTTTCACCTAGTCCTCTTCAGGCCCAGCAGTTAACCATGCCCTTGCATGTGAGAGCTCAAGAACAATGAGCCCAGAAGAGAGCATTTTTGCAAGAAGAGGCACAGCTCATGTAGGACAAAGGGGGGTAGCTGTCCCAAGTGTAACGTATTAAGAGGCATGATCAGTGGATGCCCATTGGACAGTACCAGCATTCATCTATGTACTGGCATTTCTGACTGCCAGTATGGAAATGAATGCAATACTGCTTTTCTGATTTTGCTGTCTGCTATGGTTTTTAAAAATTAGATAGTGCTTTTTTTTACTAGTCCTGAAGAAGAGGGCTTTCTGTTCTTCTTTTTTTAGTAGATAAGGTTTACAGAGACCAGACCTGTTTTGCTTCTCTGAAGTACAAGAATTGAAAATAAACATTTTTTATTTTGTTTTGCTTCTCAGCTTAGATTTCAGGGGTGCAGGATCGGGGAATATCACCATGTGCTAAGTGATCCAGCTATGGCTCTGACTGCAAGTTGCAAAAATAACTCAGAATAAAGTCATACATACCTGTTCATAACAGACAGCAATGGGGGTCCGAATGGAGAGAGGATAAAATCAGCAAGCAAAGAACAGTAGCATTGGTGGAATTGAATTCAACCTCAAGTCTTGATGAGCACGTTCATGAGGTGGACCCTGTTTTTACAAAATCTCATCAAGACAACACTGATATATAGACTGTATTTTATACAGCATATATCATGGACAGAAGTAGGTTAAAAAATAAAAAAGAGAGCTGAGTGCACAAGACCCAGGATGAAAACGTGCAAAATCCTGGTAGGTGCACTAGTGCCAGGACTGGAAAAAATGACAGTGTAGAATCCTCAATACATATTAAAGATGGATAAGGCCAGTCTTAGTGGGCAGATGGTCCCCTGTTGTAGAAGAAAGCATTAGTCCACAAAAACACAAAAAAATGGCAAACACAAAAACTGACAGGCCAAAAAAGAACTATGAAGATGGTAGACTGGACTATTGAAGATCAGAAAGAAATTATGTATTGTTACTATTATGCAAGAAGCCCAGAATTCCAGGACAGGAACCATACAAAATGATTTAGAGAGAAACTAGAGGAAAGAAAAATACTTGCACAAGAAAAACTGTCAAAAGGTTCAAATGCAAATTTGTGTTGATTAATACAACAGCTTCATGAAAAACATTATATAGACCTGGAAACCTTGGGTTGTTTGGAAAAAGGAGTGATTCAGGAAGTGCAAAAATATAAAGAACAACATCTACTGATTTTTGAAAGGCATAAAAAAGAAACATGAACATGGGAAAGAGAGATCTGATATGGTGAAGTGTTTATGCAAAGGTGAAAGCCAAATTAATCAATACAAAAAGCAGCTCCAAAGATATTTGAAAAGCAATACAAGCAAAGGCATCCAGGTGTGGAACATTTCACAATACAAAAATAAAATCACAAAGGAGGAATGTAGAACAGAAGATTAGTAAAGCAGAAGTTAAACAAATAGAAGCTGAAGTTATGAAATAACTGTGAAGTGAAGGTTTTAGTGTAAAAAGTCTAACACGGGTTATGTCACAGCATGATGGAACAATGAATCCTCCAAGTAAGGAGAATCATGAGGAGCAGGAAACATCTGAAGAAGAAATGTGGACATGGGAAAGAAAAAGAGATTTTGTATGGTGTGATATTTATGCAAAGGAGAAAGCAAAACTAAGCAGTACAAAAAAGCAGCACCAAAGATATTTGAAGAGACATGCAGGCAAAGGCATCTGAATATGGAAAAGTTTACAAAACAAAAAATAAGAAAACACAGGGGAAGGCAGAAAAGAGGACTAGTAAATGAGAGGTTAAAGAAATGCATACTGAAGTTATGGAATACCTGCAAAGTGAAGGATTTAATGTAGAAAATCTGTCTAACTCTGCTAACATCACAGCACGATAGAACAATGAGTCCCCAAATTAAGAAGAAACCGGTGGAGTGGGAAGCATCTGATTAGTTGCCATATAAGAATACTTTGGAGCCTTCAGTAGGAAATCAGTACAGAAGTTCAGTTGGAGTTGCACACCAAGGACAGAAACAGGAAACTGTGGCAACTCTGACACAGTCAATGTTGTGGATTGATAAGCCAGTGAGTTCCCATATGAAAGAGCAACGGATGACACAAGAGGAATCTGAAGAGAAAATGTGATAGAAAGATGTTCTGGAACTTCCTGTAGAATGCCCACAGGAAACAGAGAACAAAGAATGCACCCTCAGTTTAGAAGAAAATGATCTAAGGAAAGAGTTACTTGATTTAATAGAGATGGATAGATGTATTAAGATCAATGAATGAAATAGATTTCAGAACGTCAATAAGACCCAAAATGTTAGAAGTTTGGCAAAACAAATGAACACAGTAATCAAGACTGTTCATAGAAATTCATGTGATGTAGCAGAAGTAAACATGATATATTATTGTACAGCTAAATTAATAACAGATAAAGTCTTATCACAAAAACTGGTCTGTGACATTAATAGAACTTTTTGGCAGGATAGATTTGTGTCCCCGAGACTCTCCTATCTGTGGAATAGACTCCCTCTTCATGTCAAGCAAAGTACCTCTCTAGCCCTCTTTAAGAGGAACCCAGACAATTGGATGGGAAACACCCCTGGAATACCACCTGTGTCCCTGTTGGACAGGGGAAACAGGTGCTGAGTTTGAAGGAACATGGGTGAAATTCTTGACTAAACTTATAAGGGCCTCCGGGCCAGTAGCCTAGTATCATCCTATGAACCTAAGAGCTTATGAACAGGGCAGTAAAGGAAAGGAAAGGGAGAAATCAAATGTCATCGAAGTATCAAACAGACAAAACTATAAAGCATTTAAGACAAGAAGTGTCACTGTTAGAAGAGTACAGAAGAGGGAGAAGATCAACAAAAATACTTAAGAAATATAGATGTGATAAAAGCAATGTGCACTACTGGAACAGACTAGGATCTATTGTATATGCAAATTAGAAACTAAAGATATCAGCACAGGCAGAAGAACTTGGAAGACATACATGTAAATATAAAAAGAAAGTACAAAATAAGCAATTCATTGATGAACCAAAAAAGTTTTATAGAGAACTGGGAAAAAAGGCAAAAGGAATAGAAAAAGCAAACAAACAAAAAAAGAATAAATAGACAGATTTTGGAGAAATATCTATGAAGATCCTGTGGAACATAACAAAGATACTGAATGGATAGAAGAAGTAAAAAGAAAACACAATAAGAAGCTCAAATGTACAAGATATGAAATGGGATGAAGGAACAGCCAGAGAAACTGACTAAATGGAAAACTCCAGGCCCAGATCCAGTCCCTAATTTCTGGCTAAAAGTATTATCATCTTTACATGAAGAGTTAGACCCGAGTAAGAACTACTTATATGCACAACTCGAACAGATACCAGCCTGGTTAACAACAGGAAAAATGATTCTCCTTAACAATGAATATGAAAAATTTCGTAAAAACTATACACTGATAACTTGCCTTCTGACTATATATAAACTATACACTGTAATTGATGCTGATAGAGATTATAGTCATTTAGAAAAAAACTCAATCATGGCAATAGAACAAAAAGGGTAACAAGAAAGTCATATGGAACAAAATGGAAAATTGTACGAAGTAGAAGAATCTAAGTATGACAGGGATAGAATACAAAAAAAGCATTTGACAGAATCCCACATTCATGGATAAAGGAGTACTTACAAATGTATAAGATACACCCTGCATTGATCAATTACATTATATTAACCATGAAAGAGTGGCAAACCACTTTGCAGATATCCATGATAAAGGACAAATTATTATCCCAGGGATAAAAATTTAAAGGGAATATTCCAGGATTCTTTATCACCACTGCTCTTTTGTATTGTCCTTAACCCATTAACCTGTCTACTACAGATTAGGTCATGGTTACAATCTGGGTCCCAGAAAACTACAAAGTGCAAATATTTCTCATCTTCTTTTTGTGGATGATTTAAAACTGTTTAATTCATCAGATGAGAAGCTGAAAACACAACTGCAAGTGGTCAAAACATTCTCAGATGCTATTAGAATGTCATTTGGTCTTGATAAATGTGCAAAAGTAACCCTTAAACAGCAAAGGACAGAGAAAATATCAGTCTGAGACAGGAATCTAATACAAAGGAATTTGAGCAGGAGGGAGTGTATAAATATTTGAGAAATGAAGGATCTACAATAAAACATGAACAAATGCAAATAAAGCTTGGTAAGGAATATTTTCATAGGTTCATAGGTTCATAGGTAGATACTAGGCTATCGGCCCTAGGGCCTATACAAGCCTAGCCAAAAAGGTACCCTGGCTTTCGCCACCCAAGAAAATTATTTTCCTGTGGCCCTGTTGAGCAGAGCCACAGAGGTGATCCTCGGGGTGAATTTCCTATTTCCCATCCAATCATCAAGATTTTTTTGAAGAGTGCTAATGAGGAGCTTTGTTTGATATAGATGGGTAGTTTGTTCCAGAGTATGGGAAGTCTTTGGGACAGGAATCTATCCCTCCAGCATGTTCTGTTTATTGTGGTGACAAAGTTTAGGTCCCTAGAGCATGTAGCTCGGAGGGATTGAGATTTCTTTAAGTAGAGCATGTCCAACAGCTTTGGGTTTGACATAGCTTTGTATGTTAGGCAGAGATTGCCACTGAGTAGGCGATATGTGACAGAGTAAAACTGGAGTTTTTTGAGACGGTCTGCATAGGGCATCTGTTTGAGGCCAGTATTTCTGCAGCCTTTCCAGTTGTTGTATATTTATTTTGAGGTACATACTAAAAGGGGTATTGTTCTCTATAATGGGTCTAATGAGTGATGAATAGAGGGGAACAATGACCTCTTTTTTTCTGGATGAGAAACCTTTTGTGATGAAGTGTGCCACATAGAAGGATTTCCTGACTACTGTGGCGATGTGATTATCAAAGGAGAGACTACTGTCCACCTGTGTCCCAAGGTCTCTTATCTCATTTTCAGTGTTAAGTTGACTACCACCTATGTGGTAACTCATGGGTACAGAGTTTTTACCAAAAGAGATGACAATGCACTTTTTGGCATTGAGCTTGAGGCCATGGCTTTGACACCAGGCATCTGTCTCAGTGAGGTCCTTTTGTAGGATGTCCACATCATTAGGAGTTTCAATTATGGCTCCTAGTTTGCAGTCATCTGTGAACTTTGTTAGCCAAAGACCTTCTGTGTTAGCCTGTACTTCAGAAAAGTAGATACCAAACAGGAGAGGACCCAGGACTGAACCCTGTGGCACTCCACTTGTCACTGGTCTGAAGTCGGATTTGGAGTCTGCTACTTTCACAGTGTGGGTTCAGTCAGTGAGCCAGTTGACAACCCATCTTGTGACACAGGGACTTATACCTAGTTTAGTGAGTTTATCTATAATTCCAGAGTGGGGGACGGTGTCAAAAGCCTTGGTGAGATCTAGATAGGCTGTGTGAACCAACTTGCCCCCATCTACGGCTTTGGTGACTGTTTCAAGGAAGTCAATCAGATGTAGAAGACATGATCTGCCTTTTACAAACCTGAACTGGGTGGGGTCCAGAGTTTGGAGATTACCAATATCTTTGTTTATAAGTTCCATGATGATATGTTCCATGGCCCTGCAGACCAGGCTCGTTAGGCTAATGGGGTGGTAGGTCCTGGGGTCCATGGTGGCTCCCCTTTGTGGAGTGGGATAACCGTTGCTGTGTGCCATTCAGTGGGCACAAAGCCTGAGGTGAGGCTATGATTGAATATGGTGCTTAGGTGGGGTGCCAGTTCATTCTGTAGTTCATGTAGAACGCAGCCTGGGATGTTGTCAGGTCCCATGGATGCTGTGTTTTTGGCTTTGAAGAGTGTGCTTTTTTACTTGTGCAGCTGTGATTACAGGAACTTTACATTCTTCTGGTATAAAGATGGGCCCTTTAGGGGGTGGGGGGAGTAAAGTTAGCACTGAACCTATCTGCCAGGATGTTGTCAATATCAGTTGGTTCTGTATATTTAGTGCCATTGTGCTGTAACTCAGAGCAGACCTGAGTGTTGCCATTGAGATTCTTGACATAGCTATAGAATGTTTTGTGGTTGTCTTTAGAATCACTGATGATTTTGTTTTCATAACTAGCTATGGAGGATTTTATGAAGGATCTCAGCTTCTTACTGAGGCTGACCTGGGAGTTCTTCCAGTCATGGGATTTTACTCTTTTTTGCAACAGTTTCTTTCTTCTGTTGTAGAGTTTGTTTATGGCAGAGGACCACCAGATTGGCTTCCTTTTTTTGGAGGATAGCATCTTGGTTCTGTTAGGGATAGCACGATCCATGCACTTGTGTAAGTTCTTATAAAG
Organism: Protopterus annectens; assembly: GCF_019279795.1. NCBI lineage: Eukaryota > Metazoa > Chordata > Ceratodontiformes > Protopteridae > Protopterus > Protopterus annectens. Next base: position 1,100,939,432 of record NC_056744.1, on the reverse strand, counting down.
TGCATTTGTGTAGGATTCAGCAATCATACCTCTATTGTCCGTCTGCATGGGTGTTGTGAAGTTTGCCACTTCTGTCTTAAGAAGCGTGAAGTTGGCTTTGGAGAAATTTTTTATGGTGGTTTCCCTAATGGGGGTGGGGGAGGGATGTGGATGTCTAGGCTGATTAGCTTGTGGTCGAATCTGACCAATGAGGAATTGACCTCTGTTGTGGAACACCGGTCACCCATGTTGGTAATGACCAGGTCTGGGTTATTGCTGCATCTGGTGGGGGTGTGGATAAGTTGATCCAAGGCGTTGGAATTTATGAAGTCCAGAAAACGCTGAGCAAAAGAGTTGGTACATGAGTAGTTTTCCCAGTTAATGGTGGGGTAGATGAAATCGCCCATTATTAGGATATTGGGTTGTACCCTAATATTTTCCAGTGTATCAAGAAATGAGGAGTGGGAATCCTGGGGCATGATGGGGATCTATAGCAAGTTACAATTTGGATTGCGGTCTTGCTCAAAGTTAGTTGCACTTGGATAATCTCGGATGCATTATGCTGAGCAACTAGCCTGGGGGTGTGCATATCCTTAATGAATATGGACACGCCTCCACCTTTAGTGTTTCAGTCCAGGTTAGGTGGCCGAAAGGTGTGGTATGACTTATAGCCTGGTAGTGCAGGGGTGCATTCTAGATACTTGAACCAGGTCTCTGTCTCTAAACAAATGTCAATGTTCTCCATTTTAAGGAGTGCCTCGAGTGAATGCTTTTTGAGGTTTAGACCTCTAGCAGTGAGTAGCATTACCCTCAGATTTTGCTTGCTTGTACCTGTTACACTGGTGAATTTGTCATTTGAACCTTGCCTAATAAAGCACTATAGGGGTGGCAAGAGCCTTAGCCAGTATCTGGAATCCCAAGGGTGACAGGTGCAGGCCATTTCTGGCAAAGCATCGTGGTCTGTCGATCATGTCATCCCAGGCAGACAGATAATGGATCCCCTTAGAATGACACCAGAAGCTTAGCTAATTGTTGAAGTCAATCATTTTGTCCTTGTACTCTGGTATCATTCTGGGTGATGGCAGGATGCTACTCAGGGCTAGGGTCATACCTGCCTGGGCTACAAGATCGGAGAGATCCTCCATGTCTCTTTTCATGTAGTCCAGGGAGGTACATCTCAGGTCATTCACACCAACATGGGCAATGACGGAGTCATATTTGTACTTGTTGTGGAGTGACCTGTGTGTGTGCCTTATGTGGTGGATCCTAGCACCTGACAGGAAGCTGACAGTAACTTTCTCCTTGTTTAGCCTGGTGAGTGGAACATCAGTGTGGCTGACTATAGCATCACCTATAACTAGAGTGATGGGTACGTTGTTATGCCTTATGGGCTGTGGGTGAGTGGCACACTGAGTTTGTGGGCTATGTGTCATTTGGGTTGTGTTGGGCTGGTGGAGTTTGCATGTGTTTCTGCTTTGGGGGTCTCTGTTGCTTGAGCAGATTTTTATTGAGAGCCTCCGTGAATGTGGGTTTGTGTTTTGTGTTGCTATGTGTGTGTTTTGGTGGTGTAGGTTTTGAGAGACTATGTGATGAGTGTGGTGTGGTGCAAGTGTTTACCTTCTATAATTGACTGTCTAGTTCAGTCTTGGGTGAAGAGAGCTTTGCTTCCTGTTTGGCTATATAAGTGCATCTCTGACAGGTTGTCATGTTGGGTAGTAGGAGGAGAGGGTTGTCTATGTACATGAGGCAATTGCTGCATTGCCCAAGATGCCCAGGTTCATCAGATAGACAAGAGAAAACACTAGGAGCTGACCCTTAGACATGCCTGGATAGGTGCTTATTTATTAAGTACTAAAAACTGTTTTCCTCTAGACAAGTGAGGAAAGTTGAGTGCTGTAGTAATTTGTAGCTTATTTAGTGCTTACAATGAGTTCTGAACAAGTGCTGAGCTCAGAGAAACAGATCTGAGTGCTAAAACTAAAAAACTGGCTAGTTCTAGGGAAAATTTTGAAGGCAGACTTTATGGTGCCAGGAATAGTTTAACCCTAGCTAAGCGGCAATGCATAAAGTGTATTTTTTTATATAACAGTAGCAAATGATCAAACTGATTTAAACAAGTTAATCAATAAAAAGCTAAAAACTGAGCCCCATTTTAGCAGTCTTCGATCAGACAAATTCTAACTGCACACTCCTGCCACTAGGGTGCAGGGGAACCTTCTCCAAAAAAGATGGTCTGGGTTAGTGCTCAAGTTATACAAACAAAGCTAGATTCACCATGCCTGAATCTAGTCTATGCTACAGCAAACAAGGTCCACCAATTTCAGAAAGAAACAGTTCAAATAAGCTGCCACAATAATCCTTTAAATAGAAATTCCCATCTCAGAAGGGCAGAATCTAACTTCTCCTCCGACAAGAGTGCAGACCGCAAACCTTCTTAATGTAAAATAACTGGCCTGAATCCCAAGTGCTTAAACCAGAACTAATACACTTTTAGAATAACAGACACTGAGCCTTCAATCAGCAATTCCCAATTTAGAAGGATGTAAGCTACCTGTCCTGCCACAACAGTGTAGACCACAAACCTTCTTAATGTAAAACAACTGGTCTAAAGCCCAAGTGCTTAAACCAAAAGGCTTAGATAACAGTTACAATTTATTCAAGCTACTACTAAGCAGTAATAAATGCAGCAGAATAAATACAATTGAGTACTTTTTAAGAAGAGGCAAAAGCAAAATAAAGTGCAATTGTTTTTTTAGTAAAGTGCAAGGAGAGAGGAAGAGAGGAAGCAGGAGCAGAGGTTAAGAACCTAAGTGGATTGGCCTTCTCAAAGGTTCTTTCTGTATTAAGTAGAGTGAACACCAGACTGGGAGGGGGTGTCCCAGATCAAATTTACAGTAGGGGCGGCAACTGCAAAGCCACCAACTATAACAACACCACAAGAATAGGGTGGGGGAGGGGAAAACCAGTTTCAGGATAGATGAAAACAGAAAACAATGCCAGAAAATATATAAAACAATTCAGTCAGGCAAAATTAAGACAATGCAGAACTCTGAAAGGTTAAAATCCAAGAAATATACTTATCAATCAGTGATATATTTCCAGATTGTTTGAGAATCACACTAGCCAGAATTTTAGAAGACTAAAAGTAGTACTGAAAACAGCCCTGACATCTAGGAAAAAAGTTCAACTATAAACAATTTGCTCTTCCTGTTCTAACTTATTTTGGGGTGATTGATTGGCCCCAAAAAGTATTGGAACAGTTGGACAGGAAAACAAGAAAAAATGCTTTACACTTATCAAATCATTTATAAAAATAAGTGTATACCAAGATTATATATTCCCAGTTCTAAAAGAGGTATGGGCTTCCTCAAAATTAATTACTTGTATAGATCTGTAATCGTAGAGTTGCATACATATCTTCTGACCTCACAAGATCCAAACATAGTGAAAGTTTTAAAACATGAAGAGAACAAGTCTAAGATGACTTCCCTTCTTAATTTAGCAGAAGCATATCTGCGTCAAGAGGGAGTGCAATCAATCCAGTAGTATACAAAAAAAAATCAGGCAGCAACTGATAGTGCTAAAAAACAAAAGAATGAATATAAGGTGAAAGATCAGATGAGAAGGCAAGAAATATGGAAAAGGCATAAATATAGTTGCAAGTACAGAAAACTCCTAAAAAAACTCATGTCGACCAGGATCTGACATGCGAATGGCTAAGGAGAGGTGAAATTAAACCAAAAGATGAAAGGTTAATAATGACGGCCCAGGATGGTGGATTATCTACACGTTGGTTTACAAAGTCCATTGAACATATCAGGGAAACAGACAAATGCAGGTTTTGTAAAACAGAACTGGAAACAGTTGCACATCTTGTTGCTAGATGTGATGCACCAATGGCAGAGTGCCTGAATACTGAAAGGCATAATAATGTGACAAGACTGCTGCACTGGGGATCATGCAAACATTATAATAATGAAGTAGCTAAGAAGCATTGTTAACATGAGCCATAAAGCATTATAGAAAATGATGAAGTTTATATCACATGGGTTCACCCATTACCAACAGTTCAAAAAATAGAGGCAAGAAAAACAGATATAGTAGTCCATGGTGAGAAGACAAAAGTAGCATTGATCACTGATATCTCTACATCCAACGATTGCAGTGTCTTATGTACAGAGACATACAAAGTCATAAAATACAAGAATTTGCAGACAGAAACAACGTCACTGTGGTAGAAGGAATCCCAGACAGTCGCAAGAATAGTAGGAGCAATGGGTCTTATAAAAAAGAATTTACACTCATATTTAGATATTTTACCTTTGCATGTAACTCTACAGATTGCAGAAGGAGTCAGTTCTGGATACATAGCAGGTGCTGCAAAGAGCACTTTTGGCTAACATCAAAGATTGAAACAATATTAATTTCATGGACTTTTAATCATATTTTTACTTAGGAATGGGTCCATACCCCATCATGGTATTAGAAACCCAAACGACATGGAGAAATTAAACCAAGAGTGAAAGCACATAGCAGTGGTGCAGAGACTCTGTACTGCCACAAAACCTCCCACAAGACATTGCAGGGCATACTGTCATGTGTCTTCTGTGGGTATGCAAACACATGCAGTCATTACTTGTAAACCCCCACAATCCCTACAGTGTATAACAAGGTCAAGAAGTGTCCAAACTTCCATGGACAGCACAGAATCTGCACTGGTTAATGGGATCCAAAGGATAAACTATTAAAGTAACCACCCTTTCCATTTTCCAGGGACATGTTTTTACAGGAAGATTGAAGAACATAATCATTCTGTAATGGGAAAACAGCTTCTTGTCCACTTTTCTGAAAACAGATTACTAGTCCATTTTGCCAGTACAGATATAGCACCTCTGCCTTCCACAGAGCATCATTGAAAAGGCACATTAACCATGACCCTAACTATATCAAGTTCCTTCAACAGCCCTGGCTGAATTGCATCTGCTTCAACAGCCTTGCAACCATGAAACTAATTGATCAACTGATGTCATTAACAGCAATGACCCCAGTTGTAGAAATTGTGTTTGATACTTTTTGAATGTTTTTTATTTGTAAAAATTAAGAGGGTAGGAGCGCACTGACCTTAACTAGGTCCACTGTTGAGAGTGGAAGGATCAACCTGAGGATATTCTGAATTTGGTGGACAGGTCTGCGGAGGCAGTACAGAATGTAGATGGTCAAACTGAATCCATTTCAGTACTTGATGTCACTGTGGTGATTAAGCAGTCCTTTTGTGATAAGGCTGTGGAAATAAATGAGATCATTGAAGAAATGCTGATGGTGGCAGGCCTTGTTGGTCATGTTTTCAGTCTCCCTAAAAAAGTTTATGCCAGGGTGCTGAAAAGGAGACTTCATTTAGTAGTGAATCTTCTGATTCAGAAGAATCAGTATGGATTTCATGCTGGTTATGGAACAGTCTATCAGTCCTTCATCCTTGCACAGCTCTTGCAGGCATCACAGGAGCTCGACTGTACTGTGTGCTTGTGTCTTGTGCAGATGATGAAGGAATATGACCATGTTTTATGGACTGTGTTTTTGGAAAGTCCTGCAAGTATACAGGGTCCTGTGCCACCAATGCATGCCATTCAGTCCCTGAGACAATAAAGGCATGTCTACATTCTCGGTGCTAACTTGAATACTTTTAAGCTAAGTGTAATACTCCACCAATTGTGTGTCTGTTTCAACTCCTGTTTTTTTATTTTGAAGGACAGTCATGTCTGGCAGTTAGTGTAGAGGATCAAAGCTTAAGCTGTTAATGAGCTTCTGCCTGTAGTTAAAAGGTACAGGGTTTGATTTCTTCCACCTCCACTTCCTAGCTGTGTGACTCTGAGTAAGTCATTTTAAACACACAGTGCTGCTGAGTTACTCTTAAAAAGTAACACTTTGTCCACTGCACTTAACCTGTTAATGAATTGGTAAAATAAAATATCAAGGCACCGCCAAGATCCAGACAGTTTCCATTTTGGGAACCTGACCATTGCATCTTTGTTGTTTTTTCCAGAGAAAACTAGATTATTTTCTTCAGGCAATGAAAGAGCAGATTCCTCGGGTAACGGAGTTTATGTATCTCAGACTTTTGCTCAAGAGTGAGGGCAGAAGTGAGTTGGAGACTGACCAGTGGTGAAAATCCTGTGGGGACTGAACTGGACTGTGGCAGGAAAGTGAGAATGGAATCATAGCACACAGCTACCAATTTATCCGTTGCTCTCTGTTCCCATTTTTCATCCATGACCATGAGTTTTAGATAATGACTGAAAGCATGAGATAATCAACACAAACAGAAATAAAGTTTTTATGCAGAGTAGCTGGGCCCACCCTCTATGAGGATGAGGTGGAGGAGCTTGTTAATTCAGGAAGACCTCCGCATACAGGTAATGCTCCTCCGTGTTCAAAAGAGGAAGCTCAGGTAGCTTGGGAATAATGTAAGGATGCCACCAGGACACCTCCTGTGGGACTTCTAGTAACCAATCACTGCTAGATGGTGGCTACTGGAAAGAGTAATGTGATGGTCTAGAAATGAGTTCTAGTAACCAAAAACCACTGGATGGAGACCAATGGAAAGAGCAAGGAGATGGTGTAGGAATTGTATCTCACAGCTTCCCTGGAAAAACTTGAGGAATCACACAGGATGAACCAGGGACTGTTGAAGGCATAAAGACTTCTGGACTACTCTGTTCCATTTCCTACCACTGCAACTCTCTCTTGGACAATTAGTTTGGTAAATGATGATTATGATGATGAAGACTAACAACAACAATGTAGTAATTGTCACTAAACATTATCATAAACAGTTACGACTACACATAGAGAAAGACCCTTTTTCTTCTGCTTGTATCCAATCCTGTTAACACAATCTTTTTACATTTCCTCATTTACCAAGACAAACACCTGCCTATTATTCATGTTTTTCCACAGTATATGTTTCATATTGTGAATGACAAAAGACGCTTATACTGTAATAATGAATGGTCTTTCTGTTTCCTAAAAACTACTGTAAACTGCCACTCCACTTAACATCAAAGTTATCCAGTTCAAGAAGTAACTCAGTGGATGCCCTTTATGTGCTGCTAATAGCTCCAAACTAGTCAAACAACTGTTCTTATGCAAGGGACATCAGCTGAATCCATAACCTAGTAGGTAACTTAGCTACTATAGCCAACATCTCTCTCTCTCTCTCTCTCTCTCTCTCTCTCTCTCTCTCTCTCTCTCTCTCTCTCTCTCTCTCTCTCTCTCTCTCTCTCTCTCTCTCTCCGTCTCTGTCTCTCTGACTTGGTGTCACTCTGCGTCTCTGTCTCTCTGACTTGGCTACATTGAGTTTTTACATTTCCATCCTTGAGTCCATCTTAACAAAAAAATCTTGATAAGCTTCCCTAAAGGTCCTAGTATAAGACAGTCGGAAAATATATGGGGTGGGGTCCATTACATTACATAGCCTATCAAGAACAAACTTTCCTGGTTGGAAAGATAATGAGAAGTCACATCTGCGGGACAGAAATATCTAGAAAGCACTTTACAGTAGAAATTATTTCAATAACTGCTATACTATGGCATGGGACACCATATCCCAAATTCTGTGCTCCTCTTGCTCAGTAACAAATTAGCCTGTCTCTCATGCATTTGGACATATAACCAGGACATGAAGAAATAACAAAATTCCTAACCACCCTCACCAAATAATAAAGTTTAATCATAACTTCTGCACCACTTGCCATTTCCAAATGCTGGTTTCCAGAGGCAGGACGTTCAGTCCAATATATACTTTACAGTTCTTCTTGTTCATGTATGAAATTAATTATTTTGTGTAAAAGCACCTCAGGATGCAGCCTATATGTATTCTTTACCCTTGAAAGGTAGGAAATTCCTTAATCAAGGACACTAGCTATGCAAAATGTCAACCCTGCCCTTTTTCAACTCTTCATTACAAATTTGATGTGGCAAAGAAACGCCCAAGTTCAATCCAACAATCTGCTTGGGTGGGAAGCCCATATCATTTTCTCCTCCTTGACTTTACACCACATTTCTAGCACACATTTCACAGATGCACACCTTCCTAATCCTTCATCAGCAGATGAAAATAAGGTCCACTACTTCAGATCACAAGAACATTTCCTCTGCACTCCCTAATGTAAGGAGATGCCCCCCCGCACACATCCCTGCAAATTAAATATAGTAATTCCAAGATTGTACTAGAGCAGGGAAATGGCAGATTCCCTCATCTCTGCTGTACCACAGTCACACACTGCAGGTTTTCCCTTTATTCCAAAACATAGACATTTCTGACATTGATGCTTAGGTTTCTACCTTCTGCTGTCAACATTTACCTCCGTTGAGCAACTGTCATGAACATGGGAGTAGATTCATGTCATTAAATTGAACATCCTGAATGTAAGGTGTCATAACACTAATATCCAGAATGTTAAATAGAAAAACAGAAAACAAAAAATTTTTTTTGTCAATCCCTACCTAGTTTGCTACTTAATGTCCAGATTTTTTTCTTTTTTTTTTTTTTTTTTTTTTGGGGGGGGGATAAACTTTTGGCTAGGTTTGTAAGGGCCACAGAGCCATTAGACTAGTAATCTCCTATGATCCTATGAGAGACAATTTAAAACTGACTCAAAACCAAGCCCTCATCATACAGCATTTATTATTTTTGCATTTGTTAATTGGTTAAGTACACTGGTCCAATGATTCTTTTCAGTAATAATCCATGCCAAGCAATAGAAACAAACATTAAAAAAGTTATTTAAAATGCATTCATTGTATAAAACATTAGAACAGACATTATAGCAGACTCCTCATCTAAGAAGTAAAACCAGCCTTAATCCAAAATTCCTTACTACTTTTCAAAATGTTTACAGACACTACCTGTGTCATTTGATATTTCCAGCATTTCATAAACTTATTTCCCTGATTTTTCCTCCCATTTCCCAATAATATGTTTAGTTTATTATGCTCATTCCACCTGGTCATATACATTCTCTGTTTTGATGAGTAACAGGTTGCAATCTTTTCTGGTTATCCTCACACAGAGAGTGGATTCCAGAATTTTACAAATATTGTCGATCAGTTACCTCACCCATATAGGCCCACTTGATCTGTATGCCCCATCATGGTGAGCCACATGTTCAGGATGCCTACCAAGGCCTGGCGATGGTTTTGTAACTGATGCTTGGAAAGAACATGGGAATACATAACCGTGATTATTATCTCTTCTCAGCCCTTTTGTGTGAAACATCTGCACTACCAACTGATAAAAACATCCCAGTGTGAATCCATACTGTCCTGTTGCTACAAGTGAGAGGTTTAATGACCTGTAACAACTTCTTGGGACCTAAATGGGGATGCCCAAGTCTTTACCACATTCTGTGTTAAAACTGGCAACTCTAAGCCTACTAGACATTCCTACATCGCATGCTACTCTAGACCCCCTCCAGTGAGCATCCCTCAGACTTATACAGTACACAGTTCTTCCAGTACTTGCAGATTACTTCAGCCATTGTTAATAAAAATATGCACACTGCCTTCCAACTTAATCCCGCTATGTGTCACATCAGCTGTCTACTATCATAACTAAAAACCAGACACCAGACTGAAACTGTTTAAAACAAACAGTACTAAGCCTTACAATAAGATCGCTATCCCACTTTATTGATAGTAAGCACCCTTGTCCCTTTCCTTATATTAGAGATTTCCTCAGACATAGAATAAAGTTGAAACCACCTTTTAAAACTTAAAATAAATCACATGACTCCAAGCATTAAAATACTTTCCATTAAAGGAATATACTACCACAAAATTAAAAATCTACTTGCAAGCGGGGTGTACTTATTAAATGAATATGAAATCTCGGACACAGTATATAAGCAAGTAACCTCACAATGTTTCAGATATTGATTAAATATCAAACAGAAACTGTGAATAAATAAAAAACAGGAATATTTGGATACATGTAAATATTAAACTTCTGCATCAGTTAAAAGTTAATTGAATATTAGCTAAGTGTAACATAAAAAAAGTTTTCAATTAATCCCAAATAATATATATAATAGATATATAATAAAAATGTTTCTGTTGATAAATTAAAATTTTGATTTACTATCTAGTTTGTGCCTTTAGCTTCAATATGGAACTAATGGAGCAGTCTTTGTCAGTCCAGGACAATTCAGGCATTTAAATACAACTGCCAATAAAGTTCCTTTTTTCCAAGAATACTTACTCACCTTTTCTATGACCAGGAATTTAAAATAGTGATCTGGGTAGATTTGAATATGTTTATACAAGGCATTAGTTTCTTTATTTTTCTAATATCATATTCATGTTCATATATTTGCTCATGAAGTTATTGTTCGGTTTTGCTGATGTAAAACTAAGACAACATTGGCACAGTACCGGGTATATCACTCCAGCTGTGTCACAGTCATATCTGCCCTGTATGGAATATTTAATCCCTTGGATAAGATATTCTTCACTTAAATGGATGTATTTGCAATAGTGACAAAAGGCACATTTTCTAATGGAGGGTTTGTGATTATTTTGTAAACAATAGGTTACTCAAAAATGTTCTTAAATGTAGTAGCCTTACTGTCAACTATTTTAGGAATATCACCTACTCTTTCTCTAACTTGAGCATCCTCACCATTAATAACCCCATTCTTTCTCAAGATCCATCTCAATATGTCATGATTACTGTTGCAGGTAGTTATGAAACTGTTAGTAAACAGGCAAGTGTCATCTTTTTGCTGTAGTTCGTTCTGCGTTGTGGAGTCCTCGGTCTGGTCTCAGTATGCAGTATAGGAATAAAATGCGCTGTTTCCCTTTTATAGGTTCATAGGTAGGTACTAGGCTATTGGCCCTAGGGCCTATATAAGCCTAGCCAAATGGTACCCTGGCTTTTGCCATCCAAGAAAATTATTTTCCTGTGCCCTTGTCAAGCAGAGCCACAGAAGTGATCCCCGGAGTGAATTTCCTATCTCCTCTTGTGACATAGCTTCAAAAATGTCTATCAGGTTTAGGAGATAATCTCAGATTGGCTTCCTTTTTTTGGAGGATAGCATCTTGGTTCTGTTAGGGATTGCATGATCCATGCACTCGTGTAAGTGCTTATAAAGTGCAATTGTATAGGATTCAGCAGTCGTATCTCTATTGTCCTTCAGCATGGGTGTCGTGAAGTTTGCCACTTCTGTCTTAAGAAGCGTGAAGTTGGCTTTTGAGAAATTCTTTACGGTGGTTTCCCTAATGGGGAGTGGGGGTGAGATGTGGATGTCTAGGGTGATTTGCTTGTGGTCGGATTAAATTGTACTTCCTCTATAAGATTTCCAAGAAAGTTATCTGGGTTTCTTCTTCTTATGAACATATTTCTGAGATTATTACATTCCTCCAGGGTAATCATTTATGCCACCTTTACTATTTGTCTCTTGATGACTGCTCTCTTCTGATAGAAGGGATGTGCACTTATAAAATGCAAAAAATCATTGGAATATGTAGTTTTTCTATAAATTTGAGAAATATATCTGTTATTCCTTGAGATCTTTTTCCAGTAGGACATCCAGGTAGGCTGCCTTATCAAGCTGAATTTCGTGAGTGACAGTTGGGAAACTAGTAGTGTTGTTTATATAATTCAAGAATTCCCCCACTCTTCCTTTAGTATCTTTCCATATGATGAATATGTCATCAAGGTAATGGACGTAGAGTCTAAAAGATTTGCTGAACTGATGGCTGAATAAGTATTTACGTTCCCACTGGGCCATTACCACATTAGTGAAAAGAGAGATGATAGGATAATCCATTACTATCCCACTGTTTTGTAGAAAGTATTGTCCCTCAAACATGATATAGTTGTTTTTAAAAACCATCTTGGGACGTTCTTCATGCAAGTTGATCATTTCCTGTGGTATTGCTTTAATTGTTAAAAATTCAATAAACCACTGTATGCCCAATTTCTGGGGAATTAAAGTATATAGGTCTTTAACATCAATGGTAATGAATTTATCTTTAACATGAAATTCCAAGTTGTTTATTTTGCTCAGAAAATCCCAGGAATCCTTGCTTATATGAGTTTCTTTCCTGATGAGGTATTACAGTTTATCATCCATTAATTTGGCACCTTAACTTGTTTGTTCCAGTCTTTGTGTACAACTGGATACTTCCCTATATAGGCAGATACTACTTGCCTCATTTCATATTTTCAACATTTCCTACCTTAGTAACTTATATCCCTGCATTTTCCTCTCTTTTACTAATATGTTCAGTTTATTTTGATGGTCCTTCCAGAAAGAGAAAAGATCTGTCAGTCATGCCTTTTAGAGCTGGGTGCAGCCCAGCAACCAGCTGCAGCACAAAATAATCCAATAATGATTTAACCTTAGCACTACAGGACTCATGCCTTGATATTATTGAGACATACATGAAAAACAAATTCAACCCATAGTAGGTACCATGCCCCTATGAGTAGTATGCAAATCTGTTAACACATCACCCTAGATTATCTTCCTGTAAACATTGATCATATCTAAGCCTAACACAATTCCTGTCAAAGCCTCAGTTATATTCATGTTACTCTGGTCATTTTCAGGTAGCCCTATCCAACAACTGGCATAACATATGATTAAAATAACCCCAAATGATTACCTACTTTCTGGCCATAATAAAAGCTTGGCAAACTTGTAAGAAAAAAAATGATTGGTCTGCATTAGACATGCATTTGTTCACTATATTAATGCTGTGTTCCAGACACAATGACAAAACAATACAGACCCTCCTGTTAACTAATTCCTACAATTTTTATTAGCCAGAACCCCCCACCCCCATCATCCTTCTGCCTACTCCTTCCACTGTAGAAGCTGTCTTCTTATAAGATGACTGTAGGAGATAAATTTGCACTCCCAACTTTTAAAGAGAGACCAACATCCATTACCTGCCTTGCTATAATGGACACCTATCTTACTAAAATTTCTTCCATCATTAAAGAAGGGTTATCAATCAAGTACTGCAGAGGGAGGGTGGCCTGGCTTGGGCTCTGCGTGGCATGATTTTTCTTGAAACGCCTGTAAGTTCTTTATCCATTGTAATTACTGTGAGTGATTATTAAATAAGTGTTAACCCAATACAGAATAGTAGAAAGAAATGCTGATCAACAAGCAGAAGATCCACAGTTTAGAGAAGCTATCAGATAGGAACATGATGAAAAGAGTGCACAAGATACCGGAAATAGTGGCACAGGAGACATTTGACTTACTGAATGGCTGGATAAACAGCAAAATGATTTATTCCCCATGGATGAAAAGTAGACAATTTACAAATAACTATTACATTGCAAGCAGAGACTATTGAAACACAGGAGAGAAAGATTATTGAGTTAGAGCCCACTTCAGCCCATTTAAAACTGAGAATGGAAGATGCTGACATCAGGGACTGGCGGCAACATCCTTTTGGCTGCCATTTCTGAGACAGTAAATGATACTGAACTGTATAATTTTTTAGTATGAATGTTACTAGACAGGAATACACCTCTCATCCATAACTGAAAAATGAATATAATTCACTGAGTGGAGAGGAGCCAACATAATGATCAGTACTCCAGTCAAGCCATATGTAAGTTACATTCATAATAATGTAAAACAATGTTTGTTAAATAATGCATACTTAATCCATGGTACATAAATATACACTCTACATATTAAGGTGAATCACGATTTCTCAGGAGAGTTGTACCTGAGGTCCTCTGCATACTGTGGAATCTGTGCAGAGCTGAAAAATGATGTAAATGATCTTTTGGGGGGCATACCACACTTCTGGGGTAGTAGTGATCCTGGACCAAAATAAGAGATTTGAGTCCCTGCAAGCCACAGTTAAGCTGCAGGGGTACAGCGGAAGAATTGTTGCCTCACAGCAAGAGGTTCTCCTGTTCGATTCATGGCTGGAGTGCCTTCTGTGTGGAGTCTGCATGTCCTCCCCGTGGTCGAGTGGCCTCCGAAAGATATGCGTGAATGGGCGTGCCTTTGCTGAAGGTTGGGCATCGGGCTGGCAATTCGGCACCATAAAAAATCTACTGCCAATCATTAGCGGACCGGAGTTCCGCTGTGGCGACCCCTAACCAGGAGAAGCCGAAAAGACAAACAACAAGTCCCTGCAAGACACAGCAGTGTTGCTCTAGGAGGGGTGAATGCATACAGCCAGCTGGTGCCCCATAGCATGTAAGGATAAAGGTGGAATCTGGCAAAAATAACAGGAAGAGAGCATGGAATGGAGGCCTGAAAAGAAAAAAGATGCTGTCATGGCTCCATGCAGACAGAAGTAGATCCTGATGTGGTCAGCAAGATGATAAGTGGACAAGAGGACCCAACGTCCTAAACAGGAGGTTCCCAGGTAAGTACCTATGGCTGCAGAAGAATAACACACTAGCAAATGGACTATAGGCTTACAAGATCCACAACCCACTGGAGCAAGCAAGGAGCATTCCAGTCAGTAGAGAATGTATCAAAGAAGCAGAGAGGTCTGATTACCCAGATGATGAGCAGCTAATATCAAATCAACCAACAATACCGTGGTAAAGAATTCTCTCCAGGAAGGCCACAAGGTCCACCCATAGATTGTAGTAATCATGAGACAGAGAGAGAAGTAGAGGAATCAGCCAAAGAGTACCTAACACCTAAGAGCAAGCAGAGACATGCCGCTATATGCGGATGACTGTGAAAAGGAGGAAGAGTTTACTGAATAGCTACTTGGCTCACAATGATATAATGGAATGTGCTAAATGTAAATTATAATGTTTCCATTGATATTACATACTGAGGTAAAGTATGAAAAATTTATGTGGAACATACTACTGGGTTTTAAAGGGATGGTCCAGATCCTGGATGAGCATTTGTAAATATGAGGAGGTTTTGCTACACTGTGCTTTTCAGCTGAAGGTTAGAAGTTTAAACTTCCATTAACATTATCAGGCTAAGGGGGCTAGTGAAAGCTTCATTGGGGGAAGTCACTGGACTTTGAACAAAACTATCATTACCTTTTTTGTGCAATGCTTTGATGGCAAGATTTTATTATTAAAATAGACTTACTTACCTGAGATAGAAGTAGCATTTTTCTCCTCCACATGTACCAAGTGTGATATGTTCTTATGATTAACAAATAAAAATAAATAAATAAACATGTCACAAGTGTGATATGTTCTTATGATTAACAAATAAAAATAAATAAATAAATGGGTTTACAATATTGTCTTCACTAGAGTATGCACTATTTTAGCTTATGCTAACCATGATCAGCTGAGCCTTAGCATGTGGATTACGGTGTTCAAGATATGATGAAGGAGACTGCCAGGTTTTTTTTTCTTACTGATATGTATAAAATGCCATTCCATTTTTAATCAATATGGTCTTCTGAATGCTAGTATATCTAGTGCAGTATGTATGATACAGGACTGAGGTCTACTAGTGCTGACACCATATTTGGACCCAAGGAGTTATAAAATAAATCAGTAGAGAATAGTAATATAACATCTAGACAAATATTCAGGACTGACACTACAGCAGATTGCATGACATGCAATATAGTATATCTTATGGTGTGTCAAGTATGTATACGAGTTTCTACGTGGGCAAAACCAATAGAAGTTATATGCATATATTTAGGATGTTCCACATATATTTTACTATATGTTCTCAACATCTGGAGGTCCTGGATACATCCAAAGCATTTTATGTACTGTTTTTACATCTTATATATATTTACATTAGTTATAGAAGGTCCTATATAGGTCCCACTTTCTATCACATTTGATGTACTTTTTTATTTTTATAATAGTATTTCAGACAACACAAGTGAAGAGACCTATATGTTCTTGCATGATGTTTTCCATATCAATAGATATGTCATGTTATATATATATATACATTTTTATATATATATATATTTATTATATATATTTTTTATATTTTTTAAACATATATATATGTCTGTTGTGACATGAATGTACATGTATATCTGATGTTTTCATTTCAGGTCTTTATAATATATAATAATTTGTATTACCCTTTTAAATATGTAATGAGGTTTCATTGTAATGAACTTTCAACTCAGTGTTAATCATATATATAGAGTAACTCTGATTAATTAATTTTGAAAAAGAACTGAAGAAGCTATCTATAGCGAAAGCGCTTGTCTGTCCAATAAAGATTTTACTACTCAGCATTTTATACTCGTGGACTGACTCTGTTGAAGACTCTGATATATATTTTTATGTTCTGCTTCGCTCCTTGCCTACCACTGTTTTGAATTTATTACTTTTTATTGTTTGTTTTCATTCGCAGTATGTATAATGTTTATACTAAACAATGAACAGTTCAGCCTTATTGCACGGAGTCCTGTTACTGAGATTTGTTGAAGTTCACATATTTTAAAGTTTCTTATTTCTTTTATCACACCAAGGCTATCTTTATACGTTAATGAAGGTAGAGGTGGAAACTGCACACAAGCTCATGTTAGCTCCAAGTTTAATGCAAATTGGAAACCACCTTAACACATGGTATAGAGCTCACTATGATCAGATGATCATTGTTGACCTATCCCAGGTAAGAGAGAAGTGGGGTAAACCATCAATTAGGGAGATTTTTGAGGAAGTGAGAGTAGATCAAGGGAGTAAGGTTCAGGGGTAGAAAAAAGGAGATGTAGGAATCAGGAAACTGACTTGATAAGAGGGGATAGTTGTCATCTAAATCTGATATTCATTTTTTGAATGTAGGATTTATATGCTTTCCAAATAAAGTGGGGGGAGGGGTCCAGGGAAAGTTAAAAAGAGAAACTGATAATATAATATTTTTTCAAGCAACAAAGTTTAAAGAAAATAAACTTTTAAAATGAGAGATAAGGAGTGGCAGGTGGTTGGAGCACACTGAGAAGCTGAAGGAAGGGCTTTCTTAAGAGAGGATCCTGAGGGGAGATGAATAATATTTGGAGTTGAAATAAGAGAGATAAGGTAGAAAATATATTGGGTCTATGGTCCATATATGGAAGATATGAACTTTAGAAGATATTATTATGACAAAGAAGAGCAGGATTCTATCACTGGACTTAGAATTGCTAGCAGAGATGTTTAATGCAATACTCGATCTGGGACTAGACCGCAAATAGGGACAGCAGTCTCTTATGAGGGTAAAGAAGGAACTGCTATGTTCTGAGTGAAGACAGGGGTTGAACTGATATAGAAGGAAGTTAAATTCAGGGAAAACATATCAGATAAGGAGATATTATGGACTGATGATAAAAGATGCACTAATACTACAGAAGTGTCTATCAGACCATTCCCATGTAAAGTTAGATATTATTCTAGATAATAAAGCAGAAATGGGAAAAAAAGCTGGAGATGGAAACCTTGAATTTGGACAAGCAGTGATATGGAGTGGATTGGTGAAAATGCAATAAAAGTTCTTACCTGGAACAAGGGAGATGGAAGAAGAAAAAAACTATATATCATGGGAAGCTATGAAGTACTTCTTTAAATGGAGCTTAATGAGTATACAAGGGCATCAGCTGGGGCCAGAATGTACTACTGTAGGGAGGTAGAAAGACAAATGAAAGCATTACTTCCAAAACTGGAAATGAGCCAAAGCATAGCTAAAGAGGATCTGGAAGTAGAAAGTAGTAGATGTAGAAAATGTACTGATGATTATTCCTGTGTTAGTGGAATGACGTTTTGTGATGCATAGGATTTTTGGTGGTCCCAAGGTGATAAATAGAAAGAATGCTAGCCTGGAAGCTCAGGCAGAATGAAGATTGTGTTATTGGTGACCTGAAGAGGAGAGATGGACAGATTTGTTATGTGATGGATGAAGATAGGGGTACTTTTATGTGGAGATATGCCAGCCATCATAGAAAGAGTGGAGCATGGAGGCCAAGAGAATAAGATTGTTGTGGAGTGAACCAAAACTAAGTAAAGAATAGAGATCATAGTTCGATTGGGAGATTTTATCAAAAGATGTCTAGAGAACAATTACTGGGTCGAACGTTAGAACACCCCTGCCCTGGGGAGGATGGATTTATGGCAAAATGTTTTAAAATGTTGAGGAATGTTGAGGAATTGCTTAAGTCAATACCTTTGTAATGCATACAACAAAGGAAAGGTGGCGGGTCATCTCACAGTGCTTTTCACAATAGCCAAAGTTATTCTTATACATATGCCAGGGTGGGACAAGTATTACCCTGGTAACTTCAGGGCTTTAGCTTTAATCCTTGTTCATGCAAAACATTTGGTTTTAACTCTAACAAAAACTAGGCAAATATTATACCTAAGTTAGTAACTAGAGAACAGAGAATGTTTGTGGTGGGGGAGACACCTGAGGACAGTAGAAGGACAAAGACAGCGTAAGAAATAAGAGTTATCTTTTTCTATATCAGAACGGCATTTGATACATTATAGTGGGAATTCATGTATAAGATACTGCAGGGCTTAAGAGTTATGCTGTGTTTTATCTATTGACTTAGAGGAATATATAAAAATCCTAGGGTCAGATTGGTAGTCTATGTAGAATTGTCAAGAAAGTTAATAGTAGGAGAGGGACAAGGCAGGGATGCCCCTTTTAATTGCCTTTTTTACTGGTTATAGAAGTCTTACCACAGAGGATGAAACACTTCTTAAAAGACACCCTGTTTCTGGATGAAGTTTAGACATCTACAGATAAGCTTGCTATAGTACTCCCAGGGGTATATAATATTCTTGAATAAATGAAGTTGTAATTGTTCTTGAAAAAAGATGATATAATTAAGAATGGAAAGGATGGTTAGAGAAACCAGTAAGATTCCAGTAGCTATTGGAGAGGGGATGAAATATTTGGGAATTAAGGTATATGTCAGCATTGAACAAACACTAGAGGTTAATTCTGGAGAAAAGCTGGCAGAGATCAACAATACCATTGAGCAGTCAGCAAAATAAGGTCATTTCACTGGTAGGCAGAATAAAGATTATCCAAATGTGGACACCACTCAGAAATTATATTTATTTAGACACCTCCCAATGGAATGGAACAGTAGTTGGATTCAGATGAAAGAAGCTAAGTGGGACAGATTTGTGTGGGGAAGTAAGAGGTGTGGGACTGCAAAGGAAAGACTAACGGTAAGGTGATCAGTGGGAAGAATAGGTATCTCAGATTTTAGACTTTACATTTTGGTGGTAGCTGCTGTATATATGTTAAATGCATCAGACAATATGGTTGAGGTAACAAGTCAAAGTTTAAAGACTCTGATTGGTCCAGAATCCCAGAGAAAATGTGTTATTACTGAGTTCAGATACAAAGAATTTAAGGAAGGAAACCACTTGGAATGAGGCCAATGGCTCCATTCTGTGCAGATGAATTGAGCCATTATATCCTGATTGGTAAGACTGGAAGTTATGTGGAGTGTGGGAGAAGATAACATAAAATTGGAAAATTAATGTCGCACCCTAGATGGTGGAATGAAAGTTAAATGGGTGTTCTTGTACAATTGGTCAAATCATTCAGCATACTACATGGACAGTCTCAGACATAGGTGACGATCATGGGGGGTGGAGTTCACTGTGAAAGAGTGGAAGGAGATTTTCTGTATATTAGGCAATTAAGATCAATACCATTGATTTGGGATCATTACATCAGGTGGATTTATAGATGGTACAAGACCCTTAAGCAACTGTTACAGTGGAAGGGGGACAAGAGTGCTGGAGATGTGGAGTGAGGGAAGCTGGATGAATTAACATGTTTTTGGGTTTTTGAGAGGTATCACAGATATGACAGAAATGTATCAAAGGATGGGAGGATGTGTATGAGACAGAATTAATAAGACAATGGACATTTGGGGTCTATATTAGAACATCGAAGTTTCAAAACTTCGAATGTTCTAATATCGAACCCTATTCAGTGAAAGCTGAAAATATCAAAGCAACAGAAAACCAATTTTTTTTCCTAGGGAAAGAATTTGGTTGTCCGTTTCTGTTGCTTCGGTATTTTCAGCACTGTGGTGGAAAGTTACGGGTTGGGTTCAGGTAAGTGTGCGATTGAGTGCGGGTTAGGTTAGTTAGGGTTAGGGTGCGGGTTAGGTATGTGTGCGATTATGTGGACATGAGGGTTAGGGCAGGTTAGGTGAGTTAGGGTTAGGGAGCGGGTTAGGTATATGTGCGATTGTGTGGACATGAGGGTTAGGGCGGGTTAGGTGAGTTAGGGTTAGGGTGTGGGTCAGGTAAGTGTGCGATTGTGTGGACGTGAGGGTTAGGGCAGGGTAGGTGAGTTAGGGTTAGGGCGCGGGTGAGGTGAGTGTGCAATAGTGACAGAACTTAGGGTTACGGTTTGGGTTAAGGTAAGTGCATAGTTAATAGTGTGTGTATAGTTTAGTGTAGGGTTAGGTGCAAGATTTTAGGTGTATGTGTGTGGATTGCTGTTTGTTTGGTGTGCTTGTGTTGTGTGTATGTGTTTTGGAACAGCAAATTTTTTCCCTAGGAAAAAGTTCGCAGTTCTGTATGTTCGATGTTTTCCGCTTTCGCTGAATAGGGTTCGATATTAGTTTTGAAACTTCGATGTTCTAATATAGACCCGAAGTTTGTGCTACTGGCTATAAAGTCAAGGAATATATACAAGGGGTGAATGAGGTTTAAAAGGTGGCAGGACTTAAATGAGCTGTGTAATGTTTGACTGAAAAAGATTGGGTAGATTATAAGTGATGTATAATATTTGTAACTGGGAGTATGTCAGTATGATTTGTGATGTAAAATGCTTGCAACTAGGATTGTGTCGTCACGGTTTGTTTTCATTTTTATAAATGTATGATTGCTTATGTAGTAAGTAATTGTTTAATAAAGATGTTTCTTGTTTAAAAAAGGCAGGAATTTAATAATTTATGTAATGTTGCTTAGGTTATATGATACAGTGTGATTACTTATATATGGATGTCGATTTGCATATGTCACAAGTGATAATTTAATAAAGGTGTTTGGAAAAAAAAAAAAAAAAAAGAAAGGAAATGGTAAAGGTTCATTTTATTCATCTCTGGGGTCGGATTAAAATTTAACTGGAAAGGGATGTAAAGGAAAGGTCTAGTGGGGAGGCTATGTGATCAAAGTGTGTAATATTTGTACATATAGAAGGATAGTAGCTGCAGAGACAAATGGAGAGAAAAACTGGAGAGAAGCTACCACTAACTAGATAAAGAAAAGAAGTACAGGAGTAAGCCCTAGAGGAAGTTGGATGGAAAAGTAGTAGGGAAATGTGAAGTAATATAAAGGGATGTCTAAATGTTTATGGATTGCCCCCTAGCAGGTGCTAAAGCAGGGCACGTATTGCTAGTGAATATTTTTGATCATTATGAATGTTTGATTTGTTGGGTAAAGATAAGATTGAATATAATGCAATTTGAACAGTGAGATACTAAGAAATGCTATAATTTCCTTTCTGTATTATGTTTTATTGAAAAAAATAAAAATAAAAAAGGAGGGACATCAATCAACAAACAAATGATCACATCAATAGTCCTGGGGAACATGGATCTGCAGCCTATAATGAGTATCCCCAGCAAACAGGACAACCTTCACTGAACCCACATATTGACCATCCCCTTTTAATGCATGCTTACTAGCTTAATACATGCACTCCACTGAAAATAAACAATAAATGAGCATTTTAAACAGTTTCAACAACCAGTTAAAGTTTATTTAAAAAATGTTATATATCACAGAACTTCACAAATCTAATCTTTTGTCTATATTCTTTATATTAGAAATGTTAGAAGTTAATGTAAAATACAGCCAAATAATACATTGCTTGCAATATATATACATGGATTAATAACCAATAATCAGCCAATCATTCCATGCTCTGAGACTGCAAAGAACATCATCCTTCAAACTATTCCCCAAATATTCCCTACTCATGGTAATATCATAGAGTCAAGCTTGGATGGTTCTCAGACAGGCTGGAGTTACCCTCTTAGGTGCCATGGAGCTACCCATACTGCTTAATAATAAATTATCCCACCTCTAACTACATCAGCTTATCACAGGACTTACCTTGACTCCAAAACTAGGACTAAATCCTTTGCTCCTGGCTAGCATTCCTGCCTTCTACTTATCCCAATATCCATACATACTCCTCATTCAACTGCAAGTTCCTTTAGAATGAAGTCTTTCCTTGATCTCACCCATAATTTCTTAAACCAATTCCTAACTTCCCTAAACTCTGCCGCTACAATATTTTCCTTCTTCTATTTTCCGGCTATCAGAAACTCCTTCTGACATTGCCTATAAGCAACAATGCCAATATCTGAAGGAGTTTTACTTTTAAAAATAACCAGCACTATAATAACTTGTTCCTGATCCCAACTCCCAAGCTAACTAAGCTCAATGTACTTCAGTCTGATATACTCCTTTACATATATTCATAAGCTTCTATTATACCTGCTGGATTCCTTCACAGTTCCATCACAGATTTATAATCTAACCTTAATACGCCACACCTCCAGTATTTCTCCTGGCAAATCCATCCCTCATCATATACTGTTCTATGAGTTCTATGCCACCTGTGTACTAATTTCATCTGCATTTCATAAAAATGTGTCTGTATGTTTTAATTTATGCAATACTATCTAACTACCTTCCCATATCAAATCCTTTGACCATCTACTATCATAAAAAATTCATCTTTTTTATAGTATATCAAAACTTTATAAATTGCTTCTTTCTCCTAAACCTCTATAAATATGCCCTATTCTACCCTTATCTTTAAGGAGCCATCTCTCCACAAGCCCTGCAGAATTCTGACTATAGCAGATCCATGGTCCTTAATGGGGGAGCTGATCATCAATATAAATTCTTGCTTGTCACCACTAGAAATAGTATTAGGGGACAGTCCTAGAGCAGAGAAGTTTAGTACAGTGGCATGTTTAGTCATGGCAACCATCTTGGAAGTAATAAGTTAATCCAGATACTGACCATCCAGTTATGGATACTTTCCAAGTCTGTAAATAATTTGTTTAGAGCCATTGTTGATTCATGCAGGAAAGAGAAGTACTGATGTCTGTTATCAGAATGTCTCTCCATCAAAAAAGTTTCCTAATGGGAGAATGTAGACACTGAGCAACAGTGAACACAAAATGGAACCCTATGGCACTCCCCAGCTAGGGTGTGGGAAAAGGAGGAATCAACCCTATGACACTACCGTTCGAGTTTGCCCTGACTGATAGACACACAGACAGCAAGCCATTTCAGGGCAACACCTGTGCCACAGTAATTCCTCAAACAGCCCAGCAGGATCATGTGTGCAACTGTTTCAGGCTACATGGAAGTCTATAAGGATGAATATGGAATAATAAAGTTGGTCTCTAACCAGAAGGAGATCTTTAAAAACTCTAGTGAGGGCCTTGGATGTATTGTGCCTTGACTGAAAATCAAGCTGGAAAAGATTACAGATGTTAATGTAACTCATCACAAATCCAGTTGTGGGTGCATGACCTTTTCAAAGTCCTTTAACTTCATCTTCAGCTTTAACTTTATTATTATTATTTTTTTTATCACATACACCATTATATCAAATACAATGAGTAAATTACAGTAAGACAAGTAATAACAAGTAGACAGTTGGTAAATGGGATTAATGAATATAAAATAAAACTATCAGAATTAAATTGAACAATTGAAATACTGAGGCCATCTCACCCCATCAACTGTTGCATCAAAAATACATGTTTTAATAGCCCTTTAGAAACCAGTCAGAGAAAGACTCTGCCAGAGTCATTGAAGCAGTAGATTCCAAAGGTCAAGAGTGGGAACTAGAAGTTTTGGCGGTACAACTGTAGAACTATTAGCTGCCCCTGGGAATCTGATTGCAAAGCATGAGCAGTACAGCACAGTTTGACTAACTCTTTAAGTTTTGTGAGTGGACAAATAAACAAACATCAGGATTTTATAAATGATGCTATAATGTACAGGAAGCCAGTGTCACCTGTGCAGAAAGGGTGTATTGTGCTGGTAATGAAACATACCAGTTAGTTGCCTCACAGCAGAGTTCTGCAATATCTGTAAACCAACAAGGTTGGTGTTAGGGAGTCCCAGGTATGGGGCATTGCAATAGTGTAGCCTAGAGAAGGCCAATGAACAACCGTTAAGATAAAAGATACTTAATCCTTGATTTCACAATAGTCAACTCGTGTTCTTAGAGTATAAGCCTAGAAACTACTCAGATTACACACCCTATCAAAAAACTCAAGTTTATTACCACAATATATGATGCCCTCAAGGTAGAATGAACTGACATGGCCTCAGTTTTGAAGGAGTGGAGTTACAACCAATTAAGAATTAGCCAGGAGAGTATGGTCTCTAGGTCATCAGCCAAGGAATATTTATTCATGATATCCTGCAGGAAATAGGAATAAACTTCAGTGTCACCAGAATAACTATGATATGCTATCTCCCCTACCTTACTTGATCTCTTAATGGAAGCATATAAACTATGGACAACACATGGCCTGAGGTAGGACCCTGCATTACTCCACAGTCAAAAAACATGGAAGGATGAAAAGGTAATCCAATGAGCAAACCTTTTGAAAATGGTCAGAATGTGAACAATTTGAACATGTAGTGGAAATAACATAGTAAGATCATACATGCTGTATCAAAATGCCATGATCAATGGTACCAAATGCTGCCAAGAGACCCAGGAGGAGAAGTACCAAGTACTA
Organism: Protopterus annectens; assembly: GCF_019279795.1. Taxonomy (NCBI): domain Eukaryota; kingdom Metazoa; phylum Chordata; order Ceratodontiformes; family Protopteridae; genus Protopterus; species Protopterus annectens. The sequence goes on along the minus strand of NC_056744.1, from coordinate 1,100,914,724 downwards.
CTGCTGGTCTGCATAAGAAGATCACTAACCACTAAGACAAGAGCATTGTCCATACTATGGTAACCCAGACTGAAAGGGATCCACAAGCCCATTAACTATAGGATGAGTTGCAAGCTGCATACAGACAACTATCTCAATAATCTTTGAGATCAGCCAGTAGTGCCAAAGCTGTTAGTGTCCAAAGATATTTTTTAAGAGAAGGGATAGCCTCTTTCAATGCCAATATGAGCATGTTTCACTGGGAAATCTAAAATCTGAAACATTACATCAGAAAAGTAGACAGTCACTTACTACTCTTCATGATCCTTCCTCCTCTTCCTCAATTTAATCTTATTCTAACTAACCTCCCATTATGATAAACAGTCACTCATTACTCTCTATGCTCCTTCACTTCTTAGTCCTGGAATCCTGCTACCTGCAGTCTTATCTTGAAACATGGCTATTATATTGAATTTCTACACCTCCTGTAGGCTACAAAAAAACTGCTTGAAATAGTACATTTGTACGCTGATAATAGTCCAAATATGTTTTTGCCAGCTTTTTGTTATTACTTGTTTCCTCACTTTATGACATTGTATAAATGTCTCTTTTGCTGTTATTTTTTTTCCTCTTACTTATACTGTTATGGATATTTTGATTAATTGCCATTGGAAAACTTGATTGATTTTTGTATTGTACATTACTTTATCATCTAACTTTCTCGCTTAGTTGTAATGTGAAGCTTTTCTCCCTGGGCCTCCACTGAAAAAGGGCAATAGCCCAGTCAGACTATCCCAGTAAACAAATGTCAAATAAATAAATAAGTAATACTGGTCTAAGAACATCAAGAATGCCCAATACTAATCTCAATGGCCATGAATCAGAACAAAAAGTTATCAGATGCACACCTGAGGTTCATAGGTTGATGGGTAAGTACTAGGCTACCTAGCTGCCCTTGTGGGCCATTTTAAGCCTAGCCAGTTTTGCTTTTTTCTGCATGAAGTAAAGTATCCCATTTGGTTATATATTTGTGTTATCCATATTACCACTACTGAGAAAAAGTAGGATCATACCATAGATAACTTGAGGGTGCCCATTCGTGGGATAAATTATTTAGGAGCTGCCTTTAACCATTAGTAGTACAGGGGGCAGTTCTGGGGCAAATTTTCTTTTTCCCATCAATAGATCTAAGTTGCACTTGAATACAGACAGGAATGAACTTTATTTTATGTGGATAGAGAGTCTGTTTCACAACAGCAGTATCCTCTGCAAGATATACCTATCCTTCCATACTGTTCTGTTGATTCTGTAGAAGAGGTTTAGATCCTCTAGACAGAGTATTTCTGATGACATTTGACTTGCTGCTGTGCTGTAAATTCATCAGTAATGAGTCAGAGGATGCCTTGTATGCCAGGCAGAGGTCACCACTTAGCACTCTGTAGGATGCCGAATATAGTGTAAGGGCTTTGAGTCTGTCCATGTAGGATATGTTGTTTCAGCCTTGAATCCTTTTAGTAAGGTATCTCTGAGATAACAGCAATGAGCTCATCATGATCAGAAATGTGAAATACCACTCACGAGGTAGAGAATGAAGAGACTGGGACTTTCACAGTACCCATTTAGTATTGCAGAAGAAGAGCAGCTATGATAGTGGCATCCTTACCAGCAAAACACTGAGCAGCCAACTCACATTCTGTAGCAGACAAAGCTCTTCTATGGTGAGACAGGCTTGGCTCTACAACCACTCCAATACTCAGAAGAGCACTACCAATCAGTTAGATCTTTTGGTTAAGAATTCTGCATTCATACAAAAGAGCTTAACCCGGTAGAAAGTATAGTGTTCATCCAGGTCAAGTTTGTCAGTCCACAAGTCTGTGCAATGCCAACTGAGCTCAACATGAGTGTATCCTGGAATAAAGAAGCTGAACCACGACAAAGTAAAATCTTTTTTAATACAAAATGGTGAGCGCTTTCGCAATGGTAACCATTGCTTCATCAGGCAGTTCATTCAAACAGCAACAGCACTTAAATAAAGACTTTAATTCATTACTAAAACAACCAAGCCTACCACTCAAAGTTAATTCAGGACTCAGCAATCAATTAATTACTATGGTTACGTTTTGCCCTTAGTTAATTGCTGAAGTCAGAAAAACTGTTAAAAAACCGCATGCACAAAATGTAAAAGCAAGAGCATGTGGATGAATATAAATAAAATACATAAAAAAGTCAGTGAATAAATACATATACTCATGTTCCCCATTTAGTAACTGCTTGTGTGTGTGTGGGTATAAGCATAAGCATATATGTACATTTATATAAAAACATAAGCAATACACACTCAACAACTTAATACATATATTCTTCCTAATAAATACACATGCTGTCCACCTAGTAAATACATATGCTTTAAACATACATCTCAAGAAATACTTGTCTTTAGAGATATCTATGCTAGAAGCAGCTCCAGAAATACTGTCATATTGACCCAAATCCCTGCATGTGTTTATGTAGTCTTCTCTTGTTAAGAAAGTATTATTATTATTTATTTTATTTCAACCTTCTAGATTTTAGCACAGGCTTCAATGGAACACTATCATTCAAACCCAAACCTCTGTGTGCTCCTAAATGCAAAATCCATTTTGCTTCTATATTTTCAGTAGTATTGACTATGTCCACCATCCTATTGCTGACATTCTGAATGTGTTGTTGTTTGTCTTTCAACTTTTTTCCGGTAAGGGGTCACCACAGCGGAAACTCTGGTCCACTAATGATTGGCAGTAGATTTTTACGAAACGCCGAGGTGCCAGCTTGACGCCCAACCTTCAATGAAGGCACTCCCATTTACGCACACAACATTCTGAATATGTAAAACCTGAAATAAAAATATATGGTCATCCCCCTTATCCAATGTATGCTTAGCCAAAGCACTATACAGTTGCCCTTTTCTAGTGCAGTAAAGGTGATCCCTTATCCGTTCCCTAAGGTGATGGTTAGTTTTGCCAACATAGAAATGGAAACATGTTGTGCAGTGAGCTACATACACTACATTCTTAGTATTGCAATCAGCAGAATTCCTTAGCTCCCACAGATGCCCTGTTTCAGGGTGCTTGAAAAACCTTGATTTATCTATATAAATGCACTGTGTGTATTTTCCACATCTATGGGTACCATTCACTGTGCTATCCATTAGAATATGTATCCTTGCATAGCAAAGCTGCTGTTTCAGATTTTTCTTATTTCTAAATGCAAAATGTGATTGACCACACGCTATGTTGGTAGTATCCTCATCTACTAACAACATATGCCAATTTTGTCGTATGATGGTTTCAAACCTTTTCACATCTCTTGTATATGGTAAAACCATCAGAATATATGATAATACACTATTCCTGATACCTACCCTGTCACTACCTACTCTATCAGAGTAGTAGGGCTTAGCTTTACCTTTCCTTTCTTTGTGTACATTATGGTGTACTTTATCAATTTCATGTTCACTATACCCCCTATTAATGAAACCTGTTCTTAGCTTAGTTAACTCATTTCTGTACACTTCCTCTTGATAACATAGGCGAGATGTTCCCATTGCCTGACCTCTGATTATGTTAGAAAAAATCTTAGGGTTATGCATACTGTTTCTGTGTAGAAATGGACTTTTTCAAGCCAGTGGAACAAGAACTTAATGAAAAGATATGTCAGCAACAACATGAACTGTCTGCGCTTTATGGGGAAGCAGCTACTGAAGTTTTCATGCATGAAGTAATTGATAAGATACTCCACTATGAAACCAGACTGCTTGAGCAAAAGAAAAATAAACTGTGTAGGGATCTAACAGATTTCACCAACTAGCTGTCTTTACTTGGCCAAAACCTGCACAGTCTGCAGAGCAGTCTAATACCAACCGCAATCAGATTTATGAAAGAAATCAATGGTCAGTCAGAGATACCACCAACAGCCTATCAGCAGAGGAGAGGGAGAGTTCAATTGTTTGAGCAGCATGAGAGACCGAGGGCGGAGCATCAGGTACAGTCTGAAGAGACGACCAATGCACTCGAGGAGGAAGAGAAAACAATGAATCAACAGCCAGGAGGGAGTGTCCTTTCACCAAATGAGGCACATTCCGTCTATTCTACACCGATGGAAGTGCTATCATCTTCGGCAACCAATAATAAGGCAACAACTGCCTCCACAACTACAGCCATGGTAAGAAGGAAGATTAATATGGAAGGAGGACAACAACAGATTTTTCCTGTTCTACCCCTACCGTTTCGAGCAGGGAGAAGAAAATCTGTGGAACAGGACATATACAGGGGCCAGAAACAGAAAGAAGCACCAGGTCAGTTACAAACTCACACTGAAGAAAATGTGGGGGTATGGGCAGGAGAGTTAATATGGAATATTTCCAAATATGAACTGTCTGCAGCTGAGATCTCTTTATTAAACAGAGGTTTAAATTTTATACCTTCGACTAAAATGGACATTAGTGAATTTCTGTTATGCCTCTGTATGTTTACTAGAAATGTAACATTGAAACAACAATTTGGAAATGGCAATGAGGCAAGGGATGTTCAGTTTAAGAAAAACAGTCTATATGTACCAATATTGCCACATAATATAGAAACTTTTTTAAAAGCCTGTTTAAATTCCATTTATAGCACAGGAAACAATAGATTTTTAGAAGAAGGAAAGTATAATTTAACAAAGAGTGAGCACAAAGCATTGTGTGACTTGCAAACTAATGATAGCATAGTTATAAGACCCGCTGACAAAGGGGAACCAGTGGTGATATTGAATGCTGACTTTTATAATACAGCTATGCAAGAAATGTTATTGGATCCAAATGTATATGTTGAAGTACCAACAACAATTGTGTTTGAAATGAGTGAACAGATTGCCAGTACCTTATATGAATGCATGTGTATGGAACTATTAAGTAAAGATCTTTTTAATTATTTCACTGTTGAAAATCCATTCATACCTCAAATCTATGACCTCCCCAAGATACACAAAGACCCATATAACCCGAAATTTAGACCTATAGTAGCAGGGGCAGGATGGCTAACAGAACCCATCTCTATATACCTGGACAAGGAATTGAAGACAGCACTCAATGAATATGCATATGTCTTGAAAGACACAGAACACTTTTTAGTGGACATTTATGGGGTAGTGAAGCAAATGGGAACAGCAAATATGGGGATGCTGGCCACACTAGATGTAGTGTCTTTATTTATAAGTATACCCAATGACCAGGGGATAAGCATGGTGAAATCAGTGTTGACAAGGCAGGGAAAGTTCTCTAATACTAAGATAGACTTTCTCTGTATGTTACTAGAATTGGTACTAGAGCACAACATATTTATGTTCAATGGCATATGCTATAAGCAGTTGTCAGGGGTTGCAATGGGCATGAGTTGTGCCAACACATATGCAAACCTGGTTATGGTTAACTGGGAATATGAACATCTGTTAGGTAATCCCCAAATAGCCTTTTATAGGCATTTTGTAGATGATCTTTTTATTGTTTGGAAAGGTGATGGTGAACGACTTAAATCCCTGTATGCACACCTAAATACTACTAGTGACTTTTTAAAGTTTACGATGAACTGTTCTGAGATGAGCTTAGACTTCCTGGACGTTACCATATACAGAGAAAATGAACATTGGTCTACGAAATTACATAGGAAACAATGCTATAGACCATCTTTTCTACACAGAAACAGTATGCGTAACCCTAAGATTTTTCCTAACATAATCAGAGGTCAGGCAATGAGAACATCTCGCCTATGTTATCAAGAGGAAGTGTACAGAAATGAGTTAACTAAGCTAAGAACAGGTTTCATTAATAGGGGGTATAGTGAACATGAAATTGATAAAGTACACCATAATGTACACAAAGAAAGGAAAGGTAAAGCTAAGCCCTACTACTCTGATAGAGTAGGTAGTGACAGGGTAGGTATCAGGAATAGTGTATTATCATATATTCTGATGGTTTTACCATATACAAGAGATGTGAAAAGGTTTGAAACCATCATATGACAAAATTGGCATATGTCGTTAGTAGATGAGGATACTACCAACATAGTGGGTGGTCAATCACATTTTGCATTTAGAAATAAGAAAAATCTGAAACAGCAGCTTTGCTATGCAAGGATACATATTCTAATGGATAGCACAGTGAATGGTACCCATAGATGTGGAAAATACACACAGTGCATTTATATAGATAAATCAAGGTTTTTCAAGCACCCTGAAACAGGGCATCTGTGGGAGCTAAGGAATTCTGCTGATTGCAATACTAAGAATGTAGTGTATGTAGCTCACTGCACAACATGTTTCCATTTCTATGTTGGCAAAACTAACCGTCACCTTAGGGAACGGATAAGGGATCACCTTTACTGCACTAGAAAAGGGCAACTGTATAGTGCTTTGGCTAAGCATACATTGGATAAGGGGGATGACCATATATTTTTATTTCAGGTTTTACACATTCAGAATGTCAGCAATAGGATGGGGGACATAGTCAATACTACTGAAAATATGGAAGTAAAATGGATTTTGCATTTAGGAGCACACAGAGGTTTGGGTTTGAATGATAGTGTTCCATTGAAGCCTGTGCTAAAATCTAGAAGGTTAAAATGAAATAAATAATAATAATACTTTCATAACAAGAGAAGACTACACAAACACATGCAGGGCTTTGGGTCAATATGACAGTATTTCTGGAGTTGCTTCTAGCATAGATATCACTAAAGACAAGTATTTGTTGAGATGTATGTTTAAAGCATATGTATTTACTAGGTGGACAGCATATGTATTTATCAGGCAGAATATATGCACTAAGTTGTTGAGTGTGTACTGCCTATATTTTATATTTTTAAATAATTGTACATATATTGTTATGCTTATACACACACACAGAAGAAGTTACTAAATGGGCAGCAAGAGTATATGTATTTATTCACTGACTTTTTATGTATTTTATTTATACTCATCCACATGCTCTTGTTTTTACATTTTGTGCATATGGTCTTTAAGCAGTGTTTTTCTGACTTCAGCAATTAGCTAAGGGAAAAACGTAACCATAGTAATTAATTGATTGCTGAGTGCTGAATTAGCTTTGAGTGGTAGGATTGGTTGTTTTAGTAATGAATTAAAGTATTTAAGTGCTGTTGATGTTTGAATGAACTGTCTGATGAAGCAAAGGTTAGCATTGCAAAAGCGCTCACTATTTTGTATTAAAAAATAAGATTTTACTTTGTCGTGGTTCTGCTTCTTTATTACAGCTACCTTCCTACTGGGCACCTACCTGTGTTTCAACATTTTTAACTTCTGGGCTGGTTTGGATTTATGATTTTATCCTATCACTGGAGATGAAGACTAGAGTCAAACCAGGGCTTATCTTTCATAATGGCAACTGAGTGAACATGACTTGGGGCTAAAGACATTAGTGGAAGAGACCTAATGTCTCTATTATAGTCAGTAATTATTGCTTTGACAGGAAGTGAAGGATTATGGAGAAAAACAGGTTTTAGTTGTTACAGCTAGTAGAATGTATTACCTTCAGTTTCAGATCGGTGGGGGACTATAATGTGGCAAATCATGGATGGAGCAAATTAAGAAGTGGGCAGATCACTGATTTCACCACTAAGCATGATGTCTTCCCATCCAGCATAAAGATCAAATTTAGAGAAAGACCTAATTTATGCATTGCAGAGGTAATGATCTGAGCAAACCCAAGGACTTTCTTGATACAAATACATTTTTTTAGCAAGGGTTGCCAACTTGCCATCATCCCACATATTAAAGTCACCAAGCACAGCTAAGTGTTGATGACCAACAAATGAGTTGACAAGAAAATCAATATACTCTTGCAGGATTGTCCTTGTAAATCTTTGTGGATGGTAGATGAGTAGAAATCTACAGCTTGCTCCTAGTCCCACAACAAGGACATCTTCCAAGGAGCTGGTCTTCCTAGTGACAATCTGAGTTGACCATATCCTATAGCTACCACAAACTGCAGCCCCATCCCTAATTCTACTCCTCCTTGGGCATTGTGTTACCCAGAAACCGGGTGAAATGGCTGCAGCCAAATAAGTACCAAAGCTGCTGTCCAGCTTCATATTGATAATAAAGGCAAGACCTGCTTCCCACAGAAGGTTAGGGATAATTCCACTGTTCTTGTAGCTGGACCTCACATTCGTATGCAGTGCTTTAAGAGGGGCCACAAGAGGAATGGTCTTAATGAATTAAGATAAAACATACTTAACAAGGAAAGGGAAAATGCTCTTAAATTGATTTTGAAACAAAATCTGTGTCATGCTGAACTGATATGATAACAAAAGGGTGAATATACTGAATGACAACTTTTCATGTATTTTATTTTATTTTTTCTTCACACACAAATAAGAAGATGGTTCTCCAATACTTGCTGTTGATGGAAAAGTTGGACCCTAAGTTCCATTTGGAGACATAACCTTGAGTAGTTCACCCAAAAGAAGGAGCTGCACGATCTCCTACCCACCACAGGTATGTGTGTGGACGTGCCCAAAAAGTACAATCTACATTGGTCAGTACAATGTTTACACAATATATGTAAGTGCCTTTGCAGATGCAAAATGGGCGAAGGCAGGTGTAGTAGGACAGAAGGTGGCAATTCAAATAATAAATGCCTGCTGTGTTGTATAATTCTGATAGCTGTAGTAGTTGATGTCATACTAAAACTAAAATTAAATATATCGAATACAGCTATTTCACAATTAGAACTAAGCCCATAAATAAACATAAAATAATTACAACAATTGTCAATAGATTAAAGCTTTGAAAGAGGTCTGCACTTATCAAGGTTGTGTTCATGAAGCTTTCCCTTCTTAAGTACAAGGCTGACCAAGACCTCCTTTATGTTTGATGGAAGAACACCATTCCTGAATAAGTAAATGGTGTTTTGATAGAGGACTGGACCCATCATCTCCAGGCATGTTCAACCAGTGCATATTTGGCATGCGTCCTGCCGACAAGTTGTAGTGTATATTCTGAAAATTAGAGCAACAAAAGTATTGCATTTGGTTATAAAAAAATAAAAAATATCAGAACAAGACTAAAATAGTAATCTCCCTACTGAACCACATGACATTCTTATAAAGCATGAAGCCAGCATTCAATCTGTATAAGACAAGTTTTGTAGTGAAGTGCTGAGCAGCTAATTTGAATTCTTCTTCCAAATATAAGAATGTCAAGACAGAGCAGACTGCTAAGTCAGACATTCTACCAGTGAGAAGACTACTACACAACATTTCACTGCCACCGAGATCCACCACAAATTTTTCCAGGAGATCTCTGTCCATTAAATTGCATAATGTTCACTAAACAGAAGTCCATTCCTCAGGCAGGCTACTGCCATGCCATCTATACTTTGTACTTCACCCCCTTCTTTCTCAAATCATGGACCTCAAGATGATGGGAGGAAATGGACATGGTGTATATGACCTGGGGACAAAAGAACTAGAGTAGCAGTGAAAGCCCTGTTATACGCCTCAACTGCTTCATCCACAGAACTGAACTCCAGTAATGTAAATCAGGAACTAGTGGGTTGAGGGAGTCCCCACTGATTTTTGCAGATCACCAAACCCTATTCAGGGTTTTTAACCTAGGATAAATTGACCATAAAATAAACCCAATGGTGAGTTGATCATGTGAATGTGACTCGTACCCCATCAGTTGCTGACACCACACATAGCCTGAAATACAAAGTCCAGTGTACATCCTTGTTGACAGGTTGCAGGTGTAAAAACCTGAGCAAACTCAAATATTCCCAAATGTCACTGTGGAGGCAACAATCGACAAAATAACACACTAGTACCACAGTAAATTCCACGATCCACTCTTGATTTAAATAAAAGCACAAGCTCTTTATTTAACAAGCCAAAAACAGTTGTTGAGCGCTTTCATGTATAAAATACACTTCATCAGAACACTTGATAAGCCCTAGGGCTCTCTATAAATACTTAAAAAACCGCCAAAAGTTAATTGTTTAAGAGCTACGCCCTCACCATTTCTTAAAACTACAGTACTTACTTTCTCACTAATAATACATACTGAACCTTCAAATAAAACACTAAATGCCATTGTGTGTAAATTTGTACTCCTAAAAACCTACTCTTTGTCAAAAGGCAACAATATTGTACTGTGTAGTACGTGTTTAAAAATAACACAAAAATGCAATGTCAAACATTGTCACTTATTGGAAATCTGTCTTAACATCTGTACTTACAAGACAGTATTTGTTGGATACAAAATTCAACTGTTACTAAAACACTACCTGTACATGCCATATATAATATTAATATAAAGACAATAAAATTCTGTAAACAGATTTCTACAGGTTGTATACTTCTATTAAATTTTTAAATTTTTAAATGCAATTCTGAAAATAGGAAATAATTAATCAAGATGTTATATGTTCCAAACTCAAATATTACCTCACAATATCCACATATGACTAATCAATCCTGATGTTAAAGTCTCCAAATATTAATTATCTGGGTGATATCAGCACAGAAGAGACAAGGAAGTCCTTGAACTCTTGATGGAATATCCTTGTAGTGCTGAATGAATAGTTGATGAGGAGGTGGCAGCACTTTGTTCCTGCACCCATAACACATTCCAAAAAGTGTACATCTCAAGCTTTAACTATGGTCAAATGATGGGAGATCACAATCCCCCAGACTACTTCGGCCAGCAACACAGTAAAACAGAAAATAGCATGGGGGTCCTCTCACCATAAAAATCAGCACATAGTTGGAATCAAGCCAGATTTCCTTCATAACATGATGAACACCAAGCCAATACCATGTAGCAAATCCCATACAATATTAGATTTCAGACTCATAGCTAAGGTGGGCGAAGGATGAGATAGGCAGATAACAATCAGTCTTTACTGCAGTGCTGGAATTCAGACGTGAATGCCAGTATTGCATTTGTGGTCAGGAAGGAAGTGCTTTAGCACTCAGTGTTTAGTCTAAACGGTAGAAACCACTTCCTACAAATTAATTAAGCAGTTCAATACAGATTAAAAAGAGAAGAAGAGATCTGATTTTTTTATATGTCCTCAAGTACAAAAGGCCTTTTTTTTATTTGTTCCTCAATTTAAAAAGTTGTGGGAGGCACCGAATTGGGAAACTGCAGTGGGCATAGAAATTGCCACCTACAATTTGCCAGGCTTGTTTGTAATAAAACTGACATTCAAATACAGCACATTGGGAGAAGTTACACAAACCACCTTCAACAAGATCTGCTGATTTACCTAGCCCCCCCAGAACTAAAAATCAATACAAATTTCTCAAAAGAGCTAATTGGCTACAATCCTGCAAAGTGCAGATCTATTTCTAGGTTCATTTTTGTTTAAACTACTTAACCAAAATTCATTTGTAACATAATTGATTCACAACATACTTCAATCTCAACAGTAAAATGCATCTCTTTCTTTGTACCTCTGTACCCCTTATAGCAACGAGCAATTCAGAAACCATAGCTGTTAAATTCCAGTGCCTAAACTCTGGGAATCACCACCTACATCCCTTAGAGATACAACTTACATTAATTCAATTCAGGAAAAATCTCAAAAAACACAGTCAAGAGCAGCTGAATGTTATTGTTCTAACAGTTGTGGAATAACTTTGACACTTCAAAAATAAAAGTCATTTTAAACTTGCAGCAGTTTCCTCTATTCTTATGAAAAATCCTCAATTATATTTCAGTGGGATTCACTTCAGAATCTAGAACTTCTAAAATCTCGAACTTCATATGGTTGAGACCATATGATCACGGTTTGCGAAGCTCGACAATCTGAAACAAATCCAAAAAAAAAAAAATAAAAAAAAATAAAATGTTTCTGCAGGGGGCAAGCCTCCCTGCTCCCTCCATACCCCCGCTACTTAGATATATGAAATCCGAGATTGCACTACAGCGAGAAAAAGGGAACTCTCTCATTCCACGCTGTATGCAGATCTCCATTCAGAATTTTGAAATTCTGAAACCTCGATCATATGGTCTCAACCATATGAAGTTTGAGATTTCAGAAATTCGACATTCTGAAAGGTACCGATTTCAATGACATAGTCCATACCTTTAAACCCTGACCCCAATTACTCTTTAACATAGCCACCAAACAATATACATCTACCAAGTATTTCTCTCCTCATCTCCCATCTCCCTTAAATTTAATACTTAAACACATCAACAAAGAAAAAAATGACTTCAGCTTTCCTCAGATAGCAACACTTCTTTAAGATATTTACTAACGTATTCTAGAAAACAAACCATGTGATTAAGCAACAACAGTTGTGCAAGCTAAACATACCATAATAGTACATGTTCAAATGATCACTGCCGCAGTAGCCCTAGCTATATGTTTTATATCTTGCCAAGGATATAATGGCTGGCCAGCTTCCAAAGCTTCAGTGCATCTTCCACGCACCCAAACTGTCAAGCAGCTTGAGCTGAGCTAACTAAAAGACAAATTCAGGAGTGAAGCCATTCAGAGCTTTCCTGCCAGCAGAGAGAAAGAGAAGCTGAGCCCTGAAAGGGCAATGCTGGGAATAACAAAAAGTAAATGTCCACACCCTGGCATAAAAAGCACACCAAAGGGGGGTGGAGGGGGAGTGGTTACTGCAACAGTGATCATTCAAACATCTACTTTTATGGTAAGTTCATCTTACAAGGCTGTACTATGTCCATCATATTGATCAATGCTGCACTAGCCTTAGCTATATGGGTAGACTGACATAGCTAACTACATATGAAAGATGGAAAAAGAACATCCAGGAGCTTCAAAAGAATGGTCCTAGCAAAACTTGATCTGAAACTAGAGAAGGAAACAAGTTTTTAGTGCTTTGTAAAAGTATGTACAGAGGACCAAGTAGCAGCTTCTAGAATACTTCTAGAATCCAACCCTTTTCAAAAAGCCATAGATGAAGCCAAGGCCCTTGAAGAGACAGCTTTGACCCTGCCTGAAATAAATTTGTTATGGGGAGTATAACAAAAGGTAGTAGCCTTAGGCAACCATTTGGAAATAGTTTGCTTTGACACAGGCTGTCCTTTCTTCTCAACTTCACAAGAAATAAACAGTCCAAAGACAATCAGTCCAAAGACTGAAAGATTTAGTTCTGTCAAGATAGTACCTGGGTTGCCTGTGGACATCTAAAGAATGGAGTATCCTTTGTCTCTCATTCTTAGGTTCAGGAAAGAAAATGGGGAGATGGGTAGTTTGACTTAAGTAAACCTGGATTCCATTTCAGGGAGAAAAGAAGGATAAGTTCTCAAAGAAACCCTCACCTTGTGGAAAATGAGGTAGGGTTGAATCACCATAAGAGCTTGCAGTTCAGATACCCTTCTTGCAGAAATCAGAGCAGGCAGTATAACTGTTTCCCATGTTAAGAACCTCAGATCAGCTATATTATCTGTTTCAAATTGAGCAAGTGTTAGCTTCTCCAACACAAAATGAAGATCCCAAGTAGGGGCCACCTGTTTTCTTGTTGGCCTCTAAGGCAAAACCCCCTTTCAAGAACATTTTGACATGAGACTGCCTTGAAAGAGGAGGATCCATGGACAGACATGCTGAAATAGCTGATAAATAAACCTTGATGGAGGAAAAAGAAAGGCCAAATATTGTAAAATCAGAGAACAACTAACCTAAAAAACTAGAAAATCTTTTTCCATTTGCTAATATATGATTTTTTTTGTAGCAGACTTTCTTGCCTCCATTAGTACTTGCTGCATGTCTTCAATAAACAGGTACGTAAAAACAATTGAATTAAGACCCTGTCATCTAGACAGTCAGTTAAAGTTGACTGATGTTGGGGTGTATCAAACATCCCTGTTCTTGTGCAAGCAGATCTAGTCTGTGAGGAAGCTTATGATAATTGCCCCTGGTCATTTCTGGACCATGGATGTTTGGGCCAGAAATGAATAACCAGAATGATCTTGGGGAATTCCTTCCAAATCTTCAGAAGTAACCTACATAGGTTCATAGGTTGGTACTAGGCTATCAGCCCTAGGGCCTATACAAGCCTAGCCATAACAATTCCCTGGCTATTTCTTCCCACATTATTTACTTTCCTGGACCCCTGTCTAGCAGGGCGACTGACGTGATCCCTGGGGTGAATTTCCTTTCTCCCATCCAATCATCAAGGTTCCTCTTGAAGAGGTCCAAAGAGGCACTCTGCTTGACATGTATGGGCAATCTATTCCAGAGTCTGGGGAGTTTCTGGGTCAGGAACCTATCCCTTCAGCATGTTTTGTTTATTGTGATGACAAGGTTTAGATCCCTGGAGTGTGTAGCTCTGAGGGATTGGGATTTCTTTAAGTGTAGCATGTCCAACAGCTCTGGGTTTGACATGGCCTTGTATGTTAAGCAGAGATCGCCTCTGAGTAGACGATATGCGACAGAGTATAGCTGGAGTTTTTTAAGGTGGTCAGCGTAGGGCATCTGCTTTAGGCCTGTGATTCTTTTACTGAGGTATTTCTGAGGCCTTTCCAGTTGTTGCAGATGTCTTGAGAGGTACATACCAAATGGGGCGTTGTATTCTATAATGGGTCTAATGAGGGATGAGTACAGTGGGACAATGACCTCCTTTTTTCTGGATGAAAAGCCCTTCGTGATGAAGTGTGCCACATAGAAGGATTTCCTGACTGTTGTGGCGATGTGGTTATCGAAGGTGGGACCACTGTCCACCTGTGTCCCTAAGTCTCTTATCACACTTTCTGTGTTTAGTGTACTGCCACCTATATGGTAATTCATGGATACATGTTTTTTCCCAAAGGGGATAACAATACATTTCTTGGCATTGAGCTTGAGCCCATGGCTCTGGCATCAAGCATCTGTTTCTGTAAGGCCCTTTTGTAGAGTATCCACATCATTTGGGGATTCAATAATGGCTCCCAGTTTGCAGTCATCTGCAAACTTTGTTAGCCAGAGTCCCTTAGTGTTGACCTGTACTTCAGAGAAGTAGATGCCAAACAAGAGCGGCCCCAGGACTGAACCCTGAGGTACTCCACTTGTCACTTGTCTGGAGCTGGATTTGGAGTCGGCTACTTTTACATTGTGGGTTCTATCAGTAAGCCATTTAGCAACCCATTGGGTGACATAGGGATTAATACCCAACTTAGTAAGTTTATCTATGATTCCAGAGTGGGGGATGGTGTCAAAGGCCTTGGCAAGGTCTAGATAGGCTGTGTGGACCACCTTACCCTTGTCCATGGCTCTGGAGACTGATTCAAAGAAGTCAATCAGGTTCAGGAGACAGGATCGGCCCTTCACAAACCCAAACTGGGTGGGGTCCAGTGTTTGAAGGTTGCCAATGTCTTTGTTTATAAGTTCCATGATAATACGCTCCATGGCCTTGCAGATAAGGCTTGTCAGACTGATGGGACAGTAGTTTCCAGGATCCAAGGTGGATCCCCCCTTGTGAATTGGGATAACTGTAGCTCTGCGCCACTCAGTGGGCACGAAACCTGAGGTGAGGCTATGATTAAACATGACACTTAGGTGAGGTGCCAGTTCATATTGTAGTTCATGTAGTACACAGCCCGGGATGTCATCTGGTCCCATGGATGCTGTATTCTTGGCTTTAGAGAGTGCGTTTTGTACCTGTGTGGCCGTTATTACTGGAATTTGGCAATCTTCCGGTATTGAGATGGGCCATTTAGGGGGTGAGAGGGGGGTGAAGTTGGCACTGAATCGATCTGCCAGGATATTGGCAATATCCTTTGGATCAGTATATTTATTGCCATTCTGTTTTAGCTCAGAGCAGATCTGAGCATTGCCATTTAGATTCTTGACATAGTTATAGAATGCTTTGTGGTTGTCTTTGGAATCTTTGGCAATTTTATTTTCATAACTAGCTTTGGAGGATTTTATGAGGCATCTCAGTTTCTTACTGAGGCTAGTAAGGAGTTTTTGCATCCTGGGATTTTCCTCTTTTCTGCAAAAGTTTCTTCCTTTTGTTGTAAAGTTTGTTTATGGCAGGGGACCACCAGATTGGCTTCCTTTTTTGGATGAGAGCATTTTGGTTCTATTTGGGATGGCACGATTCATGCATGAGTGGATGTGCTCGTACAGTGCCTTAGTGTAGGATTCAGCAGTTGAACTTTCAGTTCCCGTCTGCATGGGTGTCATGAAGTTTGTCACTTCTGACTTGAGTAGCATGAAGTTGGCTTTGGAGAAGTTTTTTATGGTGGTTTCTTTACTGGGGGGTGGGGTGGGATGTGGATGTTAAGGGTGATTAGCTTATGGTCAGACCTGACTAACGAGGGGGTGACCATAGGTATGGAGCATTGATTTGCCATGTTGGTAATGACCAGGTCTAGGATATTGGAGCCCCTGGTGAGACTATGGATTAGTTGATCCAAGGAGTTGGAGTTTATGAATTCCAAGAACCGTTGCGCAAAGGTGTTGGGACATGAGTAGTTTTCCCAGTTAATGGCAGGGTAGTTAAAATCACCCAGTATTAGGGTGTTTGGTTCTATCTTAATATTTTCCCATATGTTTAAAAAGGTGTAGTGAGAATCTTGGGGTATGGTGGGGGATCTGTAGCAAGCTACAATTTGGATTGCAGTCTTACCTAGTGTTAGTTGCACTTGGAGAATTTCAGACACATTGTGTTGGCCAACTAGCCTGGTGGTGTGAATATCCTTGGTGAATATTGACACTCCTCCACCTTTAGTGTTTCGGTCCTGGTTTGGTGGCCGAAAAGTGTGGTAAGAGTTGTAGCCTGGTATTGCAGGGGTGCTCTCTGGAGCCTTGAACCAGGTCTCAGTTACTGCACAGATATCGATGTTCTCCATTTTAGGAGTGCCTCGAGAGAGTGCATTTTGAGGTTTAGACTTCTAGCATTGAGTAGCATTACCTTCAGATTTTGCATGCTTGTACCTGTTACGGTGGTGGTTTTGTCCTTTGAAGTTTGCCTAAAAAGGCACTATAGGGGTGGCAAGAGCCTTAGCCAGTAACCTGAATCCCAGGGGCGACAGGTGCAGACCATCTCTGGCAAAGCATCGTGGTCTGTCAATCATGTCATCCCAGGCAGACAGATACTGGATCCCCTTTGAATGACACCATAAGCTTAGCCAATTGTTGAAGTCAATCATTTTATCCTTATATTGTGGTATCATTCTGGGCGAAGGCAGGATGCTACTCAGGGCTAGGGTCATACCTGCCTGGGCCACATGATCCGAGAGCTCTTCCATTTCTCTTTTCATGTAGTCCAGGGAGGTACGTCTCAAGTCATTCACTCCAACATGGACAATGACAGAGTCATATTTGTACTTGTTGTGGAGTGACTTGAGTGCATGCGTTATGTGGCGGATCCTGGCACCCGACAGGCAGCTGACTGTAATTTTCTCCTTATTCAACCTGGTGAGAGGGACATCAGTGTGCCGGACTATAGAGTCACCTATGACTAAAGTGTTAGGTACATTGTCTTGCCTTAGGGGCTGTTGCTGGGTGGCACACTGGTGTTGTGAACTATGTGACACATTGGTTGTGATTGGTGTTTGTTTGCATTTCAGCTTCAGAGGTCTTTGTTGCTTGGGCAGGTTACAGTTAAGGGCCTCTGCATATGTGGATTTAGTGTTGCTATATGTGGGTGTTGGTGGTGCGAGTTTATAAGGGCTATGTGTTGCTTGAGGTGTAGTGTGGGTGTTAACCTTCTCCTCTTGACTGTTTAGCACAATCTTGGGTGGAGAGAGCTTTGCTTCAATTTTGGCTATGTAAGTGCATCTCTCACAGGTTGTAGTGTTGGGTGGTAGGAGGAGAGGGTTGTCTGTGTACATGAGGCAATTGCTGCATTGCCCCAGTATGCCCAGATTCACCAGGTGGACAGGAGAAATCACCGGAAACTGACCCTTGGACATGCCTGGTTTGGGGCTTTTTTTTTTTCTTTGTAAAGTACAGGAGCTGTTTCCTTAGCAAGGTACTTTGCAATTATAGGCTGTTTAGTGCCTACATATCAGTGGAAAGGGTGGAAAAGCACAAAGGAACATTCTTTTCCAAGGAAAAGAAAAGGCATCTGTCCTACAGATCTTCTCGCATGGAGTCCTGAAGCAGAATCTTGCCAGTTGATTGGTTAGAGCAAAGGCAAAGATATCTACTTGAGGAACTCTGCTCAGATGGATCAAATCTTGGAAGACCCCTGATCTAGTTTCCATTTGTGAGGGTCTGTCCTGGTCCTGCTCAGCTTGTATGCCACATACTTTTGCTTTGACAGAATGTAGGATGTCTGCAGAATGAGATTGTGCTGTGAAGCTATATCCCAAGCTAACATTGCTAGTCTGCAAATGGAGGATGACCTGGTTCCCCTTGCTTGTTGATGTACCACATGACTATTGCATTGTCTGTAACCACTTGAAGAGATCCCTAGGACCAAAGATGGTTCAGAGAGTTGAGTTCTGTGATCAGGGCAAGCATCTCCTTGATATTTATGTGTTTGCATCTGTCCTTGGTGTCTCATGCCCCCTGTATTTTATCTCTCCTGAAACTGGTCTCCGTGCAAAGTCTGAAGTGTCTGTGGTGCCTGACTGCTTTGGAGCAGGGAGTAAAAAAGGGAGACCTGGGCTTAAGGATATCTGTTGCCTCCACCAACAGAATTCTCTTCTGAAAAAACCCCAGCACTGAAATTTGCAAAGGTAAAGGGTGTTGATTCTGGGACCAAATAGATTTCAGATATCACTGTATGTTCTTCATGTGGAGTCTTGCCAGTAATATCATGAGTATCAGAGATGCCATGAGAACCAAAATCCTGAGGTATTTCCTTGCAGTGACCAAAGTCTGAAAGGAAAACTTAGAAACAAATCAAAATAAAGCTCTATTTCTTTCTGTGAAAGAAAATTTCTTTGAACTGAGGTGTCTAGTTAACATACCAGTAACACAATCCTGTGTGAGGGAGTCAAGAAAGACATTTGAATGTCCTCTTGGAATCTCAGCTTGTGTAAAAGATCTCCCATCCAAGAGAGAGAGATTCCTGACACTTTCAAAAAGACTGCAAAGATAAGCAAGTCATCTAAATATGGGAAAATGTAGTTACCATGTAGCCTGCAATGAGCTATAAAGGGAACTAGAGAATTTGTTAACACTCGTGGTGCAGTGGATAGTCCAAAGGGTATGACAGAGAACTGATAATGTGATCCAGACTCACAAATACATGTATGAAGTCTGAATGAATAGGGATGAGGTGATAAGCATATTCTGAGTCTGTTCTTACCAGAAAACTTGAAAGAGGAAGAAGAGTTAATAAGTTGTAAAGTGACATCATTTTGAATTTGGGAACTGTCACAAACAAGTTTATGGAAGAAAGATTCATAACTGGTCTCCAAGCATTTTCTTTCTTTGACACTAGGAACATACTTAAATAAAAACCTTTCCCCACCTGTGAAGGCAGAACTGGTCCTATCACTTCTTGGGGCAGCATATGATGAAGAACAGGTAGAAACAAAAGAGTCTGATCTGATGGATGAGGAATGACCCCCCCCCCCCCCCCCGGAAAGGAAGAATTTCCTCCCACTGCCATCTGTAACTTTGATGAATGATCTTCAGGACTCATTTTTTTTTATTTTATTTTATTTTACATTTGTTTACTGGGAAAGTCCGACTAGACACATGCCCTTTTTCAGTGGAGGCCCAGGGAGAAAAGCTCCACATGTAATAAACATTATATAATATACAATATAACTTGTAAACATGTAAACATTTATATAATGTGGCCTGGGGAGAAAAGCTCCATATGTAATGAATAGTATACAATATAATTTTTCAACATTTAAACATTTACATAATGAGAGAATCAAACTGTTTACATATTGATTGTATACCAGCGATTAGTTTTACAATATAACATTTGATTTTTAAAAGAATTGGTTAAAATTACAGAGATACAGTTACTAGTTTAAAGAGATAGCAAGACAGGTAGGCATATGTTAGTTGATAGAAGTAAAGATGTGCTTAGGCACACAGTTTACATGTATACAATCCTTTACCTGTTTGTTATTAGGGTCAGAGTTTATCATCTAAGATAGCATAATTAATTTGGTGTTGTTAGTAAAAATACATAAGAAGTAATTAAAATGTTCAAAGAGAGATGGTTTAGCTAGGCGTAGAGCAAGGACAAAGTCACTTGTTATGTGAGTTCTTAGTAAACTTTTAAATTGAGGTAGGGATGAGGTTGCTGAAATTTTGTATGGAAGTGAATTCCAGCATTTGCCTATGTAATCTGAGAATATGGATTCTCCAGCTAAGTTTTTGGCAGAATTGATTTTAATGAGTGGTTTGTTAGTGGAACGTAAAGTTCTACAAGTGGAGTGTGGTAGCAGTGTATTTTGTAAACCAGGTATTTTCTTGCTTTGATAGAATATCTTGTGGGCCATGGTTAGCTGATTATAGAGCAGAAGTTGAAGGAGTTCCAGACAATTGAGCTTTTTAAGTGCAATACAGTGGTGAGATCTATATGGGGAATTGGTAGCATATCTAGCATTTTTATTGTAACAGGTTTCTAGTTTTAACAATTCATTTTTTCTGAGATTTGTGAGTTTGAGAGATGCATGTAACAGTATGGATATCAAATCAGACTGTGCAATTTTGACTTTAGTACCATTTGTGAGGTAGTTTTTGTTTTATACAATGTCCCACGTTTTTTTGTGTACTTTATTATAGTTTGGGATATATGGACATCAAATTTCATGTTGCAGTCTATTTCTTCCTAGCAGTTTTGAAACAATTTGTTCCCAAAGAGAAAAATGGAGCTTCAGACTTTCTAGAAGAAAACAAGGGTAAGGTTAGGAGGAGGTCACAAGGTCTCCTGAATAGTCATTCAGACTTATTGATCTGTCCTTGGTCTTGGGAGGTTTGAGACCTGTTTTTGAAACCCCCCTCACCATTTATTCTTAAACATCTGTTTAACTGAATTCTGTTGAGACTATTCTGTTTTTTTGTCAAAATTGGAAGAGGAAAAGGAAAATCCCTTGGACAATTTGAAAAAGGAGGGCTGAAAAATCTTAGAGATCCCCTGCATCAGTTTGCCCCTTGATTACCTCTGCAGCAGAGGGGCCAAACATTAAATCTCTATCCAAGGGAGAATTTAAAATCTCAATTTTAACATCATCCGGAAGGTACTTAGAATGCAGCCATGCAAACCTCCTTAAAGCAGTACCAGGACCCATACCCTGGAAGAAATGTCAATTATTTATTTATTTGTTTGTTTATTTTTCATTGTTTAGTGGGAAGTTGTGTTTAGGGTTTATCCCATTTTCAGAGGAGGCCTGGGGAGAAGAGATCCACATATTACGCAAGTACATTTAAAGGCAAAAATTGAAATTTTTTAAAACACGTTGAGATTAAATGAAAACACAATTATATTAAAACATCTAGAATACATTATATAACGTACAGTAGCCTATGAATTTAATGAAAAACATTTTTTATGAGATAGTTAGTTACAGAGAAATTACACAGATGGGCAGTGGGTATATTATGTAATGTACTTATCAGTTGGAAGTACAGAGTAGGATGACCAAGGCATCAAGGGATTTAGCAGGACATAAAACGTAAGAGAA
Organism: Protopterus annectens; assembly: GCF_019279795.1. NCBI lineage: Eukaryota > Metazoa > Chordata > Ceratodontiformes > Protopteridae > Protopterus > Protopterus annectens. The sequence continues at coordinate 1,100,893,151 of NC_056744.1, read as the reverse complement.
GTATTATATGAAACATTAGGTAGACTGAAACAGAGAGTTTGTAATGAGATTTCTTAGTGATAGAGATACAAAGTTACATACTTAAGATTAGGGTACAGAAAGGTTAAATAAAGGGAGTGTAACTGAGTGTGGAGATTTCTTAGTGATAGAGATATAAAGTTACACACATAAGATTATGGTACAGAAAGGTTAAATAAAGGGGGTCTAAACATGGAGTTTAGGTTGAGAAGGGGTGGTATTTAGCCTGGGGAAATGCACAAGCACAGCTAGTTATTTAGCAGGTGTTTCTAAAGTGATGTTTTGAAGACATACAGTGTGTCTATAGGTCTTATTTCAGGAAGATTTGGTTCCAGATTTTTGCTACCTGGTTAGAGTATAGTCTGTACAGTGCTCTGCCAAACACTTGAGGGAAAACTAATACGCAGACCTAGAAAAATTAAGGATGAAGTATTTAGGCAGATATTCTGAAGTTAGAAACAAATCAAGCAGTATTACTGAAAACAAAGAATTAGCTTGTCAGTAATGATGAAAAGAAAAGAGGGAAGTCACATGAATGGCTACTGTGTGCCTACTACTAATGCTGGTCTCACCACAGCTTCAGTCCATTGGAATACAATGCTCCTTTCCATCTTATCTCACCAGAAGCAAAATGTTAGCATCAATCCCAAGAAGAGAGGTAGGCCACAGCCTGTTTGGTGATCCACAGTCTTGTCCCAGATGATGCAAGGGTCTGTAGACTTGTAGCCTTTCTCTGGTAGATGCCTCGAATAGAAGCAGACCAAACAGGTACATTAAGCACAGACACTCACTCTACAACCAGAAACAGTTAGGAATCAATGCACTATGCTCTAACCAGCATCAGAATATAACCACCAATTCCAAGCTTTCACCTGTAAAGCAGTTATTAGGCTTTCTGGTGATCAGCAGTCTCCAGGAAATAATGTAACTGCACTCCTTCTCTCACCAGGAGAAAACAGAAGCACTAATCCCAAGATGACTACTGAGAGACAGAATGTGGGTTCTCCAATAACTGGTGGTCTTGTAATAGATGCTTAAAGGTAAGATGAAAAAAATGGGTTAATATCCTAATCACTGCAGTGTGCCCTAAAGGAATTAGATATGAAAGTGGGCAACTTCAGTTTTAGTTGTCTAAAAAGTTAAGTGTTAGTGGAGAGCCACTATTTTTAAAAGAGCAAGACAAATTGAAAGGGGGTGAGCACTTTTGCATTCTGGTACTATGGAATACAGTAGGATGGCCAATAAATTTAAATAGTTGAAGGGGAGTGATTTCACAAAATGATAATTTTGTGCTTACTCACACCAGCCAGTGAAAGGAGAGAGGGAATGAGATATATGATCAAATTAACATAAGGGACAGTCAACTAGAAATACAGTGGTGTTTAAGAACACAACAGTAACAGGCTGGGAGGGTGGGAAAACATTCTGTCTGACTCACAAGAGACAGAGCTGTGGTCTCTTTTCAAGTTTTAATATGCAGTTAAAAGCAGAATACAAGGAAAAACAGTGTAAAGAAAACAAATCACAGTATACAAAATAGAAAAAGGCAATAAAGTAATACAAAATACAAGAAATAAAAAGCAAACCAACCTTTCCCTCACAGAAAGGTGTGGCAGAGTCTGGGTGAGCCTTTCCAGTAATGTTATATTTACCCCTATGTTGCTCAAGAACACAACAAACATGTAGCCTAGTACTCTGTTAATGATACCATTGCTTAGTATACTTACCTTAAACACATTACTTAATTTGAGTGGAATGGGTACCCTCACTCTGGCTCTGCCACTACAACAAGACTGACACAGCTCCCACAGCTACTTTTACAGCTTGTTTTTCACACTCTCTGCCTATGCCTATTACCTGCAGCAGCAGCTGCAGCCTATTTCACACACATCTGCATGTAAAAGTAGCTGTTACAGACCTACCCTCTGTGATGATGTAGTCTCTTGACCCTAGTAATGTCCAACACAAAATATCAGAAAGGGCTTATAAGCTACATGAAAGCCTTATATCTTGTTCAGTGGTTGCATGTCACTGGCTGATAATACTGCAGATCAGCTGTGTTGGCCACAATTAGCATTTCACGACCACAGATTGGTTAAGAGACAATCGCCTGGTAATGAGAACCACATTAAAAAGGCAAACAGTTGGCTATGGGGAACCAGTCTGTATGCAACTTTCTTCACGGAGTAAATGCGTTGCCAAAAATGTTATATATCTGCACATAACAACAGAGGAGTATTGTACTCCATCAGGTCTGTGACCTTTTTGTTTACAACATGATGCATATGTATGAATATACTTAGGGGGGAATGGGGAAATGGGGATTAAAGCATTAAGCCTTTCATAGAACTGTCATAAGGACAATGTCAATGATCTCCGGATTTGTTACACCTACAGAGGACATACAATACATCAAGGATGGAATGTTTTTTGTCAATGTGACACACTGGTCTAGTGGGACTGTCCCTTTAGAGTGGTTATAATAGCACACTGCTATTTGTGTGGCACTATTGTTTTGAAATATTATCAGGGGGGTTGCCCCTAGGGGACATACTACAATGGACTCCAGTGTTGGGTCTGTGATCATACAGCAGAATCTGTCATGGCACTCATGAGAATAGCTGACTATAGCTAGTATCATACTTGTATCCACAAACTTAGTATGTTTGCACACTCTGGAATATGACGCATGATCAAGCAGTGGATGCTGCCAGCCATTCTGTTCTTGCTGTATGTCCACATAGTGTACTTCCACATATGTGATCCTGACATGTGTTCCCATTTTGTTGTCTTTCAGGAAACATGTATGCTAGACACCGTGCCCCTTTTATAGATGCAGAGAATGATGTAATCCTGGAAGGCCTCCATCAACAACATGAACTTCTACTGTCCTAAGGGAGACAAAACAGGGTACAGTGGGCAGCATTGTGGGCTGACCTTGTCCATGACTTGAACACCATAGGTCAACAAAGCAGGACATATGAGCAAGTTCGACACCATGCAATAAACATGATTAATGCTGCATGCAGAAGAGCAGCAGATGTAGCCAAAGATCGTGGTGTCACCAGTGGATGGCCTGCAGCAGAACAACTGCTCTCAGCCACTGAGGAATTCCTGGTGAGCCTAGGAACACACAACAACTCCCAGACATCCATCACGCTGTATATCGTGGATGTGGGTGCCACGGTTTCCACACCAGAGGAGCATGCAGGTAGGCTTGATCAGCATTAGAGTACTGTAGTATTCAGTGTGTCAGGGTGTACATACTTTTACATGGGTGTCAAGTCTTTGTTCTTTGGGGGGAGGGTGATTTAACTGCAGTTTGAATCTCATGCTCAGATTTTGAACAACATAATTAACAAAGTAGCTACTGTAAATATGTGATATATGGATGTATTACCTTGTTATACTGCAACATGTGGTGGTACTTACATTACCTCTCATTCAACTTTTCACAGGTCTGTCAGGAATCATACAAGGCTGTAGTCCTGCTCCTGGTAATCACAACACTGTTTTGTTACAGATGTAGATTTACAGCAATGTATTCCATAAAGTGTCATCCCAGGCCTGCTGGCTGGATTGTTCTGCTGTCGTCATGATTACCAACTACACAGATATTTTCTGACTGTACGCACTTTAGAGGCATACCTATGCCTTGTAGGTGTGCCCACACTGATAGATCTGACAGTATTGTCAGGACATTACAGATTGTAAACTGTGCAGATTCTTCACAAATGTCAACAGTGTACATCATTGTTGCTGATGAGACTGCTGTGTAAAGAGCTTTTATTTACAAGTAACTACAGCTGTTTGTGGGAAAAGTAATGTCCTCATATCCTATTATATGAGGCTGTGTTTTAAACAGATCTGTAATAATGACAACAGTGTATTGAGCTTTACATATATTGCAACACAGTACTGCAGAGCATAATAATGCAGGTATTAATGTACTGCTTTTCCCTTTCTTATCACAGGTGACCGGGGGGGGGGTGGCTGTTCTCTACACAACCTGATGTCAGCGTCTCTTCAGACTCTGATTATGATAGTGACCAAAGTAAAGCAATGGTGGGGGTTTCAGGGGCTGACTCCGTCCCAAAGGTTGACATCTCTCTTCTGCCCTCATTGTCACCGCACACAATATGCCTACATATATCCAGTCCCCGGAGACCCCAGATATTGGACAGTCAGAGGATGGGGGCATAGAACAGGAAAGTGTGGCAACTATGGCTCCATTGAGTGTAGACAATGGCAATAGCCCGAGAGTTGGTGAGGTTCCACACAGGCAGATTGATTGGGGTGCTCGTAAGATGCCTGATGTCCTTCCACCACTTGTTGCAGGTGTCACATCACGGGTCACTCGGCGTATGTTTCATGACATCATGGAGGCACAGGCACATTCTGAAAGGAACTCTAGATGAATGCTCAGGGTTAAGGATGCAGCACAGTCTGACATCTGTGACTGCCTCCACTGCATTGGAGACACCCTTGATCAGTTCACTGATGCAGTGGAAAGAAAGTGGCCTGAGACAGATCGCAGAATATTTGTCTTGGAAAGCACATTGTCTGTGATGGAATGTCCAGCTGGAGTTGAGCATTGGACTTGTGAACATAGGTCAGAAGCCCCATCTGCTGAGAGTACACATGGCTGTGCACAATCATGCTCCCATAGTGGTAGTACATCCAGTGCTCCAGAGGGTAGTGTGCTGTCCACACCAAGTATGGCAGGCTATGGGCTCATGGTCCTGGGTATCCCATGGATGACATGGTCCCAGCAGACAGCAGTCACTGTTAGACAGTAGCACCACTTCTGACTTTGGCCATGGAGGTACCAGTGCAACTCCTGGCAGAGCCAGTTCCTGTACTCGGGGGCAGAGACAGTGAAATGCCAGCTCTGCCATGCAGGGTTCAAAGCTGTTCAACATACACACATGTAGGGCTAGCACTGAGCTTGACTGTGTACATGCACACACACACACCACTGTCAAATTCAGGTCACCTACAGACACGCATGGCACAATTCCATGGTCCATCTTGCCTGCTTCCCTTCCTGATTCACACACGTGCCTTCAACCTATTGGGTTAGCCTAGGCCTGCTGCACCCCCACATAACACCCTGTGCAACTGATGATACCTGTGCCACATCTCTGTCATCCTCATCATCGATGCAGGGAATTGAAGCTGTGTGTCTGATACACAGGGTGACTAAATAAATTAATATATTCTTGTGTAATGCAGTGTTGGATTGCCATGCCACTTGTACTGGTCACTGACAGATACTGTATGCTGACATTTGTAATGAGTAAGGCACATAATTTTGTGTATCTTATGCTGTATGATGTTGTAATGGCTGTATACTTACTCAATGAATGGTGTGTCAAGGACATGTTTATGTTTCAGTTTCAGGAGTCTGTAGGGGACACCTATGGATACACAGTGGCAATAAACCCATAGATGTCACAGCACAGTATGGAATGTCAGCACAGAAGAAATATGTCTTCAGCAAGGTGCAGCACTATAGGTCCATGGCTCCATAGGTTCATATGTGTATCACAGGCTAACAAAGACAATGGTGTCATTCAGCCTACTTATGCATCCCTAATCTATGAAAAGTTCTGATAACCTTGATAAGTGTCACTAGGGTTTTAGGAGCTAACACATTTACAAGTTGTGGTGATGGAGATGACCCATCTACAAATTTCCTGTGTCCATTATGAACATTTGGCCTACACCAGTTGTGATAGTCTTGTTCTGCATCTCATTGTGTAACTTGCACATGATGTGTGTTACAGCAGACGTGTGCTTCACATGCATGGGGAGCCTGTTACATATAGGTTGTAGTGTCTATGTTACATACCTGTCTCTCCAGCATGTACTATTTATAGCAGAGTGATGATGTAGGTGTGTTGAACTGGTAATACATGTGTTAGTCCTGTCTTGGATAAGTGAGAGGTACACAGTGGAATATGACACCTCCCTGCATGGTAGCCACACACATTCCCTCCAAAGCATGTAGGAAACAGACTACACATGTACAGTCTTGATATGGACTGCATAGGACATGTTATCTACAATGTGTATTGGTTTACAATGGAACCTGTGTGGCTGCTACAGTTGGAAGATATGCCTGTGTAGTAACATAGCAAAGGTGATGTTGCACTCAATGATTGGTGTGATGAGTGCCAAATTCAGTATAACAATGACAGCCTGGGATTTACATGCCATACCTTTCTGTATAGGTTGTACCAAACTAAATGGATCCCCACATCTTACCGAGCAGTGAAAGTCAAAGGCTACATTACTCACTGTGTCCATAAGTCCATGAGTAATGGGTCAACTGTGTGTGGTGTGCAGACACTACTATATTTTCCAGGGGTGGATGACTTTCCAAATGATAGTATTGTGCATTCCTTGGCATTTACTATTTGTCAGTTGCTCTGACAACAAATGAATGTGTGCCTCAGGCCATCCTGGATAACTGTTGGTTCTGTGTGGGAATTAGTGACAGCTGCTAATATGCAATCACCTGCTAATGTAGTCAGTCAGAAGTCACTGACAGTGGCCATGACTGCAGAGAAGGGAATGGCTAGAAAGGGTACTCCATTAATGATGTCTGAGGGAAATCCACTAGTGACTGACATCATTGTAGAGTAGGTCTACCCAATGCTATCTTCCCAGATTATGACTATCAGGCACTTGGCTATCCACCAGCTGACATACCACTCTGTAAATAACCTACCCAGTTTTTAGCAAGGCCTGCTGGCCTAATATTGTCAAACACCTTGTCAGGCCATGGTAGGTGGAGTGAGTCATATTCCCATCATCCATTGAATAATGTAACATGCAATGGCATCCACCAGTTAGGTAGGTAGGTAGGTAGGCATGATCTGCCCTTGAGCAAAACAAACTGTATTTGGTCCAGTGTCAGTAGATGTAGAACTTTGTTACTGATTGTATCCATGTTAACTACTTTAATGGCATTTCATATCACACAACTGAGAGATCTGGGGACACTGCTTGGCACTGTATACTAGTTGTCCTTTGTGCAACTATGTATTTCAGTTACTTTCTTCATGTTCCAAGAAAAGAGTCATCCAAGATATCTGTACATAGCACAGGCAAACAAGTTAGGTAAGTCTAATATGTATACCCTGTGAAGGTAAAGTGGGAGTTTACAGAGGTATTCTATAGTTGGACACTACTCGAGCAGTGTGTACTGGAAGGACGCAATTACCTTGTAAAAACTGTAGAAAGCAGAGGAGTCCATGGAATTGCTAGTGTCTGGAAAATACTAATGCTGGTCTCACCACAACCACTCTCACATGGGATACCATGCTCCAATACTTTTCCTGTCATCACATGCAAAAAGTTACTACAAATCTCATGATGAGAAGCAGGACACAGCCTGTTTGTTCATCCACATAATTGTCCCACATCACGAAAGGCTATGTATGCTTCACCTATCCTTCTGCAGGTAGATGCCTTGATTAACAACCTGGGCAATCAGTTGGATTTGCATGTATTATGCCTTCTGTTCCAGAGTTGCTGGTGTGTCACTAGGGAACTGGCAAGATGGTGATTTGGAGCACAGCTGCAGTGTCACAATATAATGCGTAATGTCCAGTGACTTAGATGTCCAGGCTTGCTGAAACAAGCAGCACAGCAGTGGTGATCCATCATAGGTGACAATTTCACAGCAAGTCTTCCATCCTGCCCTTCAACAGATTAATGGTGGATATCTGCATGACATGGCTGTGAGGCCTACTGCAGCAGACTGGCCACCTTTGGCCAAAGTGTGTCCACCTGCCACATGTCCTAGGCATGTCATACTTTACAGTTATGTACCTGAAACAAATGTTTGTGTTCCCACATCATATCACACAACAACCAGTGTGCTGTCTGATTGCTTGGCAGGCATTGTACACTTGCAAGGCCAATGTAATGTCAGCAAAGTTAAACAAGTCCTCTATGCATGCATGTGCATCCACATCTTCACTGCAAGGAGTGGCTACAAACACTGTATGTCAGGCTGTCAACCACAAGGGTGTGGCATAATGACACTAACTTTGCAGGACTTGCACAGTGTCACTTTGTATGTATGGTATTGGGACCAAGCCTAATGACAGGATTATAGACAATCCAAGGTCCACATGGCTGGCAAAGCATTCTATTATGCACTGTCAGGTGCTGTGTTACATTAGAGGACTTACATATAGGTGACATGTTACATTTCCACATCTGTCATGATACTTCCTAACGATAGCATGCTGTGACATACACACAAGCATAACTGTATTGCTGATGGCACTATCAATGACTGCTGATGAGATGTGAAAAGTGTCCTTACCCTTTACCCCTATGACACACAAACACAATGTGTGACATATGTGAGTGTATTTCAAACCTTGATTCCATGGTGTCTCAAATAGCAGTCAGTACATTTGGCAATGAGCATTTTGCCAACATGCATAGCTCACTTCCTGTGCCACCCAAACCCACATCACACACAACTGCATGTGTGCAGCTCCTTCATAGACACATTCCCAAATAGGCACCTAAGAAAATTCTACTTTTGGAGAGCACAGTACACATAATAGTGCATGCACAACTGTCTCACTGGTCAAACACCTGAGGCAAAACACAAATCACACCTATTATTCATAGGTGATTACATCGTGAGACACATTGATGTCTGTGTCAACAGTTTACATTTGGAAAAGATCATGGTTAGCTGTCTGTGGGTTAACACAATATACTATACCACATATTGCCACAACTCGAAGAATATCAGTTAACCTAATGTTGACATCATAGTTCCTGCAGGTGTGTACAACTATGGACATATGTCACTGGACTGTATGCAGACACATTACTGAATGTAGACAGTCTGTGTCTCTCACAGGTATGTGCATAGCTTTCAGGTGCAGTTGACCCTCACCTAGGATGATGGTTTCATACACACAGAAAATAATGTAAGTCAATAATTGTCTTAGCATGTGGTGTCATTGTAAGGGGATCTACTACATGTCTGCCTGGGATACCTTAATCAACAGACATCAATGCTTCACCAGAGATGGTCTTCATCTCTCACCTCTGAGATTTTGAGTACTGGCCAAGGCTGCAGACACCCCCCACAGTGCATCTTATAGGCACTGTCTACAAGGAAAGCTTTGCAATGAGAATATCATCTTCATACATCATTATGGTTATGCTGCTACATGCTGGGAATGGCAACACTGAATCCCACTTTGCGGAAGGGGTTTCCACCTTGGAATATGCAGACATTTGTGCAGTCAAGGACATCTGGTTCAAGGCTGTGAACAGCACCATAGCCATAATAGACTACACTTCCTTCCACATGTTCAGACTTCAAACTGACAGTGTGCAAGGTAATGCAGATTGTGTATACATATTCATTAAGGATAGATATACATCCAGATTTAGTGAGACACTGGGATTTCCCAGAGACACTACAGGTGCTATTCACTACTGGAAGGGTACATAATCAAGCCATTGCTAGCTATAGGAGCAGCTCCATGAATCCAGACACACATTGTGCTTATTTGAATGTACTTGTCTGTATGAAGATATATGAGTACAGCATGGTTTGGGGTGGAATTAAGTAACCACCAACTGTGTTGCTTAGTCATGCTGAAGCACAGTTGCCCAAAGGCTAGTCCATGTCCTTAAATACAATGGCCTGGAGCAGTGCTGTGACATCCCCCCAAGGGGAGCCAAAGTATTGTATCATGTGTTTACCTATATGGGCGACCACTGAAACTCCCCACTCTGAGGTTCCCCCAGTGAGATCTGACCACAGAACAGTCTCATTAAAACTATCAGAAATAACTCCCCTTGCAGAAAATACAGATATGTATTTCAACAATGCAATGTATTACCTCCTATGCCTATGGGAAGGTTTACATAGCTTGACTGCACCTATCCCCTCAGATGGGACAGTCAAGTATGCAGAGCTCTACACTCATGCATTATGCAAGCAGCAGTACAACTGCATGGACTTGGCTGTACCTGACAGGATGAATATGGGCTCCACATAGCACAGCAAACCTGCCTGGTGGACAACTGCCATTAGTGGGTGATGGTGTTCTTCTAAAATGGAGGCACAGCCTCCTCAGCTTAAAGGCACATAATGTTGTTGTGACATGATGCAGAAATAGTATGTGACAAAATTAACCACCCACACAAAGCAGAACCACAATGCACAGTGTATTTATATGTGTAACTTCAGAGGACAGGCCCAGATTGTCAGTGAACTTGTACGCAATTATACCACATATAATGGGTCTGTGCTCACCTGTTGTCCCACAGATTCTGCATCAGCTTCACTTTCCTGTCCCCACCACATGTGCCACATGGCATTGCCACAACCTGACCCATACTTTCCATATCTACAGAGCAGGTCATAACTGGCCTCTTTATGAGGGATACACAGCATCTGTTGGACATGCTAGCATCCCAGGCTGTGTCCTACATGGGATTGAACAAGGATTATTAACACCATTGGGAACTCCTTGCAATCATACTGTAACCACATGGTGCACCCCTACTGACTGGACAATGTCAACCCTTATACCCTTGCACAGAGGTGATGCATCCACTGACAACCAGAACTATAGACCTATTGGCCTGAATAGCCATATCTTATGCCCATGGGGCAAATCATCATGGACCTGATCAGCAAACATATATGTGATCTACACACTGTTGACTGTAAGCAGTTTGGATTTCTGACAGTGAGATCATGACTGTTAAACATGGTGGACATGTCCGAGGCAGTCACCAAGGACCTGGTTGAGGGGACATCAGGGCATACAATGGCATACAACCCCCTGGACTTAACCAAGCCATGTGACTATATCCCCCAGTCATGCATCATTGAAAAAAACACTCACTTAGGCATCCACAGTAATAATATTGTAGTGGTCACTAAGTGGCTCAGTGAAGGCACACTTACTCAACATGAGGAAATCTGCCTCCAATAGCTGATCTATAAGCAGCAGTGTTCAACAGGGGTCAGTCATGCGTCCTGTACTGCTTGGAATCCATTTAACCACGATACAAGTGAATACTGAATGTCTGTTGCTGACAATGTTGGCTGATCCCTAGAAACCATGAGCAGCCATAGCGTCTGTGGCTTATGTTAATATCTGTAGGTGGCAAGAAGTTATTGATGAACAAATGCCTGTTGACACACTAATGGCCATAAAAGCCATGCAAATATATATGTAGTATCATTTACATCAATAACACCTATGTACCTGGTAAGTAGCACATCAGTCGCAACATGTGATGTACACACTCAGGGGTTATAGACCTGGAACACAGACCTGGTCACACAGTTTACACCTAATGTTCCTGATATCACTATGTCTCCCCAGTGGTAAGATGGGAATCATATGTAATAACTGAGGGCACAGTCACCTGTAATTGACATACTGATAACTTCCATGTACTCTTCACTCAGCATGCCAATATTTGAGTGCAATCGCCATTGGGTAATGTACCTTTCCAAGCACTACTGGCAACTGCACACAACAGAATGGACCCTCACAAGGGAACTTCATGTCCTCAGTATCTGTCAATGTGGATTGTCTGAAATCAATGTCATTGTAGCCTGTGGCATATAGACTACTCAGAGGTGATCTCTGCCTTGCATATGGGGCAAGTGTGACCCCGATTGACTAGAAATGCTACATATCTGTAGGTGGCAAAGTACATGGATTACTCAGTCTAAGGACATTAACCTTGTATGTGACGTTAGTAATACAGGCTTGTGGGAGAGATCTGTCTAGCCGAGTTTAACACACCTTTGATGCAGAACACTGCCAAATGGCAAACAGAGCACCTCAGTGCACCTCTTCATATGCCATCTGTATGATTGGCTGGGTGACTGTCACTTTACCACAGGGCTTTTTCTTGTGTCCCTCTTGGACTGGGGCAATATGTGCTGATCATGTTAATAAGGGTATAAAGTTGTCTAGGTTTCTAAGGGCTGTATGGACTTTATGCTAGTGAAGTTGAAACATCTTATGGCTCCATAAGTTGATGTAAATGCTGTAACAGCCAGATACACAAACCTGGCTACATTGCGGACAACACCACTTCCAATTACTATTTACAGGACAAGACATGGCACACATACAGTTGACTGTATGTAGATTAGAACACTTACATATCTAATGGTACACACTACAGGTCACAGTACTTGATGCACACACGCCACAACTCATGTCTGCTATTACTTTCTATTTAGGACATATTATGCTTGATGAGTGTGACCCTGCTCATCAACAGCCCTAGTTGTGGTCAGGCATTTGGTGGCCCACATCAACTGCTACAAGAACAATACTGCAAAACCCTACCTGTTTCTAAGTTACTGAGGTGATCATATTTGTGCTGTATGGAGATACACACAAACACCAAGTGGCTTGTAGTAAGATTAGATGCCCTATCTATATAATTGTACTCATTATAGATCAAAGTACTTTAAAGCATGCTCCACAGCTTAAGTCTAACATTGCAATGGCAGCTAGCACTGTTAATGTAGATGACATCATCAGGCCTTGTAGAAGAGGGCAGTTTGGAAGCAGGCAGCAACTTACAAGGCTAAAAAGTGCATAACCATTGCAGTTTGATATTCAATGATGGATTCTGGTTACACTTCATAATCTCGAATTACTGAAATTCTGAATTTCAGTAACCCAAGACCATGAAGGCGAAAACCAGAATGTCGAAAGTGCATACGAGTGAATTTGAATATCTCGAATCTGCTCTTATGCATTTCCAGTACATCACGTGTAGTGTTATGGTGACTGAGATTGCAGGTGAGTGAGAGTTTGTGTGTGTTTTTGTATGTTGTATGTGTGGGAAGGGCAGGGAGGTGTAGGTGTGAGTGTGAGTGTTGGATTTGTTGGTGTTTGTGTATGTGTGATGTGTATTTGTGTGCGAGCGAGTGGAGGATGGCATGGTGTGAGTTTTTTTTTTTTTATGTTATGTGCGACCTTGGAGTTGGTATATATAAGTAGGAGGGGTGTGGGAGGTGCTGACATACAGGATAATAGTTTTGCTCATATGTGTATATGGTATTACATTTTCAGGGGATTTATGTACATATATCTACAGTTTTATACCTCCCTTTTGTCTGTCTACACTCATGTATGTGGAACTACGGACACTGACATGGGGTCTGAACAGATGCCTTTCTGCTTGTTGCATAAGATTCACCTGCTAAAGAGGTGATTTGCATGCCACGGAATTTTCCATGTTTGCCGATACGTGGGCTCTGCTCAGCAGCACTTCCAGAATCTTAAAATGTTTGTGTCCATGTAAGCATCACTGCATGATGCCTACACAAAAAAAGTGTAGGCATTATTAAATTTCTCTCACTGTTCATCAGTAAAAGCCATGGGTTCAGCCAGATTTTTTGCCTTAGCTATGGGCACTAGAACATATTACCTTAAATTTTCCATTTGTTCTTCACCATTTTTACCTTAGCCATGTGGATACTGCTTTTGCTTTTCCTCCTTTTAATGCTGTTGTTCTCCTGACCCTGTTACCATCCTTCCTGGATCAGCATGCAATAATCCCCTTCAATGTGGACATAGCATTAGGACCTTACATGCTTGTTTTCATGTATGCCCATTTGATTCCAGTGCTCCACACCCTGGTAATTTTAAACCATTTTCACCAGCATCCTCAACCATCATTACTAAAGATCTAAGATAGAATGTACTGCACTTTCACACACAACAGATGAACAGTGTCTTTGAAATACAATCTTTTATTGTTCATCTAACTTCTCAGTTACCAAATTCAGTCCAGGGCTTTGTAATACCATAATTATATAATACAGACCTGTCTCCATAGAATTCATCTTATAGCATTTCAAACAGACGCAAATACATACCAACTAACAGGGATCATCCTTTTAATCTGCTGCCAGTAAACACTCTGTTCCATAAAGAAGCTGGACTGTCTCCCAACCAATATCAACAACAAATGATATTGTATAAAGGCCAATGTATGAAGTCATGTCTTTAACCTGACACAACTGTAAGAAAACAATTTTCCTGTGCTTTACAGACTCATGTCTACTATTTTGTCCTTACACAACAATATTTATGGAAGTATGCAAGTCTAACAGGAGATTTCATGGGTACTACCATATGCAGGGATGTCAAAATTAGTTAAAATACTCCAACTTCATCCCATTCTGGATGGTTATGGTTAAACAAGGAAAAAGGAATTATCTTCCTTGAACTGGCTGAGTCATTGTTGGACTTATCTTAAATATGGTTAACTGATATTTATATATAACAGAAGCATTTTAAGAGGATAGGGGAGGAATAGGCAGAGTGGATACTCCACCCCATTGGTAGACATTTAGTGATATTCAAATTAGGTGTATTTTACCTCCACCAATTAAAACATCTGGTTATTCTGACCAATCCCCTCACAAAGCCCTTATAATCAGGGCAGCGTTCACTGTAAAACCATTAAGATTTGATTGCAAGACATCCATCTATGAAGACAAAATAAAACAGTTTTTCTAAAAACTGCACCAGTTGCCCTACTCCTCTGGAGAGGAGGTGTAGATAACCCATCTACAGTCAGCTGTGGATCAGATTTGCTTGTCTCACAATCAAAGTCTTGTTTTGTTTGTTCTGAAATCTAAATCGCTGAATTACAGGTAGGATATCACAAGCTGCCTTCAATGAGTGGAATTTTGGCATTCTTGAGACAACTGAATAGGAGTAGCTGCCTCTTGGGATATATGAGGTCCATTACCTAAGGCGAACTTGGACTTCTGACCTCTGGGTTGAGAGAAACTGGGAGGGTTTGAAATAAGAGTTTCCATACATGAGAAGGATGAAGGCAGTTAGAAAAAAATTCCTGAAATCTGAATTGGAGCTATTACCCTGCAAAGATAATACTGCAGTGGTGGTGCTGCGGTAGCATTGTCACCTCACAGTAAGACGTTGTCCTGTTCGATTCTCAGCTAGAGCGCCTTCTGTGTGGAGACATGTGTGAATGGGCGTACCTTCATTGAAGGTTGTGCGTCAAGGCCGGCAACATGGCACATAAAAATCTACTACCAATCATTAGCAGACCGGAGTTCCGCTGTGGCGACCCCTAACCGGGAAAAGCTGAAAAACACAACAACCCTGCAAAGATAATGGCACTGCAAAGCAAATGGAATGACCCCTTCTAGTTTGGGAAGTGGGTTGAAAGGTACCAGTAAATGTAGTTTGTGGTTTGCTTTTTCTGGCCAACTTTGAAAAGAAGGCAAATGGTGTTTGTTTTCTGGCCAACTTTAGAAAGAAACCAAGTGCTATTTGTTTTCTGCCCAGTTTTAAAAGGACACCTAAAATTATATTGACTTTACTGAACTGAATACTGGAAAGAATAATTGTAAACTGGATTTTTTATCTGTATTTTTGCAAGAAAGCATTTTTAAGCCTATATTATTTGTTCATGTGGAATATGAAGTGCATCTTGTAGCTTCCACAAGCAAAACACAATTTCCCCTGCAAACACTCTACAACAAAATCTGCCTCTTTATAGTAAAGCTTACCAAGCATGAATACCACTAAAGCCAAATGTCTGAAACTGAAATAAAGAGTTGACCTTTTACTTGGCTCCTGTATATTTAAGCTCCAAATACCCCTTTCTGCTAAACGTATCTCTATCTCTCCCATTGACAATCTCCAAGGTCAGTCCAAATGAAGACCTATTCCACAAACTCACAGAACAAAATTTAACTGTACCAACCATAGCTTTTCTCTTGTAGCCCCAAACTCTAGCAAGGTCTCCCACTCTAACTAAAAGAGTTCTACTCCTACTCCAAATTTAGACCCCCAATTCAAAGTCTACCTGGCTGTAAAATTTTTATTTAACATTTGTTTACCGGGAAGGTTAGACTTGGAGCACAGCCAATTGTCACTAGAGGCTCAGAGAGAAATGCTCCAAATGCATGTCTTTGTAACATGTGAGGAAACCGGAGTACCCAGAGAAAACCCATATGAACAAAGGGAGGACATACAGACTCTACACAGAAGGCCAAGAATCAAACCAGAGAATCTCTTGCTGTTTGACGACAATGCTACCGCTGTACCACTATGCTGGTCAACAAGGACAATGAAATGCCATAACTCAGGCTGCATTATTTATTCCCTGCTACATCTTCTACTGCTAGACATATATATATATATATATATAGCTATCTATATATATGTCTATCGATATATATATATATATATATATATATATATATATATATATAAAATAAATATATATATATATATATATATATATATATATATAATACATATATATATATATATATATATATATATATATATATATATATATATAGATAGATATATATATAAATATATATGTGTGTGTGTGTGTATATATATATATATCCAACATCTGATTTCAAAAGTGTAATAGATGGGTATTTAAGGAGAGCTTTAAAAAGAGGTATAATAACTGATTTTTTATACAACAATTGATAGTAGATATACCAAAGCATCAGTATTTCTATCTCGTCCCTAAGATACACAAAACTTTGGTAGGCACTCCTGGTAGACCAATAGTGGCAGGTAGAGGTTCATTGACTGAACCACTTTCTGAATACCTGGAATATAGGTTGAAGCCACTTTTGAATCAGGTTAGGGCACGAATTAAGGATACTACCCAGTTTTTATCTTTAATGGGGGATTTACAAGTACCGGTACAAGCATATTTAGGGACTTTGGATGTCCAGTCCCTATATACTAGTATCCCACATCAGGGTGGTATTCAAGCCATACAACATTGGTTGCTGCAAGCTGGTGTCTATACTAGGGATGATATGGATTTCATTATTAACATCTTAACCTTGGTATTAGAACATAATGTCTTTAGTTTCCAGGGTCAATGGTATCTCCAAAGCAAAGGGACAGCTATGGGGGCGACTTTTGCTCCAACATACGCTGATTTATTTATGGGTTTTTTTGAGGCCCAATATATTTATCAGGTTGACTTTCCTTTCAAAAAACAGCTTTTGATGTGGAGGAGATACCTAGATGATTGCTGGGTCATATGGAATGGGACTGAGGGGGAATGGAGTGAATTTGTTTCATATCTTAATAGGAATGTCTTTGGGATAAAGTTTACAGGTAAAATACACCTGTTCACAGTTGATTTCCTTGATGTGCATGTCACTAAAACATTAGATGGCACAATAGCAACCACTGTACATAGGAAACCATTTTCGAAGAATTCCCTATTATTGGCCAATAGTTGCCATCCACCTCACATAATTAACAATATACCCACAGCCCAATTCCAACGAATCAGAAGAATTTGTTCTTCAGATGAAGAATATGATTCTCAAGCAGCAGTCTTAAAACAGAGATTCCTGGATCGTGGATATTTTGAACCCAAGTTGAATACAGCTTACTCTAAAGGTAGGGAGCTGAACAGAACTCAGTTGTTAGAATCCAAACATGATGGTACTAGTAATGACATACCTGTGGTGAGATTTATTACTAGTTATGGGAGTAATACCTTCAAGATTAAAGAAATTATCTCTAAATATTGGCACATCTTCACTAGTGACCCCTTTTTTTCCAATATACTATCTGACAAATGTAATTTTGGTTATAGACGGGGTAAGACATTGGGGCAGTGTTTTTCAGGTTTTAAGAATGAAGTCCCAAGCCAAAAACATATGTCTATTGGGCGCCCGGGTTGCACATTTTGTGGCAATTGTAGGTATTGCAAATTAGTGTCTAGAACTTCTTAATTTACATCTATAAACACCAGCAAGGTTTATGACATCAGACATCATATTAAATGCAGCAGCTCTTGGGTGATTTATATGGCTGTTTGTAAATGTGGTGCTTTCTATGTAGGACAAACATCCTGCAGTTTTAAACAAAGGATTGCACTTCACATTAGTGATATCAAATGCAAACGAGAAAGGAGTGCCCTATATAAGCATACCATACAACATGCAGCTTCACATTTTATTTTCGTAGGGATTGACATGCTAAAAACAAATGTAATTAATGAAGCTTTAAGACATCAGCTGTTAAATAACTTAGAACGTAGATGGATTGTCAACCTCGGAGCACTATTTAAACCGGGGCTTAATGATCACTGGTGATCATAGTAGTTACAATGTATTTTTGTATATACATAAATAAATATGTGAACAATATTTTTGTTGATAGGAATGTGTATATGAGTTTTGATATAGCAACATGCTGCTGAGTCCGTGCATATAATAGATATTGGATGTCAATATAATTAGAGTTTTGGGTTATGGGTTAGTATGATGTGTAATATTATTATCTCTAAGTCACATTATTAGTTTTGTAAAACAAATAGTAGGAATGTGGGTATATAATAACATGTTTTAAAGTATTATATAAAACAAGTAGGTAATCTTTGTTTCATGCATTGGTTTTACTATATGTATGTGAATTCTGCATTCAGGATATACTGTGGAATGTTAGAAGGGGGCGGGGTACATCCCCGCTATAAATATGCGTGTTATACGCCTATTCTGCACTCACTGATGACGCTCTTAGAAGCGAAACCGGTTTGGGGATTGTGTACTACTCAATAAAAGCTTATATTTAAGCTATGTGCCGCTCGTGTCTCCTGCTTTGTGCTGGAATTGTTTTTTGGTATATATATATATATATATATATATATATATGCACTGACTTTCATCAAATTATCTAAAATGTCAACATTCACAACATCGATCAGAAAACGTCAATGTTGCACATGTTGACACTATACTATGCATGTGCTGAGCAATAGCCTTGGTGCATGCAAAAAATAAAAACACAAAATAAAGCAAAAAATAAATAACAAAAACAGCCTCCATGTTGGGGCTTGAGCCCCAGACATCTCCTACTAAAAATAAAGACTAACTCTGAGATTGCACAATATCGGGGAAAGGGCATATCCCCTACCTCAGTATTGTACAGTCTCGTATACCTGTTGACAATCTGTGTAGTTATTCAAATTTTAACTAAACAGATGTTGACAAACTCTATAGAATCAATGAGAGTTCCCATTTATATATATATATATATATATATATATATATATATATATATATATATATATATATATACATATAGAGCTACACACACACACACACACACACACACACACACACACACACACACACACACGCACACACATACAGTGCATGCATTTTCTTTTCATACTGCTTTATACAGCTGTTATTTAACAGCTTTACATACTTCATGAATCTTGACTGTACTCTTTGCTATTATTCATTTAGAATGTATTCCCAGATTACTGTTGTAATCCTGTTATTAATTCTTTTAATTATACCAATGTTATTTCTTCATTTTTTGATCCTTGATTCCTTACTGTACTATTTATGTGCATGAACCCTTATTACTGTTGTCTCTGGCAACTGTTGCTGGGGCTGAAGTTGGGCAGTTTTGGTCATCACTGTACCTAGTAAACAAACATTTTTCCAAACTTTATAATAAGCTTCATCTTAAATGTTGCAGGGAGTCTTATTATTATTTTGGGCACAGATATATGCTACATTGATGGCTACAGTGGGCAATTGAACATTTTTTTCTTTTATTATAAATTGTGAAGTTCTAAAGCTACTTCACCGCTAATGTTCTTCTTCTTTGTTCCACCACAGAAGGGCATGCAGCCTTCTTGAGTGTGATACTCCATAATTACTGACTGACTGTTTCACTGACCTGGATTACTGGATCTTCTCAGCTTGTGTGGTAAGCTGTGTTAGAAGCATGGCATGCCATTGTTTCTACATGGTGATTTATTCAAGCAAAGGGGATCTTCAGGTTGGTTAGGGAGGGCTGTTTAAGAAGACATTTTTGTTGCTGAATAGTTTGTGACACTAAATGCTCATGTGTACTGAACTGGTAGCTGTTATATCCTGTTCAAGATGGAGAAGCTAAATAAGACTTTGGTGTACTCTGCCACAGATTTTCAGGAAAGATGTTCAACCATTGTCCAGACCCTACAAAGCCCTGACAACAGATATTCATGATGATGAAGCAGCCATCCACCCTACTTGGAATCCAAAAAAACAATGTGCTGCTGAAAAAACACAGAAAGAAAGAAAGAAAAAAAGACATGTGACATAAATGGTTATTTAGTGGCATTTGAGAGGCATGTGTTTATATCAAACTGGCCCCAAACTCAGTGGGCCAGGGTATTATGACCAAGGATTTACTAAAGGTGTTCATGGACCTACAGGACGTTAAGGTACATGAATATCTGACACTGAAATAAAAAACATTCTCTTCCTTCATAATTGCCTGCTTTATTCCTCCTTACATTGTATGTTATGCTGCTAATGTTACCTGAGCATTCTGTAAGTTGTATTAAGTACTCCTTTAAATACTTCTCATGGAGCTTCGTATATAATGCCGCTAAATGTTATCTGAATATTCTGTATGCAGCATGTTTACTGTTCTTAAAATTGATTGTGGAGCTTTATTCCCCAGGCCCCAGCTGAAAAGGTGCTTGTTTGCCCTTCAGACTTCCTTAGTAAACAAATGGAATACATAAGTAAATAAATAAATTAGCAATAATAGGTGCCCCCATGAGTTCTTTCAGACAACTACTGTACAACATAAAGTTTTATAGTCAGATTTACAAGCCTTTCAGTAAAGTCTGCATGGGGCATTGTGTCAAACTTTGGCCAGATCCAGGAATGTTACATGCACTGCATAATGGCTATCCACTGTTTTGTTGACTTTTTCAAAGAAATTAACAAGGTTAAAGCAGTAGGATATCCCTTTATCAAAGTTAAATTGATGATGGACCAGGGTTAAAAGATTTTTCAATGTCCAAATTAATGATATTTGAGAGAATATGCTCCACAGCTTTACTTATGAAGGGGCTACAGCACGTTCCACAGTTGGGACAGTCTCATGTAACAGTATAACAATGCCTATATTCAAAGACTCAGGAATTAACCAGTGGAAAGTCTTAGACTACAGAGGTTAAGTAGGGCTTCAGACTGCCCATCTTTAGTACTGATAATCAAACAACCAAGTACTTATTTGAGGTCTGTCTTGCATAACCATACAGGAAACCAGGAAACAGAGACATTTTCCCAAGGTGCAGCGAGTACAGCAAAGTAAACCCCATACAAGGGGGTAACTATTACTCAGTAAAAAGATGGTGTCAAATTTCTCTATGTACTTTTTGCATTTTCTTACATGTGGAATCTGCAAAGTTGTGTTTTGCTTATCTATCACCTACATCAGGAAAATATAATGTTTTGTTTGTTTATGAGCTCAGTTCTCTACTAGTACTCATCTTCTTGAATTCAGCACTGCCACTAAAACAAGCACCAGATTTCTCCCTCATAAATAAAAGCCTTACATGTGATTTGCATTTTCTACATTACAGTGCAACTTGCATATCACAAAGTTTTGAAACCCAGAAGTGACCCCCAGAAAATATCTGACAGTAACAGCAAATGTACCACTTGACCATCAGTCACAGACTCCTCCTCTCGCCTGACCCTTTCATTCTTTCCCCCTCTCTCCCCTCCCTACTCTGTCGCTCTCATTCTGGTTACTTTCAGTAATTCACAGCAGATCTTTTGTAAACAGTGCTGCATATACAATTGGTACTAACCAGTTGTTTTACATTCAGTACTACCCTCCTTTATAATCTGTAGGCATCTTCATTATATAAGATGCATACTCAATGTTTGAATTTCTATTATATTTATGTTTTGTATATTGTTGCTTTTTACTCTGTTTTTCCCAGTCTAGGTCTGAAAATGGTCCATCTGGGCCAGTGCTTTACACACTTAAATTATATAAATATATATATATATATATATATATATATATATATATATATATATATATATAGATATATATATATAGGGTCCATATTAGATCACTGAACGCTTAGGTTAGCGAACAGTGATTAATCAACCCCATGCAAGCGAAAGCTTACAAAACTGAACTGTCAGAGCAGCTAGTTTTTTCCAAGGGAAAAAAATTGCTGTTCCAACAAAAAAAAAATAAAAAAGAAATACATGATATTAAGTGGGGGGCTTTGCCCACACACCCCCCTATTTAAATATACCAACTCCGAGACCACACTACAGTGCCGAAAATGGTAAACTACTGAAGCGGCCAAGCAAATTCTTTCCCAGGGAAAGAATTCGCTTACATGCCACTTCGATATTTTGCCGTTTTGTCGTCTACAGCTCGATCAAGTCGCATTCGCTAACCTGCTTCTTTGGTCAGCTGATAGGAACCCTATATATATATATATATATATATATATATATATATATATATATATATATATGTATATACATATATATATATATATATATATATATATGTGTGTGTGTGTGTGTATGTATATATACATATATATATATATATATATATATATATATATATATATATATATATAAGGATCTACTTTTCTTCATTGAAATTTCATTCATTACTTGCTTTTCCAGGTTAGGGGTCGCAACAGTGGAACCCCGGTCCACTAATGATTGCCAGTAGATTTTTACAGTGTAGAGGTGCCAACCCGATGCCCAACCTTCAACAAAGGCATGCCCATTCACGCATGTCTTTCGAACACCACTCGACCGTGGGGCCGACATGCAGACTCCACACAGAAGGCACTCCAGCAGAGAATCGAATGGGGGAACCTCTTGCTGTAAGGCGACAATGCTACCTCCGTGGCTATTGAAATTTCACTACTACGAAAAAGAAAAGTAGATGCCCACTTCAGTGAAAGTGCACTTCAATGAAAGTGCACTTTTCTGAAGTCTAGTCACCGGATCTGTTGACTAAAAAAAAAACACAAAAAAAAAAAAGTTGCAGGGGGAAGCACCCCTGCACCACTCATCCCCCCACACCCCCCTACTTAAATATACCAACTCCGAGATCACACTACACCAAGGAAAAGGAAATATTCCCATTCTGCACTGTATTGTGATTTCCATACTCGGTTTTAGAAATTTCAGTACTTCAAACAAGTGGTCTCGCAGAAGTGGTTTCGAAGTACTGAAACTTCGACGAACCAAAGTAGACCCATATATATATAAATGTATATATATATATATATATATATATATATATATATATATATATATATATAAATGTCGTATGTGAATTAGGAAATAAATAAGTAAGCTTAAAAACTTCAATGCCATCCCTATTTACTGCTTTACTCTTGGTGTGTTATAAATTATTCATGTGGCTGTACTGATTTGGTCTCCACTAAAATAAGATTTTAATGGGTACTGTTGACCTGATTTTAGGTGTCAGATCTGCCAGAAAACTCACAACTTCACTTCAACCTCACAGACAGTTTCATTCTAAAATACTGACAAGAATAAGTTAGCACTTCTTGTTACCTTGCAGAGATTAAGTGAGAAAGCTAGAACCCCATAAATGCCCAACTGCCATGGTCTATCTCTTTTTAATTTCTCCAAGTCTTCTGGGTTTATAATACAATGACAGGAATGGTCCCCATTCCTAAGTCAAAGTATTATTAAAGTCCATGAAATTAGTATTGTTTCAATCTTTGGTGTTAGTCAGACGTGCCCTTCACAGCACCTGCAGTGTGCCTAGTAATGACTCCTGCAATTCGTAAGGAGTTACATGTATTGGTAACATATCTAAGTAAGATTGTAAATTCTTTTTATAAGACCTGTTGCTGCTACTTCTATTGGAACTGACTGGGTATCTTTCTTTCACGTTGCTCTCATTTCTGCCTGCAAATCCTAGTATTTTATCAATTTGTATCTCTCAGTATGTAAGACACTGTAGTCACTGCGTATAGCAATTTTAATGAACAATGCTACTTTTGTCTACTTTTCATAGACTACTACACTGGGTTTTCTCGCATCTGTTTTTTGAACTGCTGGTAATGGATAATCCCATGTGATGCAGAATTCATCATTTTCTATAATGATTTATGTTTCATGTTTCCAGTGTTTTTCAGCTACTTCAATATTATAATATTGTGCAACAGTCTTGCCACATTATTATTCCTTTCAGTATATAGTCCTTTTGCTATTATATCACAACTAGCAACAAAATGTGGAACTGTTTCCAATTCTGTTTTACAAAATCTACATTTATCTGTTTCTCCCACATGTTCAATGGACTTTGTAAACCAATGTGTATGTAGTCCACTGTCTTGGGCCGCCAATATTAATCATTTGTCTTTTGGTTTAAATTCACCTCTCCTTAACCATTCCTGCATTCAATCCTGATCAACATGAGGTCGTTCCAAGAGTTTTCTATACTTGCAACTATATTTATGTATTTTCCACATTTCTTGCCTTCTCATCTGATCCTTCCCCTTATATTCTTTCTTTTGTTCTTTAGCACATTCAGTTGCTGTCTGATTTTTATCTACTTCTGGTCTGATTTCCATTCCTACTTGACGCCAGTATGCTTCTGGTAAACTAAGCAAGAAAGTCATCTTAGATTTATTCTCCTCATGTTTCAAAACTTTCACTATGTTTGGATGTTGTGAGGCCAGCGTATCTGGAAATTGCTTGGATTCATTAAATGTTTTCAGCTCACTCTACCTGGTTTCCAGTGATTTCTTTTTTCATGTTGGACTCAGCTGGTGTATCACTGAATTTGCCTGCTTGCTGGTTCACTCATATTTTGGTGTATGTCAGCAGATATGTAAGCAGTCTCATGATTGCAGATCTATACATGTTATCAGTTTTGAGGTGGCTCATACCACCTTCAGAATGGGGAATATATAGTCCTGGAATGCAGTGATTTTTATAAACCATTTAAAGAACATGAAACATCCTTCTTGTTTTCCTGTCCAACCTGTCCACTGCCTTTTGTGGCCAGTCAGTCACTCCAAAACTGTAAGTTAGGACAGGAACAACAAACTGGTTTACAGCTTGGACTTTATTCCTAGATGTTAATGCTGTTTTCAGCATTAAGTCTTCTAAAATATTCCTTACTAAGTTTTATGTACATTTATTCATGTTTTATTGTTGATCCTTCATCAATTCCCAAATAGTTATACAGTCATTCTTGCTCAAGTTCTTTTATATGACATTCCTGTTCCAAACTGATATTTTCTTGATGCTGTAGCTTTCCTGCTTTAAAGGTTGCTTTTGCTCATTTATCAAGACCAAATGACATTCTTGGATAATCTGAAAAATTTTGACCACTTGTAGTTCTGCTTTCAGTTCCTCATCTGATGAACTATACAGTTTTAAATCATCTACAAAAGAAAGATGAGAAGTCTTTACACTTTGTCATTTTCTGGGAGCTAAATTGTAGCCATGACCTAATCTGTTGAGTAGACAGCTTAATGGGTTAAGGGCAAAACAAAAGAGCAGTGGTGACACAGAGTCACCCTGGAATACACGCATTTGAATTTTTATCCCAGGAATAATAATTTGTCCTTTATCATATCTTATCTGAAAAGTGGTTTTCCATTGTTTCAGGGTCACTGTGATGCAATTGATCAGTGCAGTGTGTATCTTATACATTTTTAAGCACTCTTTTATCCATGAATGTGGGATACTCTCAAATGTCTTTTTGTAGTCTATCCATGCCATCCTTAGATTCTTCCCGTTTTACAGTTCCCCATTATGTATGATCCTTTGTCCCATATGATTTTCTTTTATTACCCTTTTGTTCTATTGCCATGACTGAGTTTTCTACTAAATGACTATAAACTCTGTCAGCATCAGTTCCAGTGTAAGTTTTTTGCCTGTGCTGATATTTTTAGTTTACTATTTGCAATAGTGCACGATAGAGCCTGATCTATTCTGATACTGCACATTGCTTTTATCACAGCTATCTTTCTAAGCATTTTCATTGAATTGTTCCCTTTTCTATACTCTTCTAACAGTGACACTTCTTGTTGTAATTGCTTTATAGTTTTCTCTGTTCAATGATGCCAATGTTGGCACTTGATTTCTGCACTTCCTTTCTCTTACATCCCTGTGGTTTTGTGGTTAGACTTAATCTGTTATTAATTTAGCTGCACAGTAATATGTCATATTTACTTCTGTTATATTGTATGAATCTCAACAAACAGTCCTAATTACTGTGTTCATTTGTTTTACCAAACTTCTAACTTTTGGGGTTTTATTGACTTTTTGTATTCTATATATTTTATTCATCTTAATATGTCTGTCCATTTCTATTGAATCAAGCAACTCTTCTCTTAGGTAATCTTCTTCTGAACTGAGGATACATTGTTTGTTCTCCTTTAACTGCAGGCATTCTGTAGAAAGTTCCAGAGCTTCTTCCTGTGCCACACTCTCTTCAGTTTCATCCTGTGTCATCAATTGCTCTTTTATAGGGGAACTCACTGGCCTATCACTCCACAACACTGACTGCGTCAGAGTTGCCACAGCTTCCTGTTCCTTCCCTTGCTGTGCAACTTGAAGTGAACATTTCTACTGGTTTCCTATGGAAGGCTCCAAAATATCTTCATATGGCAAATGATCAGATGTTTCCTGCACCATAGGTTTCTCTTTAAATTGGGGATCCATTGCTCTATCCTGCTGTGATGTTATCAGAGTTAGATTTTCTACACTAAATCCTTCATTTGATAGGTAATCAATAACCCCATTTTCTATTTCTTTAACGTCTCAGTCACTAATCCTCTTTTTTACTTTTCCTCATTGTTTTCTTATTTTTCTGCATTGTAAAATGTTCAATGTCCAGATGCCTTTGTCTGTATTTCTCTCAAATATCTTTGGTCCTGCTCTTTTGTATTAACTAGTTTTGGTTTCTGCTTTGCATAAATATTGCACCATATTAAATCTTTTTTTCTTTCCCATGTCCATATTTCTTCTTCAGATGTCTCCTGCTCCTCCCGTTTATCCTTACTTTGGGGACTCATTGTTGCATCATGCTGTGATATAGTCTGTGTTAGACTTTCTCAGTAAATCCTTCACTTTGCAGGTATTCCATAACTTCAATGTCTATTTTTTTAACTTCTACTTTATTGATCTTCTCTTCTACATTCCCTCTTTGTGATGGTATTTTCTTATTGTGACATTTTAAATATCTAGATGTCTTTGTCTGTATTTCTCTTCAAATATCTTTGGGGCTGTCTTTTTTTCATTAATTTGGCTTTCTCCTTTGCATAAATATTGCATCATATCAGATCTCTCTTTTTTTCCCATGTGCATATTTCTTTTTTATACGTTTCAGAAGTACCAAGTTTTGTTCTTTATATTTTCACACTTCCTTAGTTGCTTCTTTTTCCCAGGTTTCTTGGTCTATATAATGTTTTTCATAAATGTATTGTATAAATGAACACACATTTTTGTTTGAAGCTTCTGGCAGTTTTTTTGTGTAAGAATTTTTCTTTTCTCTGATTTCTCTCTTAATCTTTTTGTATTTTTTCTGTCTGGAAATTCTGGGCTTTTTGCATAATAGTAACAATACATGCCCCCGGATTCAGGAACGGACGTTTTCAGTGCACGAGCAGTGTAGGAGCTCCTGCATGGAAAATGGCCACTGAGTGATCCAGGAAAGTGCAGTTTTCATATGCATGAGCAGCCCTACACTGTTCCTGCACAGAAAGTCATGCGGGATGCAAATCACCTCATTTGCTGGTAAAAGGATAAGTTGATTTTGTGATCCACGAAGCTGGCTGGACTCCATGCAGGAACAGTGTCAGAGCAGAAATATATTCAGTTAGTAACTGAATACATTTCTGCATCTGAACAAATGGAGGCAGGACAGCTCATGGAAAGCATGTATTACAGTCAGACACACATGCCAATGGCCAAATATAAGGCCATTGGCATTAATAAATGTTTTTTTTTTTTTAAATTACACTTTTTTTTGGCCGATCAAGGCTGTTTAAGCTCAGGCAGTGGCACACAATTGGGATCATACTGAAAATAAAAAAAAAATGAAAAAAGTCAATTTTAAGATAATTCTGCATTTTGCCATTATATTTAAAGGCATGCAGAATGCAAACAATACCAGGGAGCACTGGTTGTCAAGGGGAAAGGTCTAGGTGCAGTAACTAAGGACATACACACTGAGGTATGCAAATGAGGGGAGTTATACTGGATCACAGATTTCCTCAAAGTGTCAGCTTGTACCTAACCATGTAGATGCAGCAATACAACACTGCAAGTATAAGAGCTGAATTACTTCATAAGGGGGTGTGTCATGCTTACTGTAAGCTCATTGGAGCTCTGTGGTCCATGTTTGCCCTTAGCTAAGCACAGCTAAGGAAGGGTGCATGTCTGAGGCTGTATTGTCTTATTCCATGAAATGCAGAGCATGTTCGCATCCAGGAAGGGCCATTTCTGCTTAAAAGTGCTTACAT
Source organism: Protopterus annectens (assembly GCF_019279795.1). Taxonomy (NCBI): domain Eukaryota; kingdom Metazoa; phylum Chordata; order Ceratodontiformes; family Protopteridae; genus Protopterus; species Protopterus annectens. The sequence goes on along the minus strand of NC_056744.1, from coordinate 1,100,864,750 downwards.
TAGCTAAATGGGTATGCGAGGCACGCAGCAGGCCAAAAACAAACAAAAAAAACAAAAACAAAAAAAAAACAGAGGAAATAGCAGATCTGTTTACATTTGAGCACCGGATATGTGCGGTGTGCCTTGGGCGTAAATAGAGAGGAAGTGGGAAGGGGAAACAGCAGTAGGAAGGCAATTAAGGAGAACTAGAAAAGTTGGCAGGTGGAATGTATCAGAATCAGCCAATTACACATGCAGCAGCCCAGCACACTAATATAAACTATGCAAACACCCTACAGACTGGTTTTCCCCACAAACTCTACACCACCGGTGTACAGAGATGGGGGATTTTTAACTGGCAAAAATAGCTAAACATGTTAGAGGCTGCTGCTGCTTTACTACATCAATATGTGCTAGAGACAGAGGGTGGTGAGGAGGAGAATGCTGACAACCGACCCACAGTGAGGAGGAGGTGAAGAGTGTACAGACCCATATTAACCTACCAGGGCCTACATAAGCTGGAGATAATAGAGCGCTATAGGGTGGACAGGGACATTCTACAGCAAATCATTGAGCTGTGGGCAACCACACCTTACACAAAGAACTAATAGAGGGGAATCCATCCCAGTGGATACCAAGGTATGTCTAGGTTTAAGAATACTAGCCACGGGTACTTTCCAAAGACCAACTGGGGATATCATTGAGGTCTCACAATCATTAGCATCCAGGGTACTCCACCAGTTCCTGGTTGGCATGACACAACATGCCAGTGAGTACATATATTTCCCGACTGCCGTGAGGTGCTGACCACACATATGCATCTCTTCCACCGTATAGCAGAATACCCTGAAGTAGTTGGTGCTATAGACTGCACGCACATCCACATCAAAGCACCACTCAGTGAGTGAGGCAGGGTCTACATAAACCGCAAGGGTTTCCCCTCAATCAACTGCCAGGTCATGTGCGATGTCCAGGGCATTATCATGAATGTGTGTGCTGGCAGCCCTGAAAGCTATCACGATTCCCACATCTGGCATTGCTCATAGCTGTATCAGGCGTTTGCCAGGGGGGACATCCCATATGGTCATCTAGTGGGGGATGCTGGCTATGCACTGGAGCCGTGGCTGATGACACCCATCAGAAATGCACACCCACCTGAACAAGAACACCATAATGAGGCACACGCACAAACCAGGATCATTGTAGAGCATGTGCTTGGGATGCTCAAGTCACGGTCCCACTGCCTTGACATATCCAGTGGAGCCTTGCAGTACTCCCCAGCTACATGTACACAAATGTTCATAGTATGTGCTGTGCTGCACAATATGATCCTGTGGAAACAGCTGCAGCAGGAACAATATGGGGCAGGGCCACACAGCCCCCCACCATGCCTTGGAGGAGGAACATCTTGAGCCTGCCCCTGTAGGCAGAAGGAGGCATGCACAGTATGCCCAGGCCTTGGCAAAGAGGCAATGCATAGCACACACACTGACACTGTAGGGACCCAGGGACTGCTACCTCTCTCCGACTCACACAGGCGGTAAAAGGGATGCCAAACATGACACTACCTGAGATTTACCATGTACAGGGAGCGTACTATGTGTATCCAGCATAGTCAGTCCTCCAGCATTGTCCTCAATACTGGCCCAGTAACAAGGTAAGTCACTCTTCCCATTAATTACTGAATGGAGTAGTATGTTCTCATTCTTGTATGTATGATATGGATGCATCCAAGGGAATTGGGTGGCTGAATGGGATAGCAGCAGACAGCTATATGGGACAGAAGGAAATTCATAATAAATGCTGGTGTCAACATACTAGGCAGCACTACACAAGGTGACATCCCCAACTGCAGTACATGTGATGGCCTAAAGAACTGTGGGTGTCAATAGGTCACACACATGGATGTCAGTGAGGGTCACATATCCACCACCAGCATCACCCAGCAGGAGAGGTGTAGATGACCATGAAGAAAGGCTATGCTAAGGCCCCCAAATGATGGCAATGGGGAACAGCCCCCCACCAGACTTACACAGACATACTACAACAGGTCTGGCAGTTGCATTCCAGTTCTGAATGATAAGAAGTCTGAAACTGAAATATATGTTATTAAGATCCAACATGTGTACTCTACTGATATGCCTCCTGTCTGCATGATAGGTCACAATACAATATGAAATAGAAGCCAACAGAGTAACCAAAATGCCAGTACAGTTATTTCAAATGTTAAAGTCTGCAGATGTGCACCCCCCCCCACAATCCAATGTAGAAATGCAGTAACAGCTGGCCTGCAGCACTCTCAAATGGCCTGCAGTCCTCTGGCAAAGGCTCATGCCTCACCCATAGTACCAATGTACGGAATGTTAGGGGGTCCCAACTAACAACCTAACAGTAAACAGAAAACAAATGCAAGACCATGTTGACAAATGCCAGTAGCATGCCTCCCCATGTCCTACTGCAAGGAATGTGGATCAGGTCATAAATACTACTGGGACAAAGACCCAACTTTAGGGATACCTCTGAGATATTGCTTACATTATGTTAGGTGGAGGAGAGAATAACAGAGGGGGGTGTAGAAGCATGGATGTCATGGAGTGTGTGAAGTCTGAAACTCTAATGTCCACCCATACTACTCCCGACTGCAAACCCATGAATGAATAGCCACAAAACCACTTGTAAACCACAGTGTGAAGGTAAACTGACCAGATATATGAGTCCTGCCTCTGGATAACCTGGGTGTATCTGTACACCTGCAAGGTATGCCCCAGCAGGATATGGCCATTCCTTGAAGTTGAGAAAATCACAAGTAGGGGAACCCCCATGCAGCATACTAACAAGGTGCTGCACCATTTACACAGAACCAGCAGTCTATTGTCTGTAGCTACCAGTCCACGATGGCAGGTGTGTGCCAGAATGTGTAGTCTATATGCCTCAGAATATTGGTCTCAGCTTCATTCATCTCGTATTTCCCAGTAAATAACTGTGAGCAAAGAATGATAAATGTCAGGAGTTGATGACATGACACATCACAGTGTAGAACAGTACATATGTCAGAATATCTATGCTACAACCAAACATGTCAAACAAGCAACACAGACAGCAATAGTTACAGTATCCCCTGTATGTTAAGCCCATATCTCTCCATATTGGCAACCTATCTGCAGATATCCAGCAGAAACCGTTTGCTAGGTGTAGCTATAGCACACAAAACCCTGAACTGGAATCCAACCCTCCCTGGAATGGACGCACACACTCAATATAGAAGGTCATACTGGGCATGCTCCTACTCTTAAATGAAGCCCATGTCTCACAACATTAGTGAAATGAAGCCCATGTCTCACAACACAGTGGACTACAGTTATCGTTTATTTGCAGCTGTCTGTGCATACACACCAAATTGTACACCACTGATACTTCACACACACATTGGATAGGAATATACACACATATCTAAGGCCAACATGATATAATATGTCAAACATACATATACAGAGATGTGGGGAAGAGAAAGACAGACAGGGACAGAGAGAATTCCATTATGAGGCCTACCCCACCCATTACACATCCCATTGGCCTATATCACATGATGTGCTGATGTTATTCACTGTAGAAATACCTTCGGTTAGCCATCAGCCCTATAGTGTCAGTGGTGCTTGTGATAACTGTGTAACACTACAGTACAAATAGGTATCCATGTAGCAGTTGTAATCTCAGTCCTGTCAGATGTAAAGTTGTGTGTGAGTGTGTGTGTGTGCATTTCTAGATGAATGTGGTTGAGGCCATTCACACTCACTAAATCTCCCGTACCCCTCCTTCAGCACTGCTGCTGATGTCACTCACCTTCAAAGATAACTTTGCACAGCTCTCCATCAGGTAAGCTCCGTGTTGCGTGCGATAACTGTGTAATAGTATAGTGTAGCAAACTAGTTAGGTAGGTGTTCCCATCCTGATCCTGGCAACTGTGTAAAAGTGAGTGTTTGTGTGCGAAGGTGTGTGTATCTTTGTAGAGACCTGGTTTTGTGGTCATTCACACTTACAACACTTCCTTTACCCCTCCTTTAGCACTGCGGCTGAAGTCAGTCACCTTCAAATATACCTTTGCACAGTTCTCCACTATATAAGCCCTGTGGTTCTTGCGATAACTGTGTCATAGTACAGTGTAACAAACTTGTTAGGTAGGTGTTCCCATCCTGATCTTGGCAACTGTGTAAATGTGAGTGTTTGTGTGAGAGGGTGTGTGTATCTTTGTAGAGACTTGATTTTGTGGTCATTCATACTTACAATACTTCCCTTACCCCTCCTTCAGCACTACTGCTGATGTCACTCACCTTCAAAGATACATTTGCACAGCTCTCCAACAGATAAGCTCCATGGTGCATGTAATAGCTGTGTAATAGTATAGTGTAGCAAACTAGTTAGGTAGGTGTTCCCATCCTGATCCTGGAAACTGTGTAAATGTAAGTGTTTGTGTGAGAGGGGGTGTGTATCTTTGTAGAGACCTGATTTTGTGGTCATTCACACTTACAGCACTTCCCTTACCCCCTCCTTTAACACTGCTGCTGAAGTCACTCACCTCCAAAGATACCTTTGCACAGCTCTCCAACATGTAAGCTCCATGGTGCATGCGATCGATGCAGAACAATGTAGTAGTAATAACTGCATAGGCATGGGTTTGAATCTCATAGCAAGTGTTCGTGTGTGTACATATGTATGTCCATACCTCAACGATTTTGGCCCCATTTGCACCCAGTACACATTTCACTGCCTGACTTTAGCAGTCCTGCAGATATCATCCACTTTAGAAGTACCTGTTGCCAACACTAAGCCATGTAAGGTCAGTGGTGCATGTGGTCAATGCATGACATAATGGTCCAAAAAGATAGTTAGATGGAGGTTTGAACCTCACTCCTGGCAAATGTAAATGTGTGTGCAGCCAAAATATTTTTTTGAATCTCTCTCCCACTACATCACCCAATGCCAGTATTTACAAGGGCTGGTGATGTTCCTCACCTTAGAAGCACCTTGGGACAATGTCCATCCTATAAGCTCTGTGGTGCATGAGATAAATACGGTACACTATAGTAGCAATACATAGCTAGGTAGCAGATTGAAACTCAGTACTGGTAAGTGTGTGTGTGTGGGGGGGGGGTTGGTGTGATTGTATAATAACAGGATCCATTGGGGGTGGGTTTTGCTAAATTATTATGTTAAGGACCTAGTATATGTCACAATGTACACATTACAAGGCCAACAGTTTTCAAACACCAGAGAGGTTGGTGTAGACAATCCACAGCCCTAAATGTGTCAATTTGGATTAGTGAGCAATATAGGCAACCCTTCTATTACTCAGAGACCACTCTCCACCCACGTATCATACACAAACACACTTGACTAGGCAACAACAACTATACTGGTAGTTCCCCTGCATATTGCCTCACAGATAGAACCCACAGTGTGATTGCAGTTGACTACATGCCTGTTGACCACAACAGTGCCACTGACATCAGAAAGTACTTTGATGTGTTACATGTCCTGATTGACGGTGTGTTAGCCAGCAAGCAAAAGGATATGGAACCCTGTTCCATTCCTTCAGTAGCCCAATCAATGTGTAAAGTGGCCCTTTTGCCATGTTCCCCACTGGACACCTGTGACAACTGTAGAGTCTGCAAATGTACTCCACAAAGGGAATACCATGCCTTATACACATGCCCTGTATGGACAGACGCCATTAACTCCACTGAATACCCGTATCATACTGTCAATGTAGGTGCAATCACTACCTCAGTTACATAGCCAGGTTTCACCAAATTAGGTCAGGAATGCTACATCAGAAGATACCAGTCTGTCCACAAAACATGCCCCAGAGACCTCAAGCACGCTTCCACATGTCAAATAACATGCATGTGGGACATGTGCACAACCCAGACACTGCCCATGTTAGGGAATATAGATCACATACATGGGAAGCAGTGCACATCACTGGCCACCCACAATAGAAACCTGGATGAGTGGATGGGGAATACAATACCCACCCCAGGGGACCACTCCAGTGACTATACTCCTGAGCCACACTGGGGACTATTGTCATGTGGCCTAATGCCAAGGTATTCCCTTGGGCTAGCCTTGTAGAGCCTTCAGGTCCATTCACCTACTACACACCAGCAATGAACCTATGGATCTCAGTACTGGCAAATGTGTGTGTGTGTGTGTGTGTGTGTGTGTGTGTGTGTGTGTGTGTGTGTGTGTGTGTGTGTGTGTGTGTATGAATCCCAGTGTGTTTGGGTGATGAATATCCCCTGTGGCTGTGGTCATTAGCAATCGGAGGTGTGTCTAAACCAGGATATGTACCATTCTCCATTCTACAACAGATGTTGTAAATCAGCAGGTACCTATGTACAACCCTCAGCCCTATAATCTGTGATGCATATGCAATCACTGTGATACAGATCAGAAATTACTGTGCACATACTGTACCATGCCTATGACATGGCGGATGTGTCACCACACTGCCAGACCCTGTGGCTTTGCTGCAGTGCCACGTCCTGGTGACACACAGATGCCTAGAACAGAAATGGGATACAGCATGTGAGAACACATTTACTCAGCACGTCACTTGTGGGGGAAGAGAGGGGTAAAGCTAGCACTGAATGTGTTGTCAAGACTGTGGCCAATATCTGTTGTCTCAGGATCGGTATTAGCTTTGTGCAGTAACTCACAGCACTTGTGTTTAATGCTGTGGAGGATGCTGATGTAACTATCAAGGCTGTTATGACTGTCATCGGTGTCTGCTGCATCTCTGCTGCCATAGATGCCTGTCGGGGAATCCATGAGGGATCCAAAGTTGTGTTTGAGGTTAATAAGGGAGTTCAACAGTCATGGGACACCACCTTTCCCTGCAACATTGTCCTTGTTCTGATGTACACTTCAGTAATGGCAGGAGGCCATTACATTGTCTCCCAGTGTTTGGAAGACAGTGTCTGGGTTCTGTTGGCTCTGGCTAGTACTATGCATTCATGTACCTGTTTGTACAGTGCCTATGTGTATGATTCTACAGTCATGCAGCTACATCCCATTGCTATGGGTGCAGTGAAGACATCCACCCCTATTTTCATGGCTGCAAAGTCAGCTTTGGAGTGTTTTTGCCAGGTGGTTATCTTTGTGGGGGGTGTGGCTGACATATTGAGTTCCATGTTGATTACAGCTTCTGTGAATCTCACCATGCAGGGATTGACATCTGGGGATATGCAAAAGTCCCATATTTAAGTGGTCAACATAGATCAAGGTTGTTGCATCCTGTACCAGTGTTCAATATGAGCTGGTCTAGGGCAATGGAAATGATGAATCCCAGAAGTGTTGGGCCACTGTACTGGCAATTGGCTACATTCCCCAGCTGATGGAGGGGTAGTTGAAGACTTGTACTATGTCAGTGTTGCATTGGGCCAACAGAGATGGCAGGGTGTTGAGAAATGTGCATTGACAGTCTAGGGACATAGATGTGGACCCATAGCAGGCTATGGTCTGGATAGCACCATTACCCCAAGGTAGTTGTACCAGAAGTATCTCCAATGCATTATGATGGGATGCTAGTCTGGAGGTGTTCCTATCCATACTGAATATGGAGGCAACACCACTGCTATGAGTGACTGCATCCTGACAGTTAGATGTCCACTGTTGAGCAGCATGACTCTCAGACTGCATACATGTGTAGTTGTTATGATGCTAATAACATTAGGAACACTGCCTAATAAGGCACCATAGGGGTGGCAAGACACATAGCCAGTACCTGGCAACCCAGCAGTGACAGATGTAGGACATTCATGGCAAGTCATTGGGTTCTAGCAATCATGCCATCCCAAGCAGAGAGGTCCTGGATCCCCTGAGAATGACACATAACACGTAAGCCATTGTTGCAGTCAACCATCTGTTGATAGTACCGCAGCATCATTCTGGGTGACAGCGGTACACTGCCCAGGGCTACTGTCACACCTGCCTGAACCACATAATCAGAGATTTCAACCATGTTTCCTGTCGTGTAGTCCAGGGAGGTCTGTCCCAATTCATTCACACCCACATGGATATGGAATGATACTTGTAGTTGCTGTGGAGTGACATGACTGGCTGTGTCATGTGTTAGATGCTGACATGAGATTTGGCTGTTACTTGCTCCATATTCAACCTAATGAGTGGGATGCGTGTGCCTCAGTATTGAGTTACCCATGATCACTATATTGTTCAAGGTGGTTAGCCTTAGGGGCTTAGGTTGGGGGCACACTGTGTAGGTTAAATATGTGTCCCTTGGCATGTGCCATGTCGTGGTCTCTGAGTAGGTGTCTGCCTTTCTGGTCTATGCTGTTTGGGTAGATGTCCATTGAGTGCCTCTGGGAAGGTGGGTGTGTGGCTTTTCACTGTATGTCATGGCTGTCAAAGTGGGTGTCATGGTGAGCTACGTGTTCCACATGGTGTGGTGCAGGTGTTGATCTTATCCTCTTGACCTGCAAGTCCATTCTTTGCTGGAGAGTGCATATGCCCACATTGGGTGATATATGGGTAACCCTCGCAGGTCTGAGTGTTCGAAGTTTAGAGGGAGGGTTTTCTGTGTACATGCGGCAGTTGCAGCAGTGCCCCAGAATGCACATGTACACTAGGTCAATGGGTGAAAGTGCAGATAACCACCCTTCAAACATGCCAAGAGTGTGGACAAAACTAGTAAGTACTGGGGCGACATCTGTGATGAATGAGTACTGCTGACAGCGCACAGGTGTGCCACACTTCATGATACAATAACTTGGTGAAGTGCCAAGTCATAATGCTAGTTGAAGGGCAAGACAGAAAGAACTAGCATGATGTACAGGTGGAACAGTAGGGAGTCTGTCTGCCACCTGTAATACTTTACCACAGCTGTGCAGTTATTAGCAGCTTTGGCCATGTGAAAGCTCAGTAAGCTTTGTAGCACATGCAGTAACTGCGTAACACTATAGTAGACATACCTATATAGGCAGGAGTTCTAATCCCAGTACTGGTACATGTGTGTGAATCATGTACTATCTGGCTCATACCATTTTTGATGTGTACTAACCTTTACACATCCCTTCACTCCAATTTAATAGACCTGTTGATGTCATCCACCTCAGAAGTACCTTTGGTTGAGTTAGAAATTTATAAGTTCTGTGCCTTGTCTCATAACTGTGTAGCACTACAGTAAAATACTTACATAGGCAGGAGTTCTAATCACCATACTGACAAGTGTGTGTGAATCATGTACTGTCTGGCTCACACCATTTTTGACCTTTACACTTCCCTTCACTCCAATTTAGTATACCTGTTGATATCATCCACATCAGAAGTACCTTTAGTTGAGTTGGAAATGTGTAAGCTCTGTGGTGCATATCATAACTGTGTAGCACAATAGTAGGAATACCTAGATAGGCAGGAGGTCTAGTCCCAATACTGCCAAGTGTGTGTGAATCATGTACTGTCTGGCTCATACCATTTTTGACCTGTGTACTACCCTTTACACTTCCTTTCCCTCCAATTTAGTAGACCTGTTGATGTCATTTACCTTAGAAGTACATGTGGAAGAGGTAGAAATGTATAAGTGCTGAGGCATGTCTGATAACTGCGTAGCACTATAGTAGGAATACCTAGATAGGCAGGAGTTCTAACCCTAATGCTGGCAACTGTTTGTGGGTGTGTGAGGATCATATCAGATATGGCTTATACCATTTTGATGTGTATACCATCCACATCTGGTGACCACCTCCCACTGCCATTACTTTATATAGTAAGGTGACAGCAACTGCCTCACATGCAGCAGGTTAAACCATTGTAGTGTCCTCTGTACAGATGTGTCTGGAATATCCATATGTTCGAAAATTATACATGGTCAGAAGTGGTCTGTGTGCTTTAACAATGCCCATGTATGTGATATTATAGCCAAATAGGCCCCAGTGAGTGTACTGACACATATGGCAGCATGAGGTATCATACTTAACTGAAACATCATGCTGATAGGACATCTGCTGCCCTCTCAGGTGGCCTGCTGGGTCTGTATTATAAGTTCCATGTTTGAAAACATCGAACAACATATGGTCGACACCATATGGTCGATTTCTTCAAACATCAACCTTATAAAAAGACAAAAAAAAAAGAAAAAATTACCCTAATGGGTTTAAGCAGGGGAGCAAGCCCACCCACCACACCCCCGCTACTTAAATATACCAACTCCGAGACCACACTCCATTGCAGTAAACGGAAATCTCCCCTTACAGAGATTTCCATTTACATGCTCGAGATTCTGAGTATTCAATATTCTCATGTCGACAATGTCAGATTTGACATTGTCGGCTATTGAGAATATAATATAGGCCCAGCTTGCCTTGTAGGTGCAATACATGAGTACAGATGCTTGGTTTTACAAGTGAACTGTACCTGTTATGGGTCACATTAAAGGCTGGAAGAGGTGTGGACTGTCATATTGTGGTCCTATATAAGAACACCTTGCATCTTAAGAGGGGTGTGTACACAATTTATATCCACTCTATACCAGTAATGTGTCACACATGACCTTACCTTAGGATGTTTGTCCAGCACAATTTGTTGGCCTCTGTCCAGACGTCTTAGCACTGACAAGTTGTGAGGTATGCTATAGGAATGTTGACTTCACATCAGATAGACCCCAGTGGTGACCACTGTGATGCAATGCAGTTAACCCCAGCACAAGCGAGCATGCACAACAAGCAATATAGATATTACATAAAGCAATACAGCTATTACTGATGTTTGTGTGCATGGTAAATTGCATGGGCTTCACATGCCTGGGGCATTGCCAGGCAACAACAGAACACTGTAATACCCACCAGCTTCAGGCTGCTGTCCCATATGCATACCAGAGGGTCCTAGGTAGTTGTGAGAGGGAGTTATTGTCAGCAGATGCACATATGGCCTTGATATAGGATGGATGCAATATGTCTGCACATCTACAGTACTAACTGCAATAATACACAATGTCATGTCCTCACCATAGATGTGCACCTCTGTGCATTAGAAAACCCCATCCACAACTGAAATCGGACCTGACACATGCATGTAGATACAATACAGATACACGTATGTCTGATACATTAGTGTACTAATCCCTACTGGGCCCTTACCTGCATGCTCCTCATCCAGTGTGTGTGTACAACCCACCTCCACAATGCTTCTCTCAATGTCATGGCTTGTGCGTTCGGCGTGTGGCCCAAGTGTGGTGAGGAGCTCCTCAGTGGGTGTCAGTGGGGAATGGATGGCTGGGCCCCCACCTGAGGCTAGCCGGTCCCTTGCTACAGCAGCAGCCCATTGATGGGCATGGCATTTGAGTTTGGTGGCCCAATGCTGCACATGCACATACGTTCTGCTGTGCAGGCCGGCATCATTTACCCTGTGGACCACACTGTTCCACAGGGCTGTCCTCTCCCACACATCTTCTGGTCTCCGTCCATATGACAAGGCATAATGTCTAATCTCATATTGGATGATGATGTCTGTTTCCCCAACAGAAAATGCTGGTAGGTGAGCACTCTGCATGTTACTTGGAAGACATAAACAGGAAAAGGTCACAGGAACTCATATGGTTGTCAAAATGCACATCAACAGTGGATATTACTTGCAAATAATCCAGACTACACCAGAAACCTCCAAGTTATCATGGCTATAGCAGCTTGCATTACACACCTGTCCCTGACCTATCTTATTCCCCCCAATGTTGGACACTTGATTGCATAATCCTCTATCCTCTGTTCATTTCTGTGTAGAGGGTTGACAGTGGTCATCTTCAATGTGAATGGTGTGTGCATGGTGGCAGGTCTGTGTTTGACTGTGGTGTGTGATGGAGGTCTGAGCACATGCCTGAGTTCATGTAGGAGGCAGACACTAATGTTATCATGCCCCATGGAGATATTCTGTTGTTGCCATCGGTAGGCAATATGTACATGCTCACCATTGCTGTGGGGAGCAGTATGGTTGATGTGCATATCTCCATGTATGACTGGGGTAGACAGGGTGGCGATGTTGCCACCTAACCTGTATGATGCAGGTTGGCTATATTCATGGCATGTGTGTATGAGGTGTTCTTTACCTCCAGTACAGGGTGAATTGTGTTGTTTCATCTGAGATGTACAACATATGTGGAGACACGGTTGCAATTGTCCTTGGTGGTGTGGATATATCCCAATCATAGTCAGGGTCAGCCTTACAGGATGTCACCTGTGAACTTACCTGCTTGCTCATATATAGGTGGACTTGCTTCAAAGTTGTTGCCTGCACCTGTGTGTCCCTGTACAGCCAATGTAGCAACCTATTATGTAGTTTGTGTATTGCTGCTGTCCACCAAAGGGGATTACTCTACCTTGGTAGAGGCTGGATATACAGGTCAGGTAATACTGTGTCCAAATAGCTACAGTGGATATAAAGGGTACACACCCCTGATACACTGCCTGGTATTTGTGCAATTGGAACATGACACCACAATAACTCATTTCATAACAATTCCCACCTGTAGTGTGACTTATAGTCTGTAAAATTCAATTGAAAACATAACAATCTGATCTGTGAAAACATATGGAAATAATACTCAGTACAATAAGCCAGTTGAATGAGTGTGCACACCCTACCACATGTGTATGCACCTCTTGAGATGGTTACAGCATTCATCCATCTTGGTCTGGACTCTAACATCATGGCACAGCTTCACTTGGCAGTAGTTGCTCACCTTCCTAGAAACACATTTGATTATATTGCAATGGAATTGGACAAGTTAGAGGTCACATTAAAGATGAGAAACATTATGAAATGATCTTTTGTGGTCTGTTTGTCATACAGTACACAAACCTGTCATTCCAACAGGGGTGTGTGCACTTGTGATATTCACTGTATATAGGTATTGATATAGCTGGTAGTGGTAGGCATGGACAGTAGGTCATAACACAGGTGGACACTTCTTTGAGTAATACCTGATACTCATGCCTACTCCAGTACCCACATCAGTGTTAGGGTAATGCAACCACCAGTAGCTGTACACATATATGTCTGTTGTATGCACTGACACTGATATAACACACATGTGCAACATGCACAACCTATTTATCTGACTGCTTGAAACCCATGTGATTAGTTTTGTGTCTTCCAGCTGAACATAGGCATACATACATGTGCTCCGGGGATACCTGGTATACATTTCTGTTGAATGTAAGTATGGTGTACTGTATTTACATTCTTGCTGCTCAATTATACTTCCCAACCTGTTACAGCAGTATGTCTGGACAATGGCGCACATAAATTGGTGTCAAAAAGGACATCAGTATTGATACTGTATTAATATAGCTGCACCATACATTAGTACATTGATTGCACAGTAGGGTTTGACATCACTGTGATAACCTGGAAGATGTCCAGCAGTCATAAGTAGGCTATTATGTTATAATGCCATTGCTCACAGACCTGCCAATGGTTTGGCTGACATAACACATGTATATGTGTATGTGACTACATATATTAGTCACAAATGTGTTTATTGTCCAGCAGAACACTGTACAGTTGGATGTTATTAAGGCAATATATCACATGCAGTTCAACACACATGTCTGCAACAGTACTCTAATATGCACATGCCCTCTATAGGTGTATTGGCTTTACAATGCAAACATGTGTCATACTCATAATCACAGATAACATGGATATGGAAAACATACCATTAACTGGCCTAGCAGTGGCAAAGTCACAACTGTTTGACAGACACCCCTGCGGTTGTCATATATGAGCTGTCCTTTCCCAGGTGAGTCAGGCTCCTGAGCTGTGATCCCACCTCACAGCCTCTCAGATTATCACATCTGAACAATGCCTAAAATGATGGGGGAATAAATAGGGACAGACTTTAAATATACCCATTACAAACATAGGAAGTTAGTAGAATGATACATTTAGCATTACAGTGAATATTCTTAAGGATATGGAGTCTTAAACTCAAGTGTTTGTCATTACCTAATGACGTTAATCCTCAGCTATTTGCCAGTAATGATCTCAGGAGGAACAGACAAAAATACATGATGGCAAAATGTGGACATTCTGTGAGGATTTGTACAGTTGAGAGGTATGTCTGAGATATCTCCTACTGCAGAGAGGGCCAGATGCTATGTCCATAGAAGCTGTTTAGCAGGACATTAGCAGAGCAAGTCTTGTTGGGACATATATTCCTCCAAATCATATTTTCCATTATTACAGACCAAGTACTACATTCAATTATTTGCTTATATGTTCCACTTACCTTTTTTTCTTTCTTCTCTTTTCCACTTTAAGTTTCATTTGTTATGTCTCTCTCTATCAGGGATAGAGTTGATTTGAATAGGTGGCAGCATGGCTTTTGTAGGTGATGCTTATGACCAGGTGATGGACTGTGCACCTATTGGGGTTCCCCACTTGCTAATTGCATGCAGAACAGCTGTGTAGTTCTTCCAATAGCCAATGTCATGGCAACACACTCCTATAAATGAGTATTCGATATGGGTATTGGCCCTTTCCCTTACTTGTGAGGAAGACATCATGGAAGTGTGGGCTACTACCTCTTACAACAAGACTTGTGAAGACAAGCCAACTAAATGGTGGGGAAGGTTCAAGACTTAGGAGCAGAATGTGAGGATTGCTGTTATATGTTTGGAATACTGCTAGTTTAACAGGGTCTGTCTGCACATGCTATTTCTGCATGGGTTTCAGTTTGACAAAGTTCTGTCTCTGCATTGCTCTCAACTGTAGGGCTGTCCACATAATGCCCAGAGGTTAGCCTGTTATGTATGGGCTGTTCCCCAGACAAGTGTTGTCCTTGGCAAATCAGTAGCATATTCTGGTGATTGCATTATGTTGATGGTAACATCCATTAGTTTTTCAGACTTTATATCCCTCAGAAAAGATGTGTTACAACAAACCCTGTAAAACTAGCAACATTATCAGTGCATAACTGCAATATTTCATGTATAGCCGTGTATTTGGGCTTCTGTCCACCAATTATGTCAGGCTTTGTCCAGATGTCATACAGTAGTAGGTGAATAGGTATACTGGTCTATCATTATTTAGTGCTGAAATTCCTGTGGTGAAAGGCTGGGAAACATGTTGAAGTCTGTACATTCAAGAGGCAGATGTATAGAAAATGCTCTTACATTGCCTTGTAACATATTTTATGTGGTGGACAGCAACACATGTTTTAAAAGTTGGCTGTTAGAACATGTCAGACGTATTACTGATAAGAAATATGTCAGTTCTATAGCTATACATCTGAATAAATAACACTATGGGGATAGGGAGTCTCAAGGTACTGTTTCTGAAAATGTCTGTTCCTCATTGTGATGAAACATTCATAAAAGGACAATTATGTAAGACTTCAATGTATTAATATTAACTGTGATACTTTATCCCGTAGGGGGTTAAATGATGAGTGTAATTGGTGGCTCTGTATTCAGTTATGTAATTAGGTGTTAATTGCTTTTTGAGATGAAGGCATGTATTTTTGGTGATGTTTAATCATTGGAAGGCTTTGGCCAATACATCACAGTATAATAAACATGTCTAAATTACTGGCTGGTTGTATCCTTCTTTGCTATGTTCAGACATTGTATTTGTTTTGCTAAGAGATTGTTGTATGTCTGGCCATTGTGTATGGCCTATCATGATTTTGTAGCAGTGTACTGTTCACTCATTTATTTGGACTGTGGGGAGGGGGGCAGATGTGAGTGTCATGGCTGCTTTTGTATCCAACTGTGTATGTTGCCCCAGTTGTGGGTGGTCTATCAGCAGCTTATGTTTGTATGGGCATTTTGGGACATGTATGTATATATATATATATATATATATATATATATATATATATATATATATATACATATATATATATATATATATATATATATATATATATAGACACACTCACACACATATATATGTGTATGTGTGTATATATATATATATATATATATATATATATATATATATATATACACATGTGTGTATGTGTGTGTGTGTGTATATATATATATATATATATATATATATATATATATATATATATATATATATATATAGATATATATATGTATATGTATATATATGTATATATATGTATATATATATATATATATATATATATATATATATATATATATATATATATATATATATATATATATATATATATATATATATGTGTGTGTGTGTGTGTGTGTGTGTGTGTGTGTGTGTGTGTGTGTACACCTCAGTGTTTATTGGTAATATATCTATATATTGCTGTACACATATATGGATTTCCCTACATATCTCACTCTTTCTCTATGTATGTTTCTATTCATATATATATATTTATAGATACCAATCCTTCCTAATTGCACACTTGTCTTTTCCCTATTGTAAACTGGCTGTAAAGAAGGGTCTGTTTGAGAAAACATCCTCAAACAATACAGCTGAGGTTGCATACTGGTAAATTGCATAGGCTATGGTGTGCAAGGTCCTGGGTTCAAGACCTGCAAGGGCTGTTTATTTTGTTGCTAAGCAGGACAAGGACTGTTGGATACAGAGTGGTTAAGGTGGTTTTGAGCATGTTTGCATGGGTTTGCCAGACATGAAGAGGTGCTAATGTACGGTTAAATGAATAAGCACTTACACCATGTAGGCTTCCCTTGCCAGTGTGCAAATTTGCTTAGCATTTACATTTAAGCAATGCTTACACCTGCTAAGCATAGCTTAGCCCTGATAACCAGTGATCACATTCCAGTCTGATAAAATAGCAGGCTAATCACATCTTTAATAAGTGTACTTAATTCCCTGTACATAATATGCTTCTATGTGCTGTCATTACAGTAGCAAGGGGTGTGAATATACTGTATGGGACATGTGGATATACATGGGTTGTACCACAATCTTTTTTTTTTTTATTTGTTTCATACATGGGTAGTATCCCAATTTATATGCAGTCACACTTGCATGTTACACCAGCTACAGTGCACTGGTTGACAGAAATAGTTTAACACATATGGTATCATTACGTTAGTAGTTTTAACAGTGCTTTTTCAAGTAAGAGTAGATTGCAGATTGTACTGGAACCATACATCCCTGCATGCAAAGCTGGACTCTGAGTACTGAGTATCTTGTTCTAGGTGTTTGAGCTGTATGTTTATATTTATCTCCTATTGAATATTGATCTGATATGTTGATATTAACTGTAGACTACTATGTTTTTTCATATGCCATTGAGAACTGCTGTCATGTAATAATTGCATACCTTTTATTTTCAGACATGTATCTTTCAATACATTCATCCTAATGGATAACCTGTTGGCTATCTACTTTCTGTATGTCCTCTGTACAGATGTGCAGCTGTCAGGTATTGCTACGACCATACCATTATGTAGGTGCCCACATTGTATTGTGCTGTTGGCCTGGACACTGCTGCAGGTTTTGACATATATTCCTTAATGTGTGCCTTGCCCCATTTCCTTGCCTTTGTGAGGAACATTACAGAGGTGGTGGCCCACAGATTCACATACAGTGGGTGGCAATACATCACAGGACAGTACATGTGGAGACAGCCAACCAACATGGAGGACATATCCCCAGATTTGTGAACAGGTTCTATGTCATTAGTGCTGTTATACCCATGGTGGATTGCTAGATTGACAGGGTTTGTGTGGACATGCATTTAGTGTGTGACGTCACGACTCACAGTGATATGTCTCTGACATACCTCTCTAATGGCACGCTGTCTACAGACTGGCCACATGTCTGCCTGTCAAGTACTGTGTGTTCACCACACAGTTATTGTCCTTGTTAAATCAGTTGTGGACTCTGGGGAATGCAGTCAGTAAATACTCACATCTATTGGTATTACCAATGTCATATTCCTCATAAAGGATGTTACAACAAACCCAGTGACATCTGCAATTGTATCAATGTATGACAGCAGTATGTCCAATCTACCCCTGTGTTTGTGCCTCTGTTCCCACCTAGTGATATAGGGGTTGATGTCGAGCTTAGTGAGTGAGGAATGTTATCAAATGCTTTGGCCAGATTAATGTAGGCTGTATGTGTCACCTTGCCTTCATCCACAGCTCAGGTGACTGATGGCAAGAGGTTGAACAGGTTGAATGAGCAGGTATGACTTGCCCTTCACAATGGTAAACTGTGTGGGATCCTAATTGTGCAGATTCCCATATCCCTGTTTATTAAGTGCATGATGATGCATTCCATTGCTTCACATAACAGACTTGTAAGGTAGTTGGGGTGGTATTTCCCAGAGTCTGCAGTTACACCTTGTTTGTGGGGAGGGGTGATTGTAGCAGTGCACAATTCAGTAGGGAGAAAGCCTGAGGTGAGGCTGTGCTTGAACAGGGCACACAGGTAAGGTGCCAAGTAATTCTGTAGTTCATGTAGAACACAGCCAGGGATATTCTCAGGTCCCATAGAGGCTGTATTCTTGGCCTTGGACAGTGGTGTTGTAACCTGTGCTGCAGTAATATTGGGTGCCTAGCGGTGTACTGGTATTGTGATTGGTCTCTTGGGGGGGACTGAAGGGTACTGTTTGCACTCAAGATGCCAGCCAGTATATTGGCATTATTTGTTGGCTCAGTCTGGGAGGTACCATTGTCTAGTAGCTCAGAACAATTCTTGGAATTGCCATGGAGATTCTTTACATAACTGTATGAGGCCTTGTGGTTGTCTTTACTATGTGCTCCAAGTCTGTTCTCACAGCTACCTTTGTAATATTTGATGAGGTATCTCAACTATTCATTGAGGCTGATAAGGGTTTATTTCCTGTCTTGGGACTTCATCTTATTCCATATTGGTTCCCTCCTTCTGTTGTACAGTTTCTTTATAGTAGGGTACCACCAGATCAGCTTCCATTTTTGGGGGGGGAGGGTCCTGGTTGTATTGGGTAAGGCGGTATCCATGCATTTGTGTACGTGTTCATAGTGCAATGTTGTTTGATTCAGCTGTCATGAAACTAGTCTTCATTTGCATGCTGACGTGAGGTTAGTCACCTCTGCTTTTATGAGGCCATAGTTAGCTTTGGAATGGCTTTTCATGGTGGTTACCTGTGCAGTGGGGGTAGGATGGCAGTGGATTTCCAAAGGTGATTACTTTGTGTTCATATATAATGTGAGGTGTTGACTACTGGTGTAGAGCAACACTCGCCCATGTTAGAAAGGACCAGGTCGATGTGATGGGCATGTGCATTGGTACATGAGCAGCTTTCCCACTTAATGGTGGGGTAGTTGAAGTCAACCAGTATGCTAGTGTTAGGTTGGACACTAATATTCTCCAGGGTGTTTATGGAGATGGAGTGTGAGTCTTGGGACATGTATGGAGACCTATTGCAGGCTACAACCTGAACCACTGTTTTACCCAATGTCAGCTACACCTGCAGGATCTGTAATGCATAATGCTGGTCTACCACTCTGGAGGTGTATGCATCCTTTATGAATATGAAAATACCACCATATTTGGAGCTTCAGTCCACATTCTGCAGCCAAAAGCTGTGGAATTAATTACAGGGTGGTACTGAAGGGGTGCTTCCTGCTGCCTTTATCCAGGTCTTTGTTACAGCACAGATGTCATTGTTCCCCATTTTAAGGAATACTTCCAGTGAGTGAATGAGTTTCCAGATTTAGAATTTTAGTGTGCAGCAGCATGACCCTCTGATTGCATGTCTTTGTAGCTGTCATATATTTCTATATATTTATGTATACATATATATATATATATATATATATATATATATATATATATATATATATGTGTGTGTGTGTGTGTGTGTGTGTGTGTGTGTGTGTGTGTGTGTGTGTGTGTGTGTGTGTGTGTATCATGTATATATTTGTCCACATATATGCATCTCCATACATATATACATGTATATATAGACTACCTGAGTGATTCTACAGACTCCTTTCCCTGCTGTTGGATGACTGTACTAACTGATATGTTTGGGATGTCATCACTATTTTGTAAGGCTCAGATGGTGTAATGGTACTTCACTTTAATCATAGTTTACAAGGCCCTGGGTCCAGGACTTGGCAGGCCCTATTATTTTGTTGCAAGGCAGAACAGTTCAGCTGTGGAGGAAGGGGTAAGGGCAATAATTATAAGAGGTCCCTAGTTTGGACCCCTTCATCCCATTTACACAGCCTTTGGTCAGCTTTGTTGCAATGAGAGGTTCAAAGTGTGGATCCAATGTCTGAATGCACTACACACATATACATATATGAATACATTTTCCTACTGTTGAATGACTGTGCTGCATGATATGTTTGAAAAACATCAGCCATATCTACTGTTCAGATAGCTTAGTAGTAAATTTCTGTGGCTATGGTGCTGAGGGTCCTGGGTTCAAGATGTGCAAGGGCTGATTATTTTGTTGCTGGGTAGAACAAGGTATGTTGGATACAGAGTGATTAAGGCACTTTTAAGCAGTTGTAAGTGGGTTTGCGCAGGTTTGCACGGCGGTAAGCAATGCTAACTTCTGGTTAAATATGCTTACAGACAGTTAGCCTTAAAAGTGCTTAATATTTGTAGGCATTGCTTAGTGCCACGCAAACAGGATTAATCCCACTTACTACTGCTTAAAAGAGCTTACTCCCACTTACCCCTGCACTAATTTCTTTAAAAGAAAAGAAAAAAAGAGTGATAGGAAAGTGATGAAAATGGGGGCACACAGAGGTAAAGACATTAGGGAAAGTAGCTACGGATGTGCTGGATGGGTGTAGGGAAGGTCCATAGCAGTCCATTTCTTCTACAGCAACAGCTGTGCATATATACTGAATTTTGAGGTATATTTGGACACTCAAACCCCTGAGAGAGGGGTGAGGATAACAATAATGTGTTGCAAAGCCAATTAGACCAGATTACAGTTGTCCAGTGGACATGTGTGCAAAATGGACAGCTATGTATGGGGTGACATTTTTTTTGGGAACAGATTTTCCTTTTTTTTTTAAGGTGAGAGTGGGATGTTGGGAAAGGATGGTACATATATTTGGGGAGGTAGGTTGGGTAGGAAGACAGACAAGACAGCATACAGGGGCAGTATATGACACATGTGGGGGGTAAACACCTTTGACGGGGCAGGGTGTTTGGAAATCAGAAGCCCATGAGCCCCCAAATGGAAACAGTGGGACTGAGGTCCCCACTCATGGGCAGTCACCACTGCACCTTCACAGCCCCGAAAGTGATTGTGCTGGGGGCTGGACAGGAGGGGTAGGCTGACCCTCTAATTGTGCCAAGCTGGCATAGTAGATCTCCAAACTCATTTTGGAGCTCGCTACTCACCCATCCCCAGACCTGGCTTTGGGTGACGGTATCCTGTCCACACCCGCTCCCAGGGGGGATGAGCCCCATCCCCTGAGGTGGTTCCATCTGAAGGTGGGGCAGGACCAGTGGACAAGGAGGTCATGGGTTGGGTCCCAGAGATGCTGGAGCCCAGTACCTTGGCCAGATGAGGTGGGAGAGGTGGGTCCACTGGAACCAGCCTTCCCAAACGTGCTATGGTGTTGCAGTTTTAGAACATATGTGGGTTAGTAATAGTCAACACAATCCAGGATTAGTTATAACAGCATGCATAGATATTCCCATTAACCCAAAATAACAGATTTGGGACAGTTGCATAGCAAACAGGACACATGCATATATGGAACCACAGTGGCCATTACAATGGCATGCAGGTTACATTGATAGCAACAGGCCACTAATGATAGTATTTCAACATGGAACATTAATATAAACACATTTCAATATTTGTTGAACAATAGGACAAATGTCCCAACAGTAGGTTTGGTGTAAAACATACCCATTGATTTGTGTGTTTAGATTATTGTTGCAGATATGGTGGGGGAAAGAGAGAGAGAGATGTCAATTAACAACTTGTATATCCTTGCAGTACTCACAACTTTACTGATCATTGCTCTAATCATTACTCTACAGGTATTATTACAATACCCTATAGCCTTGGTTTGGCCAGTGGTATGTTTGTACACAGTGTATAATTCAACCACACCAGAGAACTTTCTACTTCTCTTACCTGGTAGACCAGTGGGAGGAATGTTTGTTAACATTACCTGATTGTTTCTACACATATTCCCAAAATCCTAGTTAAAATTATGCATACAGCTTACTACTACTCCAGGGATTCGAACCATAGCTGTGTCTGCTAAAAATACAATTTGAGTTTCATCAGAGTGAGCTATTAAGAGACTGCTGTCTTTTCCTTCAGTGTTTTCTTTCTAAGTCTCTCTTGGTTGTACAATCTGACCTTGTAATTACAGCATTTTTATACAGACATTCCTAGACATATTTTTTATTTAGCACAGTGTGGGAAACAGTGGTTAACACAACATTAATATTCAGATATCAGATCTTGGTGAATGCAACATGTCAGGCCATACAATATCAGAGTAAACACAACCAGTCCAGGATTTAGACCTTTATTGCCATGCAGTTACAGTTCTCTTACCTGGAAGACCTGTGAGGGGAATGTTTGTTAAAACTACTTGACTGTTTCTACACATTATGCATATAGCTTACTACCACTCCTGGGATTCAAACCATGGCTGTGTCTGCTAAAAATACAACAATTTTTATATCATCAGAGTGAGTTATTGAGAAACTGCTGCCTCGTCTGTCAATGTTTTCTGTCTAAGTCTCTCTTGGTTGTACAATCTGACCTTGTAATTACAACATTCTGATACAGACATTCTAGACAGTGGCTAACATAACATTACTATTCATATATCAGATCTTGGTGAATGCAACATTTCATGCCATACAACACCAGAGTAAATGCAACCAGTCCAGGATTTAGAACTTTATTGCCAGGCAGTTACACTTTTATTTAAATATGACCTATATGGGACTATCACTGTCATATTGTCTGGTTTATTCAGTACAAACCATACACATTTTTTATACTACCAGGTGACATTTTACTCCTTTATATTTATTTGGTATGACTACTACAAGCAGGATTGTTACTCACCAGCCTCAAGACGCAGCCTTTGCAAGCTACTGGCATGGGCTTCCTGGTTCACAGCTCACTCAGCTGGAGTTTTAATGAAAATAGAGAAACATGTATGTATACCTATCCATCACATTCATAGGCTTTAGAAGCTTGAAGTCCTAGGCAATAAAGACTCCCATGTAATGCACACTTTTAATATAACAAAAGAACACAAGAATAAGTGCTTTCAGCCAGCTTAACTGGCCTTCATCAGATTCATCTGAAACGGTCATTAATTACATATATATATATATATATATATATATATATATATATATATATATATATATATATATATATATATATATATAAATCCAACCACAGGAAATGAGCTTAATTAATCAATTGAAAGATTTGCATATTTAAATGTTAAAAAATATTTAAAAACATATTTAAAAATCTGGAAGCCACGGTGGTGCAGCGGTAGCATTGTTGCCTCACAGCAAGAGGTTCTCCTGTTCGATTCTCAGCTGGATTGCCTTCTGTATGGAGTCTGCATGTCCTCCCCGTGGTCGATTGGCATTCGAAAGACATGCATGAATGGACGTTCCTTTGTTGAAGGTTGGGTGTCGGGCTGGCAACTCGGCACCATAAAAACCTAATGCCAGTCATTAGCGGACCGGAGTTCTGCTGTGGTGACCCCTAACTGGGAAAAGCCAATAAAACAAACAACAACATTTAAAACCTATGTGTGATAAAAAAATATATATGTAAAAATGTATATATGCATACGTATACGTATATAAATAACATATAAATATCAAATACATCATTCAGTCAATTCACGTATTGCACAAAACAATAATAAAAAAGCAATAAAAACATGTGAATTGAATGAAAATACTAAGTAGAATGCTATTGCTAAACGTGTTAGGAATACATAAAGTACAATGCAATACAATAAGTTAGTCATGTTCTAACCTTTAAAATGGGTTTCAATGATATATAATCATTTATTCCAGGGGGGTTGGATGCATTTAATTTGACTTGCCATATAACTTCTAACATTTCATAAACTTTGTCAAGACAACACAACCCGAGTTATGAAACTGGACAAAGGAGGGGGTGTTGTGCTTTTTGATCAATGTAGGTATATTGAAAACATGTACAACATATTGAACAATCCTGATGTCTATGAGACTATTAGTATTAATGAAATTAATATAGCTCACAGACGAATAGATTATTGGTTAGAAGAGTTTCTATTGGAAGGAAGGATTACTAGAGAGATTTATGAATTTGTTAAAGTGGATTCTCCTTTATTAGCAACTATGTTCAGAGTACCTAAAGTACATAAAGATTACATTAACCCCCCCCCCCCCTTGACCAATAGTTTCAGGAAGCAAGTCTAAAACTTACCGGATTGGAGTTTTAATAGATAACTGGTTAAAACATGTTTATAATAATGTCCCATACCTACTTGTCGATTCATGGGATTTTTGAGCAGGTTGAAACATGATTTATGGAACAGCAGCTTGATTTTTATGAGCATAGATGTGGTGGATTTATTCAATTCTATACCTAAAGAAGAAGGCTTAGAATTTTTTCACACCTCCATGGTATGATATTCTAATTTTAATAATGATAAAATTCTTCTCTTATTGGAATTGATGAGTATTGTTCTAGAAAATAATCTTATATACTTTGAAGGTGAATACTACAGGCAATTAAAGGGAGTAGCTATGGGGGCGTCATGTGCCCCCATATTTGCCAACCTTGTGCTCACAGAATGGGAGAATAGACATGTTTTTAACAGTGATTGTAGGCAATACTTCAGTCTCTACTTACGGTTCCTGGATGATGTATTTATTTTATGGAACAGGGAAAAGGATGTTATCCACAAGTTTGTTGGTTATCTAAATAGTATTTGTCCTTACTTTAAATTTACATACTCACTAAGTGAAATTGGGTTGCCATATTTGGATACTTACATCTTTCATACACCTTCAGGATTTAAATCAAATATACACTGCAAGCCCACTTTTAGCAACTCCTGCTTAGAGTATCAAAGCTGCCACCCTTTTTCACAGAAAAAAAATATTTTAAAAGGGCAATGTATTAGGGCAGCTAGAATGACTTCCAACCAACAAGATGTTACACAAGAACTCAATTTTATTGGTAGAATGTTTTTGGAAAGAGGTTACCCCGTTAAACTAGTTGAAGACACTATTGAGTATGTTTTATCACAATGGGGATACTATACAAACCTCTGTTAGGTGCAGACGTTAAGCAAATGGATAAAAGCAGAAATGAGAACAACACTAATTTTTCACAAGCTATGATTTTAAAGTATAGTACCCAAGCACCTATTGTAAAAAACATTATAGATATGAATTGGAATGTTCTCAGAGGTAATACTGAAGTCTATAGTTGTCTAGGCCATCAACCTAGGTTTGTATACAAGACTGGCAGGAATATAAAGTTCCAACTAGAAAATTATAAAAGTGACAGGACCAAGAAAGTACTCAGAGGAACTACAAAATGTGGAGCTTGCAATCAGTGTGCTTACATATACGAGGGTAATAGTATTACTTTAAATAATGTGTGTAAAAATAAAATTGATTTCCAGACAGGAAATTGTAATACCAAAAGTGTGGTTTATTTGGCTATGTGCATAGCCTGCCCAGCATTTTATGTTGGGAAGACGGATAGGCATTTAAAAAAATAGAATTTATGAACACACATATAATATTAAAAATGAAAACACAAAGAATGCCTTGTTTAAACACATACAGTCTAATAATTTTAACCACACTTTTTGTTTTGCCATACTTGAAAAAGTGCACTTTAATCCTAGAGGGGGTGATGAAAAACTTATATTAGAGGAAAAAGAAGTTATATGGCAAGTCAAATTAAATGCATCCAACCCCCCTGGAATAAATGATTATATATCATTGAAACCCATTTTAAAGGTTAGAACATATTGCATTGTACTTTATGTATTCCTAACATGTTCGGCAATAGCATTCTACTTAGTATTTTCATTCAATTCACATGTTTTTATTACTTTTTTATTATTATTTTATGCAATACGTGAATTGACTGAATGATGTATTTGATATTTATATGTTATTTATATACATATACATATGCATATATACATTTTTATATATATTTTTTTTATCACACATAGGTTTTTAAATATTTTTTAACATTTAAATATGCAAATCTTTCAATTGATTAATTAAGCTCATTTCCTGTGGTTGGATTGATATATATATAGATATATATATATATATATATATATGTATGTATGTAATTGATGACTGTTTAAGATGAATCTGATGAAGGCCAGTTAAGCTGGCTGAAAGCACTTATTCTTGTGTTCTTTTGTTATATTAAAAGTGTGCATTACATGGGAGTCTTTATTGCCTAGGACTTCAACCTTCTACAGCCTGTTATTTTTGCATTTGGTTTTTGGATTATCATATTTTTTACATGCATAGGCTTGACTTTGGTAAACAGTTATTGCTATGAATACTTACACACTGTTGGGACATCTCTCCTCTCTCTTGCTTCTTGGACCCACTGTTCCAAGAGCTCCCTCTTCCTCTGTTTCAAGTCAGCATAGTGGTGTTGGACCTGCTCACCAGTCCGAGGGATACCAGGGGCACTGGTGAGATCATGATTGAGAAATTCCCAGGCTTATGCTTTATAATGGGAGCCCTGGTACTGGTCACGCAGCAGTCTGACATCATGTTTTTTTACTAGGAGTCCTACCATGACCTTGAACTCCTGTATGCCCCAGCCCTGCACCCGAAAGCACATGCCCTCTCCAACACCTGCCATACTGCCTACAGTGGAGAGCTACAACCAGTTATGAGCCATATTCCCACCTGCAGGGTTTAAATATGGCCAATTTCCCACCCTTTGCCATGATTGGCCAGTTTTGAAAATGCTGAGCTAAGCTAAGATACAGGCAAACCTGATTAGCTTAGGTTTGCAGTGCTTAAAAGGGCAGGCTCAGCATTGCTTACCAATGGGCAAATCCACTTAGCTGGGCTACTCATTGCTTAGTATTCATATGTACACAATGCTTACACCTGGTCAGCATAGCTGTGCAAAGCTTAGCATTGCTTATGTTTTATTTTATTGGACTACCACCTGTAAGAGAATAATTCATCATTTATTACATAATATAGATTTATTTACCTTTCCTGACATCCCCCAATGTGCTGTAATTACATGTATTCTTGTGTGACTATACTGTATGGGGCACTGGTGTTTATATGGGGGTTTCGCTACTTTATTACACTGACACCTAACATCTGGGCCTAATATACTACTCTGGTTGAGAAAAATAAGTTACTTCCTACATAAATATACAAATAAATTAAAATTGTAATGTTTACACATACAAAACAGAAATGGCTTTGATGAGGTTCAAACCATGAATGACTGCATGCAAGGTGTATGCTCTAATCACTACACTATTGCACTTACATTCATGCTGGATGTCTATTGCTTTTTAACGTATCCTGCCATTTTAGCTGGGCTAAGCGTAGCTAAGAAATGGGCACACCCACGCAGCTACACTTAAACTTTACTGCATATGTGAAAAAAAAAATAATTTGTTGTGATTTTTACTTCATACCATTCAGAATATCCATGCTAATGCTGAATCTATTATTCTATCAACTTTCTGGCTTTGTAGGGATGATTATCTCTTATGGCTTTGTCCAGACTCCTTACTCTAACGGGTTGGAAGGTTTGCACTATGTGCTTCATACCCTGCCGAAAATTCATGCTTATGCTAAACCTGTTATTCTATTAATTTACTAGCTTTGTAAGGACAATTGTCCCTTATGGCGTTGTCCAGATTACTTACTCTGATGGTTTGGGAGGTGTGCGCTATGTGCTTCATACCCTGCCGAATATGCATGCTTATGCTAAACCTGTTATTCTATCCACTTTCTTGCTGTGTAGGGACGATTGTCCCTTAAGGCTTTCTCCAGATTTCTTACCTTGATGGGTTGGGGTGTTACAAGTGTTCTTGATCAATTTAAATTGCCGTATGGCAATTCTAGTGTGCAGGGGGCATGTGTATCACACACACACCCCTGCACTCGTACACAGAACCATGTCCATTTTACAGCATGGCAGCATGCCTTCATGAATATGCATGGAGTGTTGCTGTGCTGCACAGGAATGGTCCCTTTAGTGCAAGAATAAGCTATTCTTGCATGGAAGTTTGCTGCATCCCGGGGACAATTTCTTTCATTTCCTTAATAGTCCACTCTATAGTTTTTATTGTTCTTTTTTGGCCTATCAATTTTTGTGATTATTGTGGACTGCTACAATACATGTATCTGTGTCTGACCAGATCCTTCAGTGAGATATAAACAGTATATAGAGAATAGAGTGGACAGAATTCTTTGGTAGCTCAGGATGAGTTATAAAGTTACAACCTGTTTACCACTGAAGCCAGAAGAGCCATATGAATAGAATATATTAATCTCAAAGTTAGAATATGCTTTAATTTGTTAGTTCTATTATGCTCATTATAGATCATTCTTATTCTCCAAATCTCTCTCAATAAAATTTGAAAGTTTATATCTTTCTCTGACTCCCATACATCTTAACCTCATAGAGCAAGAATTCTGGAGAATGTTACAAAATGGGAGAAAGGTCCAAAATCAGGAGCAGATTTTAAACATCAGTCTTATAAACACAGAACACTTATAAAATAGTAGGTTTGGCATTAGCATACATTTCTGAAGTATATGAAGTCTAAACTCAAATGTCTGTCAATATTTAGTGACTAATTTTATCAAAAAACACAAACTTTATGAGGAACAATCACAAATATGCGGCAAAAAATAGAACATTAGATAAAATTCTGGATGTTTAAAGGGTATGTCTATGACCAGCACTGTATCTCACTCCAAAAAGCACACAAGTCAGTGATATAGGTACATTGCAAATCTGATCATTAATAAGCAGCCTGATTACCTTGACTCATCATTACCCATTGAAAACACAAAACCACAAGGCACTAAAACTGAAAAGAATAGCATTAAGGTTAGTTATGTAAAAAAGGAATTTAGAAAAACTGCCTCTGTGTTGAGAAAGCCATTATCACAACAGTTAAGGAATGAACTAAAAAATCTAAACTAAAAATATTCAGCTCCAGATCACAGAAATGTGTGAGTTAGTCATTATATTGTATTTAAATACAATGCATGACAACCTCCACATTAAGCCACAGATATACAGCAGATTCCATACTATTATTAGGGCAAGAACACCTGTCTATAAAAGTTTAAAGGTATTGCAGGTGCATACATATTTTAAAATGGCCTATGACTCTCTAATAGTTGCAGATTATAGTGCCTACATTTGCAATCTGAGTTAATTAAAGAGTATTCCTCATAGGATTAATCCATGCTTTGCTTCGAGCTCTGGAACAACTATGTCTTGTATATATTCTACTGCTATTTGTTTTGTAGCTGGTATTATTGCTTATACATAAACTGCATGTAAATGGTTAATTATGTTTTTTTTCAAAAATCTTTATTTTGTAGTGCACATTTTTAATAACAGTAGCAAAAGTAATTGCCTAAAAAGATTGACATACAGTAAGAATAAAAACACAATGGGAAAGGCAATAACATATGCACACAAATCACAAAGTGCTATATATACAATAAAATGTCAGAAGCCCAAAAAGATAAGATTATGTCATATTTAAAAAGAAGAAGTAGAAAAAAGTAATTTTAGAGAAAGACAATAAATATTAAAAAAAGGTAAGAAAAAACATGATTTATAAGTTTGGATTAGTATTTAGAAGAGTTGATGCATAGATACAATTGAATTTTAGGGATTTATGTTAGGGATTTATATTATAAAGATACAAACAGTTTATTCCAGTAACTGTCATAATAGGAATGTTTAGAGGGGTTGATTATGAATAATTTATGTGTCAATATATATTTAATACCGGCTTGTTTAAAACCATCCCATTTGATTTTGGATCTATCAAGCCAGTTTTGGGTAATGAAGAGTTTAATCAGTAAGAAAAGTGTAATTAAAATATTGATTTCATGTTGTATTAATCCATTTGGGGGGGTATGTAATAATGCAAATTCCCAAGATAATGTAGATTTCTCATAACCCATTTTTATCTTGTTTGACTTTTAGGGAACACCATAATTTGTATGAAGATTTACAATTCCATAGGATGAGTAATAAAGCAGCTCTTTGAAATTTATAAAAAGAGCACTCTCATAATGAGTTAGGGTAACATTTATTGAGAATGTCTGAAGTTAGATATGCATTATTAATTATCATGAGCTGGGTATAGAGGAGTTTTTTTTTCATAGGTAAAAATTTAGAAGTTAAAGTAATAGATTGAATTTGTTGATTATATGCAATTGATGTGTTTAGATTGGTCCAGTATTTGGAAAAAATAATAGATTATTTGAGATTTTATTTATGCAAATAGTCTATATGTATTTGACAACATTTTCTTCAAGGTGAAGGTCTTCCATAATTGATTACATAATGCTATATTAGAATCATTAATATTAGGTTCATTTAGAAATATTTAAGTTAATTCTCTTATTTGTGTGTAGCTTTTGGGAATATCTAAGGCTTTTCTTAAATTGCTGTTTGAAAGGTTTCTATTTGTATAAAAGTCCATGACAGACTTCTCTTTGGGAAAAGGGTAGTTAGAAAGGTTTAGCATTATATTATTTAACTTTTAGTAAAGATTTAAATGAAGTGGTTGTAGTAACATAAATTAATTTTTTACATCAATCAAATCTATTAAACTTTGAAATGTATTTATTTTATGTGTTAGTAAATTGTGTATTTTAAAATTTTTGAAATTTTCTTTTCTAGTAAAGGGTAATGCTTTTGGGTTACATTCAGATTTACATACAAAATTGTAACATATTTTAATCGGGCTCCATAAAATTGATTTAGGATTGTATTCTGATATTTAGATAAATCTGTTAGAATTTACTGTATCATAGTATAACTATAGCCGCGGTGGTATGGTGATAGCATTGTTACCTCACAGCAAGAGGTTCTCCCATTTGATTCTCGGCTTGGCTTGGGAGTGCCTTCTGTGTGGAGTCTGCATGTCCTCCCTGCAGTTGGGTAGCGTTCGAAAGACATGCGTGCATAAATGGGCATGCCTTCGTTGAAGGTTGGGCGTCGAGCTGGCACCAAGGCATTTCGTAAAAATCTAGTGCCAATCATTAGCGGACCGGAGTTCCGCTGTGGCGACCCCTTACCGGGAAAAGCCGAAAGACAAACAACAACATAGTATAACTTAAAAGTCAGGAAGGCTCAACCCACCAAGATTTTTAGGATAAGTTAGCTTTTTGTATCCCATCCTAACTGATTTTGGAGACCTTAAGAAGTTAGATAATGTAGTAGTGATATTCCAAAAGAGATGTTGATGGATTGTTAGAGTGACTGAGTTAAATTAGAGCAATAGCTTAGGCAATATATTCATTTTGATGATAGCCACTTTAGAACGCAAAGGAAGATTTAGTTTATTTCAATTTGTAATATTATGTTCAATATGTGCCCATATTGTCCCAAGTTATCTTTACAGAGAGAGGTAGGATTATGTTAATTAAGGTTTTTGTTGTTGTTGTGGTTTTTGTTGCTGTGTCTTGCACTATTTGGCTTAGGTAATGGATGAAAATTGTCCTTAAAGTACTTTACCTACCTGGCTGTCAAACAGATAATACACATGTTTCATACTGTATCACTGCAAGCAAGTAAGTTAATTAAGGTTTTGTTGTTGCTGTTGTTGTTTGTATTTTGCATACTGCATCACTGCAAGCAAGCAAATAAATTAAGGTTTTTGTTGTTGTTGTTGTGTCTTGCACTATTTGACTCAGGACATGGATGAAAATGGTCCTTAAACTACTTTACCTACCTGGTTGTCAAACAGATAATACAAATTTTGCATACTGTATCACTGCAAGCAAGCCAGCCAGTTAGAGGGAAAAATGCCTGCTGATGATCAGAATATGATTCCCAGAGACTGCACTTGCATACCATGCCCTTCTGTGTATGTCACTTAGTCCAAATTTGTGGAGTCATCCCTAAAATGGACATCAATGTTTAGTGTATGTGTTCAAATTAACAAAGAAAAATATAAAAAAAGGCATGTACCTTCTTTTATTACTTCTGTGTGTGTTGTTAAAATGGTTTCAATGTATTTTCCATGAGTTGCTCTTGAGTGTGAATAATGCATTTGTCCTGTAAAATGCTTCAACAAGCACTTGCAAGTATTTTTTATTATAAGTAGCCCAGTAGCTGCATAGAAATTTGCTGGTTATTGGAAGAACCTTAGAATATACAGTGTTCTGAATATCAACATTATGTACCTGTGGCTTACTGTAAATTTTCACTAAAATGAAACTGGAGGCACCTGTCTGTTAAAAGTATGTGACTTGGGGTTTGGATGGGATATGGAATAGTTGACAGCACCTTTTCTTAGCTCTGCTATCAAAAAGATATTTCTGACAGGATTTCATGGACCAGATTTTGTACACTTGTTATTTTTGCTAAGTTACTTCTACTAATATCACTGGAAGTCTGCATTGAAATATTTTGGCTTGAATAGTCATTTTTTCTGTCAAAAAGTAAAATGAGGGAATATCAACTTCTACTTGAAATGGGCTTCTCTGGGAATACCTTGCAGGACCAGACAATGAAAAAGGAACTGCAGTCTTTATTAACTACTATGCAGGACTTGTTTGTGGAATTTGGCAAGATGGACAATGAATTGGACACTTTTAAAGAGGGGTGTGTGGAGCAGGTAGAGTGACTGCAGGACCCAGTGATATGGCAGAAGTCTCAAGTAGCTGATGTGGAGGGGTCGCTGGGTGATGTGGAGGGTGGACATGCAGGGCAGGAACTTCAACTTGGTTTTCTCTCTAAATGAAATGCTTCATTGCTGGACAGGGTGAATGACCTGGAGAATAGGTCTGAAAGGAGTGACCTTCATGTCTGTGGGCTGCTGGAGGGGACAGAGGGAGATGGCATGGTGAAATTCCTTGTTTCTTGGTTGGCTTGGGGCTGCCAGTGTCTCTTTTGTGTGGGGCAGACAGAGACTACCGATTTTTGGAAGTTCCTTCATCATCCAATGGGGTGGAGAGGAGCCCAAGGTCAATCGTGGTTGGATTTTTTCATCAAGGGGCAGGGAACTTGTCCTGGGGGCAACATGGTCAGGCTCACCAGTTGAGTGTAGGGACAATGTGGTTGTATTTGGTGGTGACTATTCAGTAGAAGTGATGAATGAAGGAAGGGAGTATTGGCCTTTGAAGGGGAAACTAGAGGGAAGACAGCTTGGCATACACTTGTTTCCTGCAGGAATGGAAGTCTTCTTTGCTGGGGACCCCAGGGCTTTTGACACATTGGAAGCAGCTGTATCTTATTTATCAACTAACGGGACCTTTGATGGAGTGGGTGAGATGGATTGGAGTGGCTTTTCATGAAGCATCAGGTGGAGGAAGGTGAATGGAGTACAGCTGGTGGGAGGAAGAAAAGACTAGGAGATGTGGAAAACAAATTTCATTTTTTGCACTCATGCTGTTGGGTTGAATGGTTCCTGATTGAATGGACTTACTACCTGGTGGAATGTCAAATGTATGAAACAACATGAAGTATAGGGCAGGCAGGGTGCCTTCTGGTCTGGGGAGTTGGCCGTAGGGAAGATAGGGTGAAAATATTATTTTTATATTATTATCTACACTTGTGGTGTCACAGACCATGGATAATGCTTGAACTAATTTAATATACTGAATTTGTCTTTTATCATTGGTGCTGAGCAACAGACAGTTTCAGAGCTGAAGTTTGACCAAACTAGGAAGAAAACCAGGCTGTAATCCCCTAACCAGAACGTCGCTTTGACAAACAGACCGAAAAGGCACCATATTAAATAAAACAACTGTGAAATGAAGGTCTTACTAAGCGCTTTCACCTTTAATACACCACAGGCTTCATCAGAGTAATACAAAGTAACACCAAGTAACATCTACACAGATTATATAAGAACTACGTCATGCACACACCTCCCATTTGAACCAATACTGTTTCCTAATGGCATTGCAGCTCGTACAACTTAATTTATACTGCAATATACACACAAAAATAGGAATTACTTAACGATTCTTGTAGTAATACACTGAATATATGATGATAAATATAATATTTGTAATAAATAACTACAGAAAGATGTGTAATGTTCATACTACCGAAAGTTGTATAAAAAAGCAGGAATACTCAAACCCGCTGATCTGTATAAATATGAAACTGAATATTTAAAATTTAAATACATATATATGATAGTAACAACCTTGCTAAATAAAAAAGAAAAAAATCACACTAAATACAATAAGACCTTAACTTTAAAATACTGGCAATAGATATATGATCCCTGATACCTGGATGCTTTGAGGCATCTAATTTTAGTTGCCATAAACATTCTTTTACTTCCAATAATGTTTTAACATTGCCTCCTCTATCATAGTATGGTATCCTGTCAATCACAAAAAATATAAACTTATTAAAATTGGTACATACTCGACTGTGCAAATATAAAGCATTAGTAGATTTTGTGTTTTTAATATCTCTTGTGTGTTCTTTCATCCTCGAACTCAAATTTCTGATTGTTTTTCCTATGTAAAATGCAGGGGAGCTCAGACATGTAGCTGCATAAACTATCATCTTAGTGTTACAATTAACATGTCCTGGACACCTAATACTTCTACCAAAATTACTTATAGTTACTTATGGCCCATTGTTGATAAATTTGCACACCCCACATGCCCCACAATTATTCATACTGGAGCTTTTGAACACACTAGCTCCCTTGTCAACTTCTAAGAGTTCCTTTAAATTATTACCTCGACTGTAAATAATATTAGGTTTAATACCTATTATAGAGGTGATATCATTATTAAACACACTCAACCACGTATCTGATAAGATCAATCTAATATGATCAAACAAAGGATTAAATGTTAAAATCATGGCATTTCTGGGTTGGTCTTCACTAACATTGTTACTGAAAATCTCATTACAATTTGTTTTAAATAGACCACCTTTCAAAATAGGCTTAAAGGTAGTAGACCTTTTGGATTCTACCTCAAATCGAATTCTATGCAAAATGCCAATGGAAAAAGTATGTAGAGGTTGTGTAGCGCATGAGCGAAAATAGCGTTAGAAAGGCGGCTTCAAAATGCGGTGTCATGGTGTATGATTTTTTTTTTTTTTTTTGTCGTAAAAAATGTGTTTTAATTGTAGTTTAGTAGCCAAACTAAATTTCCAATTGCAGTGTAAACTGCTGCTCCATCGTACATCATTTAAAGTCTCTTGAGAGTACCGTGTATAATAAACAACTTGGATCTACATTGGACATGTTTCGTATTTGATTGAACACTTTGACACTGAACTGCATTTTGGATTTATTCCACATCGTTTGTATGGAAACCACTTTGCGCACAAGTACCTAACGTTTTACTAATAAATAAATAGTATTAAGTTAAAAACTAATGTGAATAATACATGAAAATATTGAATGTAAATAAAATAAAAAAGCCTTTTTATGAATTTAGAGGTTTTCTGACAAAGAACATTAAACATATACTATAAATAGCAGCATACAAGTTTGCAATGTAGTACATATATTAAAAAGAACAAATGTATATGTTATGACAATTATAGCACAACATTTCTCTGTCATCAGTAGCTTATATGTAGATTAAAAGAATATCAGCTAAGCAGGCAGAAGTTTTAATTCACTGAGTTCTAAATTTTAACAAAAAAGATAAATTATTAATACTTTGCAGTTAATATGTACAATGTATATAAACAATAAGATTAATCATAGTTAATATATATAGCAGCAGGCCATTGTTTGTAAACTTTTAGAATAGTGAAGGATGGGGTTGCTATCTTTTTGTTGCTGTGTGTTGTGAATACTTAGTTGACAGTGTCATGCAGTCATCAAACTGTTAGCTATAATAAAGTCACTAGCGTTCTTGTAACCAGATTATCACACATATAGAGTAAAGATCTTCTGAATTAAAAAATATATTTATATGATGCACACTCTATATGAAAGCTGAGCATCCGCACTGAATTTAAGCAGCCGCAAAGACAGATAAAACTTCTCATTATATGACAGAGACTAAAGAAAAAACATTGAGTGTATTGAGAATTCAGCTTCTGTCATGCATCTAAACTAATTATCAATAAATGATACCAGGCAATACTGGCATAATGTGACAACAACAGATATATTGTCACACCTTTCTCTTGTCTTCTTAATTATAACATTATATGCATATTGTAAAACATCGAGAGCACTATGAGTCACTACCTGCTGTATGTTATGTAAATTTTGGAGTTTTATATATGTTAACAACATCTCATTGAAATGTTTGTTTTCATGGACCCTTAACATATGTTTCTGTGTACTTAAATGAAATGTTTATTTGTTGCTTCTATAGGAATATATGAAACCATTAACAGCTTTAGTTGGTGTTATTAGACATTTATCCTACACAGAGTTGTTTCTGTAGTGACTCATGTCAGTTATAACAAAACATATGGTGACTGCTGGAAATATGCGTATGAAGCATGAGATACTAAAGACATAAAAGTAAACTAATATAGCAATAACACACGCCTGGGTGTGGGTAATGCTAAATTAAATTTTAGCATTACCCACACCCAGAAGTGGGTTATTGCTATTATACCATGACATTATTTAAGAAAAGAAACTGTTACTTTTCTTAAATAATGGCATAGTATAATGCCTGTTTACTGCCCTTCCGCAGATGTCTGGCATCCGCGGCAGTTCTGATGTACTGCGCCTGCGCAGTACATCAGAGCTGTGAGCAAAGCAATGGAGAAAGCAAGATCTCCGTTGCTTTTTTAGTGTCTCGCTATGTTAAATGAGTTTAACATAGCGAGACAGTTTTAAAATAAGCAACGGACATCTCCGTTGCTTATTTTAAAACTGTCTCGCTATGTTAAACTCATTTAACATAGCGAGACACTAAAAGCAACGGAGATCTTGCTTTCTCCGTTGCTTTTAAACACTGCCTCGCTATGTTAAATGGGTTTAACATAGCGAGACAGCTTTAAAATAAGCAACGGAGATCTCCGTTGCTTATTTTAAAGCTGTCTCGCTATGTTAAACCCATTTAACATAGCGAGACAGTGTTTAAAAAAAACGAGTTATACTAATGGAAAAAAGTCCGGGCGACAGGACCTTTTTCCATTAGTATAACTCGATTTACAACGGGCACGCTGGCCAATCAGCGTGCACGTTTTGGGGGGATCATGGTATAATAATAAATATCTGTTATATTGTTTTATGTTTATATTAAAGTAATGAAATCATAAAGGTATATGATTTATAGAAGTAAACTCATAATGCTGTTGAAAAAGATTGCAGATATTCTATGCCAAGAATAAAGAAAGTATAACATAGGTAAAAACTGATTTACATACAATGCCTAAAATGGTTGTGCATTAAAACAGGAGATGCTACAGCATAAGCCTGATATAAAATATATAACGGAGATATAAAGCAAACATAATAACTATTTAATATATTATTGCTATTATAATACAAATGGTTTCACATTAAAATGAAGACTTTTTCATCATAATATGAAAATCTTATATATCTATCATTATATGATGCATAAACTGTATATAGGGAAATAAGGACTAGCCCTTTCTATATAACTATTTTTTAAATAATTCTGTTTTCAAAATTAAATAGCTGAAAGTTAACTCTAAACAGAACTATGTTGTTTTCAAATCTAGTGATATACTATAACTACATGACTATGTTTAAAATGCTATTGAAATTCAAACTTATGCATATTATAAGAAAGTGCGTTATACTAAACAGATACAAAATATAATAAGCTGTTTTCTGTCATAAAAAGTGTTAGATGGTAGGCTTAATAACTGATTCTGAAGAGGAGATTTAGTGGGATCACTTGAATAGCTAGACTATTTAAGACCGGGATGTTTTTTTCCCATGGGAGGGTTTGATGGTTGTTTGTGTACTTGTTGTTAACCTGTATAAACAGTATTCATATATTTCAATATCATAAAAATATGTATATATGTTTTTCTTTTCTTTTGGAAATTAAATAAAAATATTTTAAATGAATAATATTGATAAATTAGATTACAAACCAGGAGAAATGTTGAGCTGTCAGACAACTACTGGTTTAACCATGTAAGTAAGGGATTATGATTAATGACATAAAATTATTTTGAGATATAAAGTAAGACACCCATAAATGGAACTACTACAGATGGTTTTAGTTCTAAAATATTCAGTCAGCGCAGGAAGAATGCTTTATTCCATGTCCTGGGTGAAACCCATTTCAGGTAGATAAAACAATAATATAAGCTGAGATACTGGAGGAGTTTAAAATTGCAAGCACAAACAATCTAATTTAAATAATTTAGTTTATTTTCAAACATTTTTAAATATTTTAAACATTTTAACCTAATAAATTTATATACTATATATATATATATATATATATATATATATATATATATATATATATGGGTCCTCTTTAAATGCCGAAATCACGAGTTTTAAAAAAATGAACCCAAAACATTGAGATTTTGGTATCTCAACATTTAAAACTGGGGGGGGGACAGACACCTACTGCACTTTCTGTTCTCTTCACTGTAGCGCAATCTTGGAGTTGATATATTTACGTAGGGGGGTGTGGGGTGAAGGGGGGCTTGCTTGCAAACACTTTATTTTAGTTCATTTGTGTTTTGTTTTTCACTTTTAAATATCGAGATAACGAAATCTTGGTGTTTTGGGTT
Organism: Protopterus annectens; assembly: GCF_019279795.1. Lineage (NCBI taxonomy): Eukaryota > Metazoa > Chordata > Ceratodontiformes > Protopteridae > Protopterus > Protopterus annectens. The sequence goes on along the minus strand of NC_056744.1, from coordinate 1,100,825,872 downwards.
CATTTTTATAAAACTCGAGATTTCAGCATTTCAGCATTTAAAAGTGGAGCTATATATATATATATATATATATATATATATATATATATATATATATATATATGTGTGTGTGTGTGTGTGTGTGTGTGTGTGTGTGTGTGTGTGTGTGTTTTTTATTTATTTTTTTTAACAATACTTTACAGTGTAGTGTATACATTTGTTACTGGCACTTTAAAATTATTTATTCAACATTTATTTGGTTAATTAGAATGATGTTTGGATAGGCTGCTATTTATTGAATTAATTATACATTCTTTATTGAAACTTGAATTTCTCCTCTGATGAAGCCCTAGGAATCATAAGGGTGAAATTACTTAGTCTGTTTTATTTGTTTTATCTCATTAAAGTCTTTACCTCAGTTAAAAAAATTATGGGACTTAAATATTTTTCCTAAAAGAAAACACTTGGGTTCCAACTCCTTATAATTAATCTTTGTGACATGTCTGACCTTCAAAACGCAAGAGCTTACAGACATTTTAACATCAATGACATTGAAATAATGAAACAGGTATGCATGGACACATTCTCATTATCTGCCTTCCACAAATAAAAATTAATAATAATAAATGTTTGAACTGCTTGGCCCTCTGCATTAATTGCTAAACTTGGTCAGAGGTCTTCTGAGTACAGTAATAATAGTTATGTATTACTTAATAACAGACCATACCATTCCAGATGTTCTATGTGAATTGTTATTGCATCTTTAGCATTCTAATGACATTGTTGTAAAAACACAAAATGCTAGAAGGTGACAGATAATGCCAACTTTTGTTTTTCCTTGGACTTGTGCTTCCATAAGATTCTTTCTTTGCTACCACCTTTTGTTACTTGTTTTCTCTTTTCATTGTTTTTTTCTGTATGCCATTAAATGAAGTGTGATGTTTCCAGTTTAGGATTTCCATCAACTCTTAAAATCATGCAGCTCTCCTAGAAGGGCTTTTGTAGTAGATCCAAGTCATGCACTACCTTTAAAAAGATTCATTAATTTAAATGATTTTCCATCTACATATAACTCTCTCAGTAAAAAATTCCTTGTAGTGCAATTACTGTATGCTTCCTTCATACCAGCATCTCATGCTTAAACCCTTCCCAATAACCCCTATGATTCCTGCAGCCTTTCTGTTTGCATTCTCTTACTGGTAACATTTGTTCTCCCTTTACTAAATACGCAGATTTGTGTTATGCCCTACCTTTTCATTTCTGACCTGTCAGAAGTACAGAAACCAAAATATATGTTTATATTTATGAAAAATGTAAGGTCAACATTTTGTTGAACTGTGTTAGTATGAATGCTTCTTCACTGGTGGTTGAACTGTGTGTTCAGTCAGGTGCACTTGCTATCATTTAGCAGTGTCAGTGAATAGGTGTGTGTGTTATTCACTTGCACTGCTAGCTGGGAGATTTACACTTAGGGTTAGGGAATGGGGGGAGTCTTAGGGTTAAGGAGCAATTAGGGAATTTACATTTAGGGAGTGGAAGGGTAGCCATATAGTTAAGGACAGACCGAGGAGTTTAGATTTGGGGAACAACACGAGAATCTTAGGGCTAAGGAATGATTTGGATTGTTTATATTTAGGGAGTGGGAGGAGAGTTCTAAATTTCTAAGTTTAAAGTCATGGTTTTGAAAAGGCTGTGTATTTTAGTTGTATTGGGTTATGGGAGGTTTATGTAAGTTTGGAGCGTCAGAGTAGTTGGACGTAGGGGACTTGGATTTGTAGGTTGCTCTACGAGTTTTAGTTGTGTTTATTTGATAGGAATTCAATGAAATGTTCATGGATGTTAGTGGGTTTGTTCTAATCATACAGATCCATGCACATGCGGACACACACACACACACACACACACACACACACACACACACACACATATATATATATATATATATATATATATATATATATATATATATATATACATATATATATATTTAAATAAAACACATAAAGGCTCAGCAAATTCCAGTATATTGCCTTCTTTATCTGCAAATGATGATGCAACACAATCCAGGCAAACAAACGCTTAAGCTGGAATTTGCTTACATAGCACTGAAAAACTGCATATTGCTATCAAACTCTGTTGCTAGACACAATTTCTGTATATGTCTCCATACAATCTGACAGAGGTGAAACCAACAGCCTTTTGCCTGAGTGTCTGGTAGATTTCTTTTAATACTGTTAACAGCTACCACTGGTACATTGACAAATCTACCTTTGTACTTATCCCTTCCCTTCATAACACCCTACCACCGGTATACTGACACATCTACCTTCATACTTATCCCCTCCTTCATAACACTCTACTGCCAGTACACTGACACATCTACCTTCAACACTTATCCTTTCTATCACCCTACCACCAGTACACTGACACATCTACCTTTATACTTATCCCTGCCTTCCTGACACCCTACCACCGGTACACTAACACATCTACCTTTATACTTATCCCCCTTTCTAACACCCTACTGCCAGTACACTGACACATCTACCTTTATACTTATTCCCCCCCTTCCTAACACCCTACTGCTAGTACACTGACGCATCTACCTTCACACTTATCCCTTCCTAACACCCTACCACTGGTACACTGACACATTTACCTTTATACTTATACCCCCTTCCTAACACCCTACCTCTGGTACACTGACACATGTACCATTATACTTATCCCCCCTTCCTAACACCATACCACCGGCACACTGATGCATCTACCTTTGCACTTATCCTTCCTAACACCCTACCACCAGTACACTGACACATCTACCTTTATACTTATCCCCCCCTTCCTAACACCCTACCACTGGTACACTGACACATCTACCTTTATACTTATCCCCCCCTTCCTGTCATCCTACCACTGGTACACTGACACATCTACCTTTATACTTATCCCCCCTTCCTAACACCATACCACCGGCACACTGATGCATCTACCATTGCACTTATCCTTCCTAACATCCTACCACCAGTATACTGACACATCTACCTTTATACTTATCCCCCCTTCCTAACACCCTACTACTGGTACACTGACACATCTACCTTTATACTTATCCCCCCTTCCAAACACCCTACCGCCGGCACAATGATGCATCTATCTTTGCACTTATCCTTCCCCTTCCTAACACAGAACCAGTAATTTCTATTATCCCTTGCTTTCTCCAGGTGATATAAATAGCTGTCAACACAAAAGGTAAGTGTTTACCTTTTTATGATGCAGCCATGTGATATACAACTCCAGTAGTACCAGGTACAAGAGGAGAACACTCTGTGTCCATTGCATTGTAATCACTCAAACTACACAGTGGAGTACTTCCTACTTTGGCAAAATTAGACTAACAACTGCTATTCTAAATATTCAGTGTTAATTATGTACTGCCTACTTGCCTTATCACTTTGTATATTTTCAGTATTTCCATATTTGCTTCTTTGAACATGTACGCTCTACTTTTACTGGTGGTACATTATCACGTTGGCTTATCTTTACTGATTTGTCATCCTGAATGCAAAATGTCGACATCGGATGCTTGAATGGTTTGCTGCATTCTATTACCAGCTGTTCAGGATCATGTGGGTTGGTATTTTACAATATCTTTTATCTATGTTCATCCATAGTACTTTCACTAGGATACCATTCTGCAAAATGATAGTAATATATATATATATATATATATATATATATATATATATATATATATATATATATATATATATATATGGTTTACTATCACATGTTCGACACTAGTGTGGCCAAACATGCAGATATCCAAAGAAAATCACAACATCAACCACAGTAAATGCCGAACTGAGCATTTCAGTGAAGTCGAATGTCGAACATTTCAACTTCACTGAAATGCTCACAGCCGCTAAACATATTTTAACATGTTTTGCAGGGGGGCAAGCCCCCCTGCACCCCCATGTGGGGTCTGCACCCCCCACATACACACACACCCGACTTATATATGCAAACTCCAAGATCGCACTACACTGAGGAAAGGGTACATTTCTCAATCCCCACTATAATGCGATCTGCACTACACTGTCAAACCTCGCTATAGCGGCTGTTCGCTATTGTCAGGTTCGACAATATAGTGCTCAAACTAATGATTCTGCTACCTGATATCCGCACATAGGTTAATCGCACACAGTGCGATCGACTATGTGATAGTAAACCTATATATATATATATATATATATATATATATATATATATATATATATATATATATATATATATATATATATATATATATACACACATATTACATATGCATATATACATATGTGTGTGTGTGGTGTATTTATATATATATATATATATATATATATATATATATATATATATATACAGAAAGAGAGAGAGAGATCCAGTGCATCTGTTGTGGACGAGATTCCAGAAGACATGATAAAAGCAGACGAACTGCTTACATATTCAGCATAGGATAATTAAGAATTCCTCGCATGCCTGTGTGATTACAAAACATATTGTGCACACACAATGCAATACAACTGAAATGCGACAAACAGTTAAGCTGATTCCACTTTGGAAATTCTCAGCACATTCAAGGATTTCATGCAAATAGCACATATTACTGTGAAATTCAAAGCAAAACTAAAAAAAATTATAACAATGCAACCTGCTGTTAATATAGTGCAACAAGCAGCTGTGATGCAAGTCGTAAATGACAATGTGGCTGTGCATCCTAGAAGACAGCCAGCTAGAGTCAGAGCAAGGCTGCAACTAAACCAGTTGTCAGACCAGCAAATAGTCAACAGATACTGTCGACAGACAAATGGTGCAGGCTGTTTGTAGCATGTGTGCCCCACACATGTCCGTGCAAACCCTGTGAGGAAACCCCATCTCCCTTGAAACTAAAGTGTGCCTCATTCTGGATGTACTTGTATCTGGGACATTACAGAGGCACATGGAGGATGCAATGGGAGTATCACAGACAGCTGACAGTCATATCCTGGATAAATTCCTGGCAGCAATATGCAGCAAGGTGGATGACTGCCTCCACTTCCCATCCACGGTCATGGAGCAGAGAACTGTAATGCACCTGTACTATAACATCTCAAACTTCCCCCATGTACTTGATACAGTAGATTGCATATACATACCTATCAAGACACTATTGCATCCAGAAGCAAACTAATGAATAAACAGAAAGGGATGGACATCCATCAACTGCCAAGTTCTGTGAGCAGCAGATGGCAGCATAACAAACATCATGGTAAGAGATGCTGGAAGTGTCCACAATACTACCATTTGGAGGGAAAGTGAACTTAGGGCTACATTCCAGTAAGGTGAAATTTATTATTTATTTATTTATTTATTATTTATTTACATTTGTTGACTGGGCTAGTCTAACTGGATACATGTCCATTTTCAGTAGAGGCCTGGGGAGAAAAGCTCCAAGCATAGACAGAAACTTATTATACAATATTAATATAAAATATTAAGCTGTGATCAAATACAGATAATAACAATATCTGAGAGAAAAAGTAGTGTGTACAGAGTTATTTAGTGGGGAAGGAACTAAGACCAAATACAGAAAAATAAACAATATTTGAGAGGGAAAAAAAACAAAGAATAATACATTTTAAAAATTTATAAATTTTTTTTTTTTTAGGACAGAGGATGGTTTGAGGTTAGCTTAATTGTTAGTACAGGTAGGAAACATAATACAGTAGAGAAGGACAGAGAATGGTTTGAGCAATATAGTACAGTAGGGAAGTGAAGTAAAAGGGAGAGCAGGAATGGGTAAAGTGGAAAATCAGTCAGGGTTCGTGCAGGGGCAAAGCCAGTGAGTTTTAAGATGTTCTTTGAGATGTTTTTTAAAAAGATGTGTGGAAGAGAGAGTAGAAAGTTCACTTGGAAGCTGGTTCCAGGCTTTTCCCACTGTGTTAGTAAATAGTGAGTCTCCAGCTTTGTTGTTAGATTTAATAGTGGAAACTAGAAGCTTATTTGCTGAGCAAAGAGTTGTAAGGTTTTTGTAAGGGGTAGTCAGATTAGTGAGGATTGGGGGTATTATTAGGGTGGTAAAGTATCTTTTGGGTTATAGTAAGTTGATGACATAGTAGTTGGTGCTGCAGTTCTAACCATCCCACTTGTCTGAGGTTGAGAAAGTGGTGGGTTCTGAAAGGGTTGCCAGTGGCGAATCTGGCAGTTATAGCTAGTGACAAGTTTGTTAAGGTTGTTTTTAGAAAGACTGGTATAAATGGCAGAAGCATAGAACAGGGTAGAGATCAGGTTGGTCTGGGCGATAGTGGTTCTGGCTGTTGGTGTAAGGAAGGGTTTGATTCTATACAGGGAACCTATTTTTTTGTTGACAGACTTTATGGTAATGTTGATATGATCGTCATAGCTAAGGTTGTTGTCTATGGTTATGCCCAGGAGACGGGTTGTAGTATCAGGGGATATGGTGGTTCCATTGTTAGAAGTTATTGTGAAGTGAATTTGTGGTGATTTCTGAGTAGGAGCAAAGAGTAATAATTTTGTTTTTTTGGGGTTTAGGAGGAGGCAGTGTTGCATGAACCAATTTTCCACAGTATGAAATACAGTTTGGGTGAGGGTCTGGAGTGAGGTTGAGGACCTAGCTGAGCAGATTAAATTTGAATCATCAGCATATTGTATGCAGGTAGCTTGAGGAATTTTAGTACTTAGGTCATTAATAAACATTGAAAAGAGAAAAGGGCCTAGGATTGAGCCTTGAGGTACTCCAATGTTTACAGGGAGGGGAGTTGAAAGCTTATTGTCACAAAGGACTGCTTGCTGTCGGTTGTCTAAATAAGATTTAAACCAGATTAATGCCTGTGCATTCAGTGAATTGGCTTTTAGTAGCTCAATTATCAGATTATAGTTGACCATATCGAAGGCTTCTGAAAGGTCGATAAATAGTGCGGAGGAAAGAGAGTTATTGTTACGATTTTTGTTTATAGTTAGAAAAGGATAGCAGGACAGTTGTAGTACTATGGAATGGTCTGAAGCCATGTTGGCAGTTAGCAAGTAAATTGTTGTGGAGGAGGTGGTCAAGTAGTTGTTGGTGGATACATTTTTCCATTATTTTAGCTATAGGAAAGAGTAGAGCAATTGGTCTAAAGTTGGAAATATCAGTTGATGTCCCACCTTTACGTAGAGGGATGATGTGAGAGACCTTCCATATAAAAGTGATTTTACTTTCTGTAAAAGTTCTATTAATAAGGATAGAAATAGCGTAGGCAATGGCTTTACTGCAATTTGCAGGTATTCTGCTGGTAGACAGTCAGCAGAAGGGGTGCATGGCTTGAGTTTTTGAAGGAGGTTACAAATGAGGGATGTAGGTACTGGTTGTATGTGAAAAGAAGGAAATGGATTTGATGTGGTATTAGGTGGCAGGGAGCTAATGAGTGGTAGAGTATTAGCTAGAGTTTGTATGGCTTCTGTAAAGTAGTTGTTAAAGGAATCAGTGATTAGCTTAGGGTTATTGTGGGTGATTCCTGATGGGGTAGGAGTCTTGGAGTGCCCTGGCTGAAGTAGTTTGTTCATAGCTGACCAGAAATTTTGTGGTTTTTGTTTGTGGGTTTGTTGGAGGTGGAGGTAAAAGTTTTTTTTATCTAGCAGAATTTCATTTTTGGTGGCATTTCTTAATTGTTTAAAGTAAAGGTGATCTGATGGGCTTTTAGAGGCTCTCCACTTGGCCCAGATTTTATTTCTTAGGAGGATTTTTTGCCTAGTTTGTTTTGTGCGCCATGGGGCAGTTTTGGTCATTATTTGGGAAGAGTGATAGGGTGCATGGTAGTCTAGGATTTGAAGGAATTTAGTATTAAAGTAGGTCACTGCTTCATCAAGTTGAAGATGGAGCAGTGGTGACCAGTCACATGCCTTCAGTTCTGTTTGGAAGTTCTCAGGATGAAAGATTTTTTTAGAACAGGAGGTTTTGAAAATAGTAGCATTAGGGCTATGAAGTTTTTGTTTAATTATATAAGTTAGAGCATGGTCACTGATGTCATCTGGAAGGGTTCCTGGTTTATAAGTAGTAGGGTGACTGTTTATGAGGATTCAGTCTAAGGTGGTTTCTTTACCACTTTGTTTGTGGGTTCTAGTAGTGGTAGTTATCATTTGTGAGAAATCATAAAGATTTATGTTGTTAATGGGATTAGGGGACCTACAGGTAGCCCAGTCTATATTAAAGTCACCTAACACAATGGTTTCCTGGGGTAGGTGGGTAGATAGGCCACTAAGTATATTTTCTAGTGTACTGATATTGTTTCCGGGGGGGAAGATAGGAACAGATTAAATAGATGGATTTATAGTTATTGATTTGAAGTTTAGCTGTAAGGGTTTCTGCAATGGAGTTTGTGGGAAGTGGAACATTGAAAAACGACACTTGGAATTCTGATTTATAAAACATGGCTACCCCCCCACCCTTTTTGGTAATACGGTCATATCTCAGGATGTTATATCCTGGGGGGGTAATCTCATAGTCTTTGGTTGAAGGTTTAAGCCAAGTTTCAGTAATACAGAGGATATCAAATTTGTGTACATCTAGGAGTGCATGTAGGTTGGATATTTTATTTTTAATTCTATGGATGTTAAGGTGAGCTATCAAGAGGGAGTTAGATTAACTTATTGGGGTAGAGGTGGTGTGGGGGCTTTGGTTTAGTGGGTCACTGGGAAGTCTTGTATTGGGGCCAGGGTTTGGATGAATATCACCATCTAATAGAGGATGTTGTTGAGGTTTTTGTATTAGTTTTATGATTTTATAGTAGTTGTTAGGGGGTTTCTTGTCATGGAAGTAAGTGATATGGGTAGATCTATGTACTTTGGAAGTATATAGCTAGAAGTAGAGATTATTTTAATGTGGTTGAGGGAATTTATATGTGATACTGGTTGCGTTTGTTGGTAGGGGTGGTGCTGTTTAAGCAAAGAAAAATGTTCAAAGAAGGTTAGTGAGAATGCTAGAGTTAGGGAAGCTAAAATAGTAGGTAAGAGTAGGAGGTATGTGTAAATAGAGTTATGTTTAGAGGCCATTGGGATGAATAGGAAAGGGTGGTGTGAGATGAAGGAAGGTGTCTAGTATTATGTAGAAATAAAGGTGTCTAGTATCAGGTGCAAATAAAGGTGACAGAAGGAGGGAGAGTTGTAAGATGTAGAGTGGACTGAGGAAAAAAAGTTAATATGAGTTATTATAAGGTTACAATAGGAAAAGAAGTTAAGTTTAGTTGGTAAAAACAGGAGGTTATAGTAAGGACAGGTAAGGGGTAAGGTGTAAAGGTGTTAAGTAAGTTTAAGAAATAATTGTTGTTGGGGAGGGGGTGTTAAGTGGAAGTAGTTAGTGATAGGTAGATGAGGGGTAGGGATGTGGCTACGGAAGTGTAAAGCTAACAGCACTGGGGGTGGGTGAGAATTAGGGGTAGGGTTGGAGAGCAGAGTGAGTCCGCAGGGCGAATGGAGCGGGTTAGAGCAGGTAGAGGAAGAGTTAGCAGAGACAATCAGAGAATAGCAGGTTCCAGGTGCAGTGAAGGTGGTCAGAGGTAAGTAGAGTTTGGTAAAGCAGGTTGGAGGTAGAAAAGGATAGTGGAGTGGGAGGAAATAGAAGAGGTATAATGGAGCTAGAGGGTGTGAAGGGAAAGGGATAAGAGCAGCAAGACAATGCAGGAAGATTAGTAGCTAGTCAAGGGGAAAAATCTGAGAGAAGATCCAGAGAAGAAAGTAGGGAAAGTGGGGGAATAGTTATAGCCTAAGGCTAGCTTGGATTGCCACCTAGTGGGCAGAAAGCAGAATACAACAAGGTAACTGTGATAAAGGTAGCAGGTAGGGGTGAAACAGATAATGGGTTCAGGGGGTATGGGAAAATGGCAGTAGGAACACAGATAGAGAGGAGTATGGCTGCTGGTTTCCTGACTCAGTGGCTTAAATACTATCTCTACTTGGTGCAGGATAAATTACACACAGTCTACAACCTATACTAGGTAAAGTGTAAATTAGATACACTTGAAGAAGTAGGACTTGGGTGTAGCATACTTTCTTAATCCGTTAGAAACAGGGAAGAAAACAAATCACTGGGGTAGCAGAAATCTTTGGCCAGGCATCGGGATGGCTGGAATTAGATGAAAGGGGTCCTTAAAGACCAGGCAGGTCCTTTAGTGCAGGATAGGAGGTACAGAGAATACAAACATTCCTCTGGGACCAGGGACACTCAGCATCCAGGGGAGGAACAGGGATAATAATTCCTGAGGGATTGCTTTGGGTAAGTACAGGAACACAGTTAATATGTAATTGAAGGATCCCCCTGTTAAGAATATCCAGTATAAACACAAGTGTTTTTACTCTCCCAAAAGGTGACTGTGGTTATCCTCCTGAGCTGTGGCTAATAACCCTGTACTGTGATCCATCTAGACCTACACAGGAGGCCTACAATGGCGCACACTCAACAACCAGAAATACCATAGAGTTTGTGTTCAGTGTATTGAAATCTAGGTTCAGATGCCTGGACACATCCTGGGGTGCACTGCAATACAAATCTGAGAAGGCAGTACATATGATAACAGTGTGTGCGATGCTGGGCAACATGTTAACCCAAGTACATGGCGGTCTTCCAGCTGCAGGTACGGGTGAACTATCACAAGAACCACAAATGTCTGAAGAGGACATCCCCCAGTTATCAGAGGAGGAGCAGAGAGACATAGAGGACAAAAGTCACAGGCATAGGCAATGTAGTGTGCGAACACAAGTGCAGACCCCAAGCTACATGGCAGTGTCTGACCCAGATATTTGAGTCATGACATCCCACATGTACACTATTACACAGATTAAACACTAATGTTCAGATGTTGCCCCACAACAGCAAGTACCCACTAGATGTACCTACTGAGCATCACACATAACGAGCCTAAACTATTCCAACAAGAACATATGCAAACGTGTTAAAAATAAAAACATCAATACAGGGAAAAACTGATACAGGTATGCATACACACTCATTCTGTTTTATCATTGTAAGTTCAACAATAAGGGACACACACCAGTGCTACACTTACATATCTGTACAATATCATAACATGAAATAAGAGAAATCATGCATGACATAATGCAGATATTTTTTTTCAGAAACACATATCACAGCACAGTAGTATTGAAATAATATGAGGAATCTATGCATACTACACTGTTGGACACACTCTAATGCACTCTTGGTTGACCTTGCTGATGTTCCACACCACATTCCACCCTGTCATCATGTAGTTACCAAAACTATTACTGACAACATCACATATACAGCACAGTAATCTGAGCTGCAAATACTCATGTGATGGAAGTTGCAAATGTACACCAGAAGGGCCTATATTGAGAAATATTGACAAGATTTAAGTCATCAGTAGTGCTAAACATTGATGAAAGCTCTGACAATGTCATTGTAACATACTTGGTCTTTCTTCACTTGATAATGTGTGGCTTGGCCCTCCACTGAATGTACCTGTAGTGTCCAAGGTTATGGAAACAACAATGTAACAGTAAACAGCAGTGCCATTACATGAGATGTGGGCAACAACCTAGTGTGCAGAGCAACAATATAGAGGCACTCACCTCCTGTGCTCTGCTGTAGGCCCGAAGTAGATGACCCTGTGAATATTAATACAATAAATATTACACCTTCAGTTTGCACTGCTTTGTCTGTAACTCCCAATATGTGTAATCATACTTACGTTCATCATCCTCACTTTGTGTGGAAGTTTGTTCATTGCTCACCTCTGCTGCTGTAAATCAAACACAGCAATACATGAATGTGGATGCTTAAGCCATATGCAGTGAGTATCAAATAGTCACCCCTGTACTGAACATGGTACATAAATGTCCATCCTGGAGACCCTGCTTCAAATCCACAACCAGGGATTTGTTAGTTCCCTCTAGCTCTATGCAGTGAAGGCAGAAAGATTATGATGTCATTGGGGGCCAGTGGCAGTCCTCCACTGATGGCATCCCTTGACCTCTCACAATGTGTGACTCTTGGCTGCACAAAGAATCATGTCCAAGGACAGGTCTCACAGGATCAGTTATAGCCTCTAATGGCATTGATCATGTTGGTGAGGTCTGTCCATATTTCATTTTTCCACAGATTATCCCTCAATGGCCTAGGAGTCTCCTTCCATTTTGGTGAAGAGCATCAATAATGATGTCATTTTCCTGGTGGGAAGTTGTCACCCCAGGATGGTGCGTCATCTGGATAACACTGATATACACATGATAAGACTCATGGATGAGCACATTTATGCATTTCAGTCAATGAACAGCATATGTCAAAATAAACAGTATGCATTCCTGTGCAGTGCAAACATCTGCATAACACTATCTGTGAGAAATACTGACATTACATGTAAAAAGGATAAACAATGGCATCATACAACATCTTTAAAAATAGCATAACTTAAAATATCTGTACACTTTGTGACTGGGATTAGAACTCCTGATATGACATATATGTTAAATACAGTTTCAAAGACAATAGCATCATGCCATTACAGTCTGCTTGTATTTCATATGGCGATACTAACTTACTTAACAATTAAACAACTTATGGAAAGTGACAAAATACATTTGGATCCATTGGTAGTACTGATTTGACACAGTACTGATAACACCTTTGGTACAAAACATCATTGAAGAAATATCCATAAATGCTTAAGAATATGGTATAACATGGTTTTAGGAGTCATGGTTTAATAAATACCCATAACACCATCATCACATACTAGAGAGCTTATCTAAACAATCCTATCATGGTTTGTGATTTACTGTGGAGTTAATTGGTAAGAAAAATTTTATTTGAATTTATGTTTTATTTTTTACCACTATTTGTCACTGTTTGTAGGAAGGAAGGAAGGGATAGCTTGTAGACAACAAGATTTACTTTGATTTATATTTTGTTGTTTTAACTTTAATCTTTACTGTTGGTTGCCAGAAAGGGATAGGTTTTAGACAGGCAAGTTCTAGCCATCCCAAGGGACCTAGTCAGCTATAAATTCACACAGACTGCAGAGAAGACAATCCAGAGCTTATCTAAACAATCTTGTCTTGCAATGTCTTTTGGCTTTTTCTGGTTAGGAGTTACCACAGTGGATCACCAGTCCGCAGGTTGATTGGCAGTGACGTTTTTATGGTGTTGAGTTGCCAGGCTTCACAGAAGGCACACACACACACACACACACACACACACACACACACACACACACACACACACACACGTAGTTTACTGCATGTCTTTAAAACTCACTCTACCACAGTGAGGACATGCAGACACCACACAGAAGGCATTCCAGCTAAGAATCACACCAGAGAATCTCTTGTTGTGAGACAACAATGCTAACTGCTACACCACCACAGCCACCTGTCTTGGCTTGTGATTTATTAATCTTTACTGTTAAAAAGAAGTGCAGCTGAGAGCGATAGTGAAAGATAGATAAAGGAGTTACAACTTTTGTCTGACTTTCAGGACTTGTATGGTAAAAACAACAACTTTACTGTACTTTAGTATTTAATTGTATATTGCTTGTGTGATTTTTCTCATAGATGGTGATTTAAGTTCTTTTTGAATTCTATGGTTACTGATTTTGGTTATTCTTTTCTTTTATAATTTTATTCATTTAATCTTAATATGGAGTCCTTAAATGAGCATGCCATTAATGATTTGCTAAAGCACAAATATCTTGTACAGTGTAATAAATGCTATGCATATTTAAAGGTAACAGGTGATAACACTGGTGATCTGTGTTCCTCGTGTCAAAAGTTGGATGATTTGCTTACCACTGTTAGAAGTAAATCTAGACTTAATGATGATGATTGCACTTGTGTAACTGGCACAGCTTGGAGAACTGTTGTTACATATATTAATGACTGGACTGGTAAGATAAATAATATCAGGCAAAGAACAAATAGAACACATTTAGGAAATCATGCATCTATTGTCTATAAAGATCATTCAACCCAAATGAAACAAGACAATGCCCATGACAACTTTGGTATTCGGATGCAAGTATTCGGATCTGAGGATTCAGAGTGTTTAGAAGGAAACAAAAAAAAAAAAGAATGAAAGAAAGAAGTTCACAATAAATAACAAGGAAGAAAAAGAATCCGATAAATGTCTGTAAAGAAAGGGAAATACGTACTAAAAAGGACACTGTTTTGTTATGTAATATAGGGATTACATGGAATGATAACATTTTTTCTATCAGATACGCTTCAGTCTGCAGAAAAAGGCATAATTTTCCAAAAGTAAAGGTAGAAAAAAAGGCAAGGGGCAGGTGAAAAGGAAGAAATCAAAACTGAACATGGAAGGATTGAAGAATATTACTGTAAGGAAAAATAAGAGAAAGACAGACATTGACTACATGGCTCAGACTGTGGATGTACAATGCCAGCTTGATAAGAACTGTATGCTTGCAAATGTAATACACAATGAAGGCAGTGGGATTAATAAAACTAATGGTGATGATATTACTGTATTAGAATTGAAGATTCTTCAGATCTGATCAGAAAAGATATTGTTGCTATTGGAGATTCAGTTATTAGAAGAACTGATACTTAGATTTGCAGAGAAGATAATGAACAGCAAATAGTGGCATGATAGCCAGGAGCAAAAATAGAAGATGTGAATCAAGCCTGGGAATGCCATAGTATAAGGAAGTATGGATCTGTTTTTATTCATGTTGGTAGAAATTATCTCATCCACAAGGACTCCCTGACTCTTAGTGGAGAACTTACTACCCTCTTAGATAGTATAGCTTGTACTGGTGTTGGAACATACTTTTCACAAATCACATATAGAAAAGATAGTCAGGTCACCGTGAATGAAAAGATTTTTTGGGTAAATACCTACGTGAAAAAAAATGTATCATTCTAAAAATAGCAATGTGTAGAACATCCAGGCCTAGTTTTGGGCAAACATGTTCAGACAGGATGGCGTGCGTTTGTCACGATCAGGGAAGAGAATTTCTGCAGCAGATAATTTGCAGTATTTGACAAACACTAAGCAGGATTTTTGCCAGGTCAAAAATGTAACAGTTCATGGATAGCAAAATTTGATGCATCTCTAACGGTTGTTAATGCCAGGAACATTAATAATTCTTCTTCTTTCGGCTTTTTTCCAGTTAGGGGTCGCCACAGAGGATCACCTGTCTGCTCATGATTGGCAGTGGACCTTTTTGGTGTTGAGTTGCCAGCCCGGCACCCAACCTTCCACAGAAGGCACACACATGCACACACTCAATGGACCTTTATGGTGTAGAGTAGCCAATCCACCTACAGCATGTCTTTGGGATGTGGGAGGAAACCGGAGCACCCGGAGGAAACCCACGCGACCACAGGGAGGACATGTAGACTCCGCACAGAAGGCACCCCAGCTGAGGATCGAACTGGAGAACCTCTTGCTATGAGACAGCAACGCTAACCACTGCACTAACGCGGCCGCCCGCCAGGAGCATTAATAATAACGTTTTTTTATTGGAAAATTTGCTATATTTCCACAAGACTGATGCTGTTATTATTTGTGAAACATGGTTAAAAAACAATGACTGGAAATCATTTCTGTTAGGGTATGAATGATTTTACTGTAACAGACATTCTAACAAAAAATCAGCTGGAGGTGTTATGATAGAGATTAAAGAGAGATATGAGACCTGTGATTATTACATGTTCAGTGATAACACCAATGCTATAAACTGTGTAACTGTGACAATAAAGACAACCCTGGAACATGTAACAGTTGTTGGAGTGTATAGACCATCAAAGTCAAGTGCAGATGACCTAGAAGAATTCATACATTTCTTGCATGAAACACAGGAGGGAAGAATAATAGTGGCTGGGGACTTAAATTTACCAGAAATTGACTATAATAATAATGATTCAACAGCATTAGTAAGGAAATTATTCACAACATATGTTCAGTAACAATTGCTTCTGATTGTAAAAAACCTACCAGAGTGGAATATACTAGACATTATTTGTATTCCTAAAGAAATTACTGTTACTTCAAGTCAAGTTTTACCACCATTGATATGCAGTGATCATGCGGTATAAAGGTTAATGTGTTGCTAAATAATTCTGCCAAATTGAAATCTAAACCAATGTATACTAAAAAGCATGCATTTATCCCAATGCATCTCTGTTTTAACCACATTTATATACCACAGGAGTTGCTAAGGACATATTCAGTTATAAAGGGACAGAGTCTAGCCACTAATGAAACAACACTCTCAACCTCCCCATGTTTTAACCTAACTCACTAGAATGAAAAGATGCCTCCTCTTTTTCAAGTTCCCATTAACAACTTCAGATATTCAGCAGTGTTTAAACTCGTCTTTTCCAATGCAATTAATTATATGACCCTGATGCTTAGCATACTGAAAAACCCTAGTCCTTTTTACAGGATTATTGAAACATTGGTGTTCCAAGATACAGTTATCCACCCACAGAATGTTAAGGACTGCTAACAAATCAGTAAGAGAGGGGAATCCACTGCCAAATAAGAGTTCTCCCTTCTATAATTACTGGAATGGATACTGGAAACAGAAAGCAGCAAAAGATTAACACAGAAAGAAAACCTATACCTCAGCTGAAAACCTTTAATGTATTGATGATCATCTGTAGAAACTATTTTTTTCAAATTTTATGGCTGTCAGAAACAGGACACAAAGATAACACAAGCTATACAGAAGATTAAAAACTGTATATGCAAACCTGAAGTTGTAAAAACTGTGTATAATAAATTAAGCAATCTTTCACAGGCTTGGGCTCAAAATGAATGTCAAGAAATTGACATGCCTTTGCATTACTTTAACTTTTGCTATATATAAATATAACATATTACCACCCATCATCAATTAAAAATAAAACAAGGCAAAAAAATAATTAACACTTCATTATAAAAGAGCCTTCCAGTCAACTTTTGTTCAGACCCAGAGGCAGCAATGTGCCAAACTTCAGTATAAAAACTGTCTCTTTAAACAGCAGCGTGTTTTTAACAAAACAACATCATTGACACAAATCTGTTCTAAAATGCAAGTTTTTAAGTCAATATGTGACCCTGCATGTGACTTATGAAAATGCAAAGCCACTGGGCTATACAAGTTTTTATTTTTTATGTCTCTTATGTGTTCCTGTATTCTAACCTTGAACATTCATTTAGTTTCCCCTATGTAGAAAAGCCCACAGGGACAGGACAAACAGTATATTACTCCCTTCATAGTACAGGAATAAATAGCTGTAGGCTTAAATTAATCCCATTTATTTTATTAAATACTCTCACCACATGATTATACACTGAACACTTGCCACATGGAATTGTGCCTAGGTTAACCAAGGGACTAATAATTGTTTCACTGAGAAAAACAAATAAATTCTGAACAACTAAATCCTTAATATTTCTACCTCTTTTATAAGAGATAGAAATAGACTTAGACAACTTTTTAACCCCATTCTTACCTTTAAGAAGAAAAGGCAAATGATATTTAATAACTTTAACTACCTCATCACTATAAATATTGTAAGAGGTAACAAAATACATTTTTTGCTTTCCCCAGACATAATGTTATTACTATTATTCTTATCTCCTATTTGTACTACACCAGTATAATCGCTGGTGTCTTTATCTAAATAGATTAATGTATTCAAAGAGTTAATAACTGGATCATCTCCATAGCCCATTTGTTTAAAGGCTATACATGACTTTCTGATCTCATCTTTAAGAACCTTAGTATTACTATATAACCTACTTACCTTTAGTAATTCATTTTATGGTAAAGTGTTAAGGGTATGAGGGGGATGACAGCTCCTACTATCTATAAATGAGCTCCATCATTGAATTTCCTATGTATTTGAGTATCAATAGTATTACCATTAATATTTAACTCTAAATCCAAAAAAAAAACAACAGATTTCTCTTTTTGCAAACCATCAAATAGTAAACCAAAATGGTTAACTTGAAGGGATTCCACAAAAGATTCAACTAAATTTTCACCACTTTTACACACAAAAAAATCATATATAAATCTGTTATATAAAACAACATGCTCCCTAAAAAATTCCAATTTATACAAAAAGCAATTTCAAATAAACCCATAACTAAATTTGCATACATGGGTGCAAAAGATGCACCCATGGCTTTTCCTTGCATTTGTTGATATATGCATTCATTAAACTCAAAAAAGTATGGGTTAAACTAAAATACAATAAATATATAATATAGGTACTAAATGGACTACTACCCCAAAAAATCTAAGGGCTTTTAACCCAATGTTATGCATAATACTAGTATAAGTCTCTTCATGTCCATAACAATCCAGAAAAAACTTTCTTCACAAGTAATTGACTCTATGTTCTTTATAAATTGAAAAGAGTCTTTGATATATGAGTCCAATTTTGCTACATATTTTAACAAATATGAATGGAGCATTATACCCTCATTGTGTAGAAAATATTTATCAGCAGCCACAATGGGGTCTTCCTGGGGGGGATATTTTTGTGGATCTTTGGGAAGCAGTAGAGTTTTGCTAAAGAATCCCCTTCTACTGTAAACTTACCCTCCACATCCTGTTTGGTAAGGTAACCTAGTCTATAACCTTTATGAAGTAACTCTTTAAAACTTCCAATAGCTACATAATATTCTTTTTCTTTTACTACTCGATAAACACTACTATCAGAAAGATGGTCCATGCACATTTTAAAGTAATGCATATAGTGCAAAATAACAATTTTTTGACATTTATCAGAAGGTTTAATGACAATATCCTTCCTTGCACTCAAACACTGTAGTGCCTTCCATACTGCTTTAGTTAAATTGCAGCATATGTTATCTTTTTCTTTATAAAAATGAATTAAACTAGCTTCCAAAGCATAATAAACCATTAAAGAAAATTGCTGAATAACATCATTAGAAAAAAGAGGAATAAAATTACTTTTATATAGAACCTTAGACATGTCTAAGGGGCAATAAGCATTAATAGAATCCTCGGAATCCAATGATGAATTACAGGAGAAGTATAGGTCACATCCCCCATCTTCCCCATCTGATTCAATAGCTGTGGTATTCTCATAAACAGCATTTCTATTTTCAAAATAGTCTAATAAATGCAATTTTCTAAGCAATTTAAACAATTATATTTTAAGAACATGTAGCCTTGGTAAGGAAGTAGGGATAAACTTAAGCCCACATTGTAACACTAAAAGTTCAATTGCAGTCAAAGAAGCACCAGAAAAATTTACCAGCATATTTTCACATTCAGTAACATTGGTTAATCTAATCACATTACAAACATTATCATAATCAATATATTGTTTTCTTACTATTGTAAAAATGTCCATTCTTGTTTTCTTATTTGTAATCACCATGCTCCATGCACTACAAGCTTGTTATAGATAGGTTTTTATTCATAATATAGAGGCTCTTATTTATAACAGCTTATTATGTATCCAAGACATTGATGCCAATAAAGTCACCTTTAAAGAGAAGCTCAAAAGGTGAATCTTGACATCCATGTTGAGAACACATAATAACAGGTAATGATCAGAGACACAATCATGATTCTCTGCAGTGCATGGAACTTTATTTACTCCATGTGCCGCCGCTTTAAGAAAAAACAAAAGAGTGAATGTATATGTTTGAAAGTGTTTTACTGGCTTTCACTGTTGGCAAAGCACTTAATTCATTCAAGAATTTTGGAAATCCAAAATAAATGGAGGAACAGATGATCAAAATCAGAAACATATTTTAAATATTGCTCTAATTCATTCAGAATAAAGCAAAAAATTCTGCACAAACCTGAATTTCCTGATGACTAAGAAGAATAAAAGTCTAATGTCTATCAGTATTTGTAATCATCAGTGACTTACCAGAAAACTGAAAAATTTACAAGGGGCATAGCAAAAATATGAGACAAAATGAGAGACGTTTTGCAAAATCTGAGACAGATGAAAGGTATGCAGAAATTGGCCATTCAAAACAGCTTTGGGAAGCCAGTTAACATTTCATTGTGATTTAATATATAAAAAATGCAAATTAAGTATTTTTTAAGTTGTTTTTGTGGCTTCCACTCTTTTCCAGTGGCTTCTCAGTACTGCTTAGGACAAGACTAGTGCTTAAAAGTTCTGAGGGAATGCTAACAATTGCTGAGCACCTTTCTGGTGTCAGAAAGGTGTTTAACAAACCTGTCTTTTCACTGATTCCAAATTGTAATCATGGCATTCCATGTTTGTTATAGATACGTTCTTATGTATCAATCTGGCAATGACAAAAGTATTTTTCTCTCATTTATGTAGCATAGTCAGACCACTTTGTGTGTTACAGTATTATTATTATAGTATCAAGTTTCCCTAATTTTTTAAGAAACAGCAAAATAAAAAGTGCATATAGGGACTGTATTGCACAATAGTAAGAAATAACCCAGACTGCAAGTAAAATTATGTTTTCAAGTCCCTGTAACTTTTTGACTTGAAGGTAAATGCAAATCTCAAAGCAAATGGAATCACAGTTTGCAGTCATCTACCCGAATCAGTCCCACTCTTTCCAAGTCAATTTGGTGAGCTGAACCTCCTTGTGAAACCATTCTGTGTAGTCTCTTCAGAAGAGGAATCCTGGAGGATGGTGCACGGATATGGTCTTTCCTTACTAAATGCTTTTAATCCCTCACAATGTATCTGCCAGCTTTCAAGTACGCTGTTTACCCCAATGTTTCTGCTGCCTTCCAAAGTCCTGGAACTCTATTTAAACTTTATCCAAATGTACAATCAAGGAATAAAAGGAATAAAAACATTTGATGTGCGCTCTGATTCTTCAGTTTTTTTTTCAGGGCCCAAAAAATAGTTTTCATATGTATCCTTTGCAGATGATCAACCTCTATTTTTGGATAGTGCACATTACTTCCTCTTTCTGTTGGGAAAAAATAAATATGATACATCTGGGTTTTTGGAGACTTGTGCAGGCTTTAGAACAAGTGGTCAATGTATTTTTTAATGTTTTCCTTTCCAAAAAAGTCAGAAAGTAAGCATTCAAAACAGCAGTTATCTGTTGCCTTCACTTCCCACAGGTGCACAAAACACTTAAAAACTTGAGTGGGAAGACTCATGTTCCAGGACATTGTTTGCTGCAGTAGCTGGTTTAGCTGAAGGATTAATTCATATAACATCAGAATCCACATGCTGCAAAGCTTCCAAATTTGCTGTTACTGCTCCAATATCTGTTTTAATTCATGATGATGTGTAACCATGAGCACCTTAAAATTTAGTAATACTTGCATTAACTTGGTGTTGCCTGTTTGAATCAGCCCTTGTATCTCTTTGCCAGTTGCCTTGATGGTTTTCCTTGGAGCTAGTTTTGAAGTTAACAGCTTTATAATTTATTATTTATTGTGTGTTTCCTTGTGTCTGATGGTGCAGGCTAACAGTATCAGAAACAGATGTGCACACCGATTCTTGATATTTTACACAATCTTCCTCTCAGAATGCTTCCACTTCATTCTCTGTAGAAGAGCACCATTACTAAAAGTGGAGGCTTTGCTGCTTTTTTATTTGCCTTTTCCCTGCATGCCTGCCAGTGATCACTGCTATCAGTTTTGATCCCATTTGCTCCCTTGTTGCTAACAGCCTTATCTACATGAAGGACAAAGGCTTTCCATCTCCAGGTAGCCATGGAGGTGTTTATACTATCATAGGTTCATACTTTCATATGTCGTTACTAGGCATGCAGTCCAGAATACTAATGAAGAGCCTAGCATATTTTCCACTTACTCCAGAGAACTGTATGGTTAAGCCTAACCAAGAAACTGCATTTCCTATAAGCCATCTTGTCCCTATTAAATATTGACATCTGCATAATCATTGAAACATGTTTCCAACACAGTAACAGTACATCCTCTCTACCAGGATTCAATACCAACCACTTCATCTCCACCACTGATTGCAGCTCTTTTGTAGTTTGTGGTAAGCCAACTCTGAAATTCCATCACACCCAAATTATACTGCAAGTCAATAATCTAGATCTCCTCCATGTCCTAGTTACTATCAATAAGACTCCCATCCATAGCCTGGCAAATTACAGAACCACTTCTATGGCTGCCACTACCGACAAGGCATATACCTTGCTGGTAGTCTAAACAAACTCTGGGCCTTACATTAGAATTTTAGGGGATTTTAATGACCCATCTATATATTAGGAGACCTGCATTCAAATAATAATGTGCATTTGTTAACCAGGTAGTCCTACTGGGCATGCATTCCCTTTCATGGGCTACCCAAGAGGAATACCCGTTTAAGTGACTTGCTCATGGTCATGCAACAGGGCTGAAGGAAACAAGACCTGTACCACTCACAGTCTTACCCCTCTGGGCCAGCTGTCAGACTATGTTCAATGCTTCCTAGATTTTGTCAGTATCAGCTCAATTTTTCATGTCAGGTAAGCTAGGGTAATTTATTTGACTTGGTTATTGCAAACATTGCACCCCTATGATCTGCACCTGTAATCACTCTATTACTAGTCAAGCATTATTCACAATTAGGATGAAAACCAGTATGCTTAACCCTACCCATCTTTAGGGATTTCACTAAGGCAAACTTGCTACAACTAGCTGATGACCTGATGAGGTTCAAAAGTCAACTTTGAAGAAGTCACTAATGCTTGGATAAGGCCTTAGTGTATCATGCTCTAGCCAAGGCCTTTGGTATTATCCCACACTCTGGCATTGTTAACAAAGTAATCAAACTAAATGCAAATCTGTATGTCACCCACCAGATAACTAATTGTCTCACAGGCAGAATCTATCAAGTCAACAATAGAGACTCCCTTCCTCTCCAGCAAAAGGCTTGTAGCCAATGTGTCAAACTGGGCTCTGTGTTAGGGCCTCTCCTACTTCATATCTATTTTTATGATGTCCAAGCTAATGTCAAGGGTCTCTGAGTGACTACATTTATAGATGGTCGATTGTGGACTCCATTAAATAACCAGGGGACTCCAAGATCCTTCAAAAGGGTGTACCAAATACAAACTCTTAGCACCAGGACCGTGTTCTAAGGCTAAATGCAAAAAGTGCAGTATTGTGTGATTTGGAAAACACACATACCCTAGATGTCTAACATATAAGACATATCCCTCAAACTGGCAAACATATTAGGGACTTGGGCACTTGCCTTCACAATGAACTGTCATTTCTCCACCACATCTCTGCAATCATTAGTAAAGCCTTCTACTTAGCTCAGCTGATTACCAAGGGTATATGAGCTAGATCAAAGGATTAAATAATCCCTCTATATTTCTCCTTTATTATACAAATAATTGAATATACACCATTTAGCATGTACCTGAATACATAATCCACTTTGAAAGAATACAAAAGAGGCCCTCCCCTGTACCCTATTCAGACTGCCTTGATCCCCTGTCTATATTATTGGTCCCATACAGACTCCTGCTGTGTGAACTCTGACTAGCCTACAAGTTCTTAAATCACCATGTTTTGGCCAGTCTTCTACACATTCAAAAAACATGCAGCACCACAAACATCCATACCAGAATTTTTAAACTTACTTCATAACATAAACTGAACCTGCTGGAGGGTTGATTCATATTCTAGAAAATTACACTGTTCTGCAATAGAGTCCCCCTACCTCTGTATTAAACAAAGTAGTAGTACAATATGGCCCACAACTAATCAAACATATAATAGAGCTTGTATAACATTAACATATCAAGGAAAGGATTGCAGAATAAAATAGTGCTACCACAAAAGGAGGAAAAACAGCACTAGGCAGGCTGAGTAGACAGGTAGCACTGCAGAAAGCTGCATAAACCACATGCCTGATGGCAGTGCCAAAGTGGGCTAGTATGAAAAAGTTCATAACCACCAACAGTCATTCAAACAACAAAATGATAGTCAGCATAGAAAAGTATGAACCCATTTTATCATTCAAATTTAGGGATCACAATTCACAATTAATAAGTAAAAGCAAAAACTTTTTTTTAAAATGCCCACTTTTTTAAATGCGTAAACTTGCTGAAATCAGTCATGAAGTATTGGTCAAGTACTATGTTAAAACATAAGTGTCCATATAATTACAGACATTTTGGGATATTATGGATGTGCAAGACTATGCACTAGGCTTGGAACCATACCCTCTGGGGTGTGACATTACCATAACCACTACCAAGTAGGGGCATTAGACATGGAACTGCTATTATTGGCAAATTTGGTTTTACTGAACTGCTTTCTGATATAGATAACTTTTTTAAAGGAATACGTTCACATTTTCTTGCCATGGTAAATAAAATTCAGTTATGAAATCATTACATTTAAGTTGCTTGTATGTTTCTGCTTTTGTGCTGTAATGTTATCTTTATTTGAACAATTAACCTGAAGGTCATGCATTAATCTTTTCTGTAAACAGGCTTTTTTTCAGTGTTGCATTAGTAAATCATTATTTTATTCCTTTTTTATTTTGCTGTATAAATAGTTCTTCCTGTTTCTGTTGTTATCATGTCATATGAATTAGTGAGTGATTTGAGATGATGAGGTAAGTGACAATAAGCAAGATGGGCATGGATTAATCATCATGATTATGCAAACTCAACTGTAGCTGACTCAATTTTCCTTTTTAATATATATATATATATATATATATATATATATATATATATATATATATATATATGGACATTTGAGCTATATTAGGCTTGTCCACATGTTCACAAGGACAGCAAGGTTCAGCACCACAGTGAGCAGCTCATTCAATGCTACCTGAGGCCTACTTACATAGATTTCTGGTCTTACACACGAACGTATTACTGAGAGCCATAGAGATAAGTGTAGCTAAGCCTAATTTGAATACAAAATGTGTAAATGTCCTTGAATTTACTTTAAGACAGCCATATTTAACTGTGATCACTCAAGATAGGCAGTAAATGGTTTAGGAAAATGTGAACCTTTTCAAGTAAGAAAACAATACCAATTATGTTAAACATTATTGAAACGCTATTCATATTGATGCTGGTGAACAAAGATTAGTAGGAGAACTGTGTTTTAATTGATCTGACAGACAGATGCAGAGGATTCATGTTAATAATGATGACAAGAATGTAATTTATAAATGGGAATTCATACCAGTAGCACTAGAAATGTGTGGGGAAGTAGTGCTGATGGCAATGTGAAAGATAATGTTTGCAATACTTTTCTTTGGCACTTATAGATTATGCTACCCAGGATATAAGTATGAATAATTAGATGGGTGACTGTAAATTCACCCCATGGGTTCCACCTGTGTCCCTCTTGGACAGGGGCAATAGGTGCTAATCATGGAAATAAGGATAAGAACTTGGCAAGTCTTATAAGGGTCCTAGGGCCATTAGACTAGTAACTTCCTATGATCCTATAATTTGAAATGATTGAAGTCTGATGTATTGCATTTTCACTAACATATTGTGTTGTCAGGATACATGCCACTTTACTTTGGTGCTTCTAACTGAAACTCGTGAATGAAAATGGTTGTATAAATAAAGAAAGGAGATGAGGAAACATACAAGTCTGTTAGTAACGGCAGAAGATGGCAGTGTAATAATAAGTGCTTGCAATACCATTATGCATTTGTTGATGATGCTGTACAAGTTAATATAACAAAATTTAAACTGGCTTAATTTCTACTTGTAGTGTTGTATCACCATAAATGTTTTTGTTCTTAGATCATTGATTTGTGGGTAATGAAAGCAGACATGCTTTCATCACTGTATTCTTTGGCCAATGACTGAATCCAGCTTCAGTATATTAACTTTTGTGTATTGTTTTAGGTAAATAAATGACACAACAGCAGGGATCCAGACAGGGAAAGGACAATTTTAGCTATTAGTAGAACTGCAGCCTCATGGCTGCATTTAGGACATATGACAAATGCCTTTTTGGAAAAGGGTGATGTAAACAAGATTTTCAGCTATGCCCTCTCAAGCAAAGACCTGGAACCAAGTGTTTATGAATATAAATGCTGCTGGTGGAAGGAACCACAGTGCAAGAAGAGGGCCAATGCTATTCAGAATGTACCAAAGAAAAGGCAAGGCAAAATGCAATTGCCTATAGCACATAGCACTGCTGGTGGTGGGGGTGGGGGCTCAAACCATTATTTCTTTAACATCTGATGAGGAATATTGCTGCTCTGTTAGAAGGTATGACTATGAACAGATGACAATAACAATGGCCTAATAAGAGATGATGTGGTCACTGGATATTGCCAATGTCTGCTCAGGAAGGTTAGCTTCACCACTACACCAGATTTACATAAAGAAATGAATGCTGAAGAATGATTACATGTAACACATGACAGTTCCTGTTAACAGGTGAAACCTCCACTTCACACTAGCATCTCATAACCTACAGGAACACCTTCTGGATGATGGCAGAAATTCAGAGGTAACAGTATTCACTGTGACACCTTTATAAAGAGGCACCAGGCCCAGAGGAAACTGTCACAATTACCCCACTAAACTCTTAAAGCATTGGCTGTCCAGCAGCAAATGTGCTGTGATACTGTTGAAAGTCAGTGCACTGTCACAAAGAGGCAGGTAGAAATGGTCAAAGTCCTACAGGGTGGACATGAGGATTTCCATCACTAATGTGAAAATGGTAGAGAGTAGGGATAATGTCATGATAATATTGAAACATAGTATGGTGGCACACCAAGCATCCACGTTCACCTCAATTTGTACACTGGTGAGGACTTATGAGGCTCAAATAGGAGTCAGTTTTGGACAGGGAAGAGGACAAGATACTGTCCAAAAGTCTGGGGGTATATTATATTGTACTTGAGCTTCTCAAGATGATAGTGGAAATAATAGTCAGAAACAAACAAAACAGAATTCATGCAGTCCATTCCAGCATTTATCTGCATGCAGCAGAACCTCTCCTTCAAGGTCCCGGTCCCACAGCAGTGTGACATCAGCGTATGTAGGATCACCTGCATCAAGTAGTTCACAGCATCACAGCAAGTCACCACCTAGCTTATATGACAGCCCATCCTCAAAAATCACATGCACTTCCACTTATCCTAACTTTAGGAGATGTTGTGTAACACATTTCACCTTGACCTACTGTTATTCTGGCTAGACATTTCAGGTGCTTACAGTTTGAATTCTATACACATGTCAATATTTAACTTGAAAGGCAATGACTTATTAAAAAAATACATGAAACCACTGCAAAATATACAAGTGCAGAATGTAAACAGGCCAGCATTTAGGCACTTTGCAAGTGCATGCATTTCATTTCATTTCAATAATGGTAGTACTTGTAATTAAAAGAAATAGCCTGGAAAGAAAAGTATAGTTCATAACATTTAAATTGCACTGAATTACACCATTGATAACCCATCCATTATCAAGGGTTTTAATTCAGCAATGTTACAGCTGACAGTTATCCAGAACATAAAAGGAATAGTATGCACTATTAAGAGATACACTCCTAAAAAAAAAAAAAAAAAAAACAAAGATTTCATGAGCATCCTGCCACATACACTAGCACCTTTGCCACTTCACCCTCAGCTCTGTACAACTGATGATTTTTGTTTAAACACATACAATTTAAATGCAAGTTTAGAAAACACGTACAATTTAGAAAATAACAGTTTTTTATTAAATGAACTATTTCAGGAGATCAGAAATATAGCTGGTTCAATCAACACCCCACCCCCTCAGCTCTTCAAGTGAACATAAAAAAAAAAAAAAGAATGTTCAGCAGAGGCCCAGAGAGAAAAGCTCTGTTTGCTTACATTGCATTGTACTAAGTTCCAGTTAAACACAGAGTTGTTACATTTCTATTTATAGTTATACACAAACAGTAGTTACATTTATAAATTCTAACAGTTTACAGAGGTGAAAGTTACTAAAGAGAAAGCCCAAGTGCAACTTAATGGATTGCACAGGCAGCAGTTATGTATAAAAATTTTTTGTCATTTCATTGAGAGGTTGAGATTACTCTGTTTAAGGGGAGTATTTGGAGAGTATCATATGTTGAACACAAAGTCAGAACTAGGATTGGTTAAGTTGTGAGAGAGTTGTATTTACTATTTTTAAAGATTGTAAAATTATTGTTCTTAAAATGTTTTGTAATACTTTGGAGGTTTTCTCCCCAGGCCTCCTATGAAAAAAAATTGTCTCCTGCCCAATCAGACGTTCCTGGTAATCAAATGTTAATAGCTAAATAAATAATAAATAAAACCCTGTGTGGACACAGAGATGATGGTCAGATTCTGTATTGAAGGTACCACAACTTACAAGTAAGTGGAGAACCGAGCACTCTGGAGCAATAATCCAGTTGAGAGATGAAAGCGAACAACAATAACCAAAAACAAGCAAAAGTTTGCTCCGGAGAACCAAATGAGGGTACAGACCAAGTACCAAGAAGTTGTTTTGAATAACAAAAGCAGTTTATTGTGCAAATACCCTCTTGAGCAATAATACTTAACTGCTGTCTTACTGTACATCCCTGTAATCACACATGCTCATGTTTAAAAAAAACTAAACTTTGCATGGTCTGGTACTAATGATTTAAATTTGTTGTAGAACTAAAAAAGAAAAATGTAAGAAACAAAAGACCCTTGATCCTGATAGCACACCGTAGTGACAGATGAGTGAAATGTAATGGGGACAATAGTTCAAAGCCTGCCTTTGCCTATTTACATAACACATGGATACTAGTGTTCATGTCTTCAAGATGAGTGAAACATGCAGAAAAACTGAAAATATCAAAAGCCCAGAATGGCAGTGCACTCATGAACAATGAGATAAAGGATTAGTCATAAAGCATGCACTTCTCAGAGTAAAGGAGAGATCAATGCACTGTGACACCACACACCCAAAATGGCAGGGTGATATCATAGTTTGACACACCAACAGAGGGACCTAGTTTTGGAGGCAGCCAATGAATTCTGCCTCATAAATGGCACAAGATTTGATCTTTGGTGCCACATTAGAATCTCACAATGCACAGCAGTAAATTGATGGTCTGTTGCTAACGTCTCTCATGCTCTCTCTTTCTCTCTTTCATTCTTCCTGTAGAAAAAAATTAACACGTTATTTAGAGCCGCAGTTCTTAGTGTGCAGGATCACTACCTTACTGTTCAAGGTTATGTATTTTTGAAACTGAGTAAGCACAAAAGATTATTACAGGACAAGTACAATGTTAAAATCAAAAGTGATTTAGGAACAGTAACAGACTTTTAACACAGCAGCTTACTCTATTTTTACATAAGCTCTGCTCATTCTGAAAGCTTTACTTTGTCTGCATTATGTGCTGCAACAAAACCTATGAGCCCTGTTGCTGAGGTTTGAAATTGATGATGATTTGAACACCAGATAATTAAGATATACATGTTGGTGCTGGTAAGAATAGCCACTGTTTTACGGTTTTGTACATTTTTTGACTGACATAAAACAGGGACAGAGGAAACTATAACTTTCATTATCTAGGCCACTAAGATTAAAATATCTAAGTAAATGCCAAGTAATATTGTACATTTGTGTGGGTGTGTTTTCATCAGTGTTTTGTAAGCAGAAAAAATTATTAAAATAGTATAATGAGCAATCACAAAAAAGATGAGGATTCTAAGGCATGCCATAAGGCAGTAAAGTGATATTAAACCAAAGCCTGAATGTATTTTTTTTTCAAGACACATCATTATAGCCTAGTGATGCCTTCAGGTGTTTCTATAGTTAAATCCTACTGAAGCCTCTAGACATCTGATATTGCCTGTTCATACTCACATTAATATTTCCAATGCCTTTCTACATATAAACTTTTGAAAGAATTCTTAAATGTCATATGGATGGGCAACACAGCTGCACTGATACCTGACCTCTGTCTAGTGCAGCTAAAGAGATATTATTTTTTGTTCCTATACTATTTATTTACATTGTCACAATTTTCATAATTCTGTAAATATTTTAAAAGCAAAATGACACAGAACTGCACAGACTCATATGAAAGCTCAAAGCTAGATGGGCAAATGTTACTAACAGTGTCTGTATAGCATAAAATGGTTACCAAGATACTGTAAGTTGTTTACAAAATATAGAAAACTAATATTTACTGTATTAATTGTAACTTATAAAATCCAGTTTAAGACCTGGAAAAGAATGAATATTATCACTTT
Source organism: Protopterus annectens (assembly GCF_019279795.1). NCBI lineage: Eukaryota > Metazoa > Chordata > Ceratodontiformes > Protopteridae > Protopterus > Protopterus annectens. Next base: position 1,100,795,689 of record NC_056744.1, on the reverse strand, counting down.
AGAGATGTGCTCAACTGTTTGCCATTTACACTTCCTTCCTAACACTTTAGGTCACAGAGATATGAACATGTTTGCAATGTAAGGATATAAACTGATTTTGTCCAAAAGATCAGCATGCAATCATAGGAAGCTTAAAAAACAAACTTCAAGAGCTTTTTGGATACACTTCATTTCTGCTATTTTTCCTTGCAGTGATAGAAATGTATAAGCAAAAGTGAAATTAAAAAGCCTCATTTCAAAATAAATTGTTGGGATGTTGAAATGCATTTCAATCAACTTGCTGGCATTTTTTCAATGTGCTTTCTGCATTTGGACTATACTTCCTTGCCTTTTGTAACACACAAACAAAACTGATTCACCTAGCACAAGTCAAACACTGAGCTATAAGTAAGGCAAACCCCTTATTTGTTACATTGTATTCCCTATTACTATCAAAAATGTAACAGGACTTAAAAAGCATTTGTCATCTTTATTTGATTGAATTGCAACTGAAATTCATAACATTAATTAGGAAAACATAAATCGTTGGCTAATCAATGGGCAGGCTATAAATGAGTGTTGTGGTAGCCATTTAAAATCAATTAACTGGACTCTGATGTGGAATTGTAAAGTGGCACACTTATTGCTTCTCGCCCCCTTTGCCCAACTTATTATTGCTAGCTGATGTAAATGCCCATGGGCCTAATTCACAAAAATGGGACAGCAAACTCATTAAACTGCAACTGTTACAGTAGCAGTCTGGCCTGCTTCAAACAGTGGCATGTTCACAAAGAGACTTAGGTGATTTGCATGAGAAGCCTTTAATTCTCAATCAATAAAAGAAAAAACATGAAGGTGTTCCAAATTAATTTTAGATTTAGCTTTGAGCAGCATGTTTATCATTTTGTTTTAAAATACCTTTTGCTAGCCATTTATTCAATGAATTTCTGAACTACATCAAAGAATAATTTCAGAGATAATACTACTTTGTCATATCAAGGCAGGCTATATGTAAATGTCTGCATATATATGTGTGTATGTATATATATATATATATATATATATATATATATATATATATATATATATATATATATATATCAGTCATTGTTTATATTTTATATTTGTTCTGATGCTAACATGTTTTTATATAAAAAGCAGACTAATATATATTCTTCCTGATACCATTCACTAGCTAAAAGCAGAATTGTCTCTGAATGATTAGATTTTAGACAAGCTGTGATCATTTATTTGAATGTCATAGTCAAGATCCGAATGCTTCACTTGAGAAACTATTCCATTTCCGTCCACTAGCCTCTACGAATATTGAAATGTACTATAAATATCTTTGTATTTAAGTAATTAATATTGTTTTGTGTATTGAAACTATACACCATTATTGATTTATTTACACTTACTTTTATTGCTGTCTTCTTATATAATTTATACAGTAGTAGCTTCAAGGTATGGCTGGAAAATGAGCAAAGTACTGGCCTAATTACCTAACTACCAAATAGATAAATTCATTAATTAACTCCTAAATACACTAAGAAAATCTTAATCCCATACATTTTGCTATTACTGGCTAATGTTTGCAAAGCAAATTTACCTTTTTGGAAATTGAAAATTAATTTCCAAGAAATATAGCCATTAAAAAGTGACAAAAGAAAAGCAAAAGATAATTTTAGAGTTACAGGAATTTGGAATTCAAGTAATAAGCATGCAGTATATAAACACAGTGATTGCACTCCAAATTTTGGAAGAATTAAAACTTGCTAAGCACCTTTCTGCCATAAGAAAGGTGCTTAAAATATTTGCTAAGCACTTGACGGCACTATTTTGCTTGAATGACTCATTTGAATATAAACAGCAGCCATCACAGAACAGTATTGAGAAGCCCAGACAGCTTTAAAAGCTGTTATTCACTTGGTGCCATTGTCTGTAAGGCAGAACTAAATATGTTTCAACTTTGAAAGTTCTAAAACATTTTCTGCTTCTACAGTTTCTTTCTTTCTTATTTTTTTTACTCTTATTTGCAAAGGTCCATATAATGCAAAGATTTTTACTAAGTGTGTCACAACTTTCAAATCTGAAAAACATTTGGCTCTCCTAGACTTTTCATTCTCTGTGTCTCTCTCTATCTCTCTGTCTCTTTCCTTCTTCATCTCTGTAACTGGTAGATCATGGAACAGGTAAAGCTGCATGTACTATAAAACTTATGAACAGGTCTTTTAAAGTATAACCAGTTAGTTATATATCCATAGGTTCATATGTGTTTACTAGGCTAACGACTACAAGGGCCTTTTTAAACCTAACCATGCATGCCAAATCTCTGATAAGTTCTCGTACCCTTGATAAGTGTAAGCAAGGGCTTGGGAGGTAAAACATTTACAAGCAGGGACCTGAGAGATAAACCATTTACAGGCTACCTGTGCCCATTAGAGATATAGGTGCCACACCAGGGATGAATATACTGTTCCCCATCCAATTCTGCAAGTTACACCTGAATTAGGTTAGGGAGAAACTCTGCTTTACATGGACAGGGATCTGATTCCTGTGAAAGTGTTTAAGTCTTTATAATGGGTAATTCTGGTGCTGTTTCTTTTGCAGATATGCAGAAGATCCATTAGAGTGGGGTCTGACAATGCCCTGTATGGCAGCCATAGATCTCCCCTCAATAGACTGTAGGAGACAGAATACGGGGATAGGATTTTGAAGCTGTCTGCATAGCACATGTTAGTTACTCCCTGCATTTTTTCAGTGAAGAACCTCTGTGGACATTCCAATTGTTAGATATGCCTGGTTAGGTACATACCAATGAGGGTATTGTACTCAATGATAGGTCTGATGAATGCTGAGTACAGTGGAACAATGACTTCTTTGGACCTAGATTTCATACCCTTGTTTATAAGTTGCCCAACATAGAATAATTTCTTCACTACTGTAGACACATGATGGTCAAAGGCTAGATTACTATGTGTGTCCTCATGTCCCTGGTCAAAGACTAGATTACTGTCTATGTGTGTCCTCAAGTCCCTTAGTACTGGATCATCTCTTAGGGGTGTGTTGTCAATATGATAGTTATCAGGGGTGGATGGCTTCCCAAAAGATACTATTATGGATTTCTTGACATTTGATTTTAGTGCATGGCACTCCACTGGCACCAGTTGTTTGTCTGTGTTAGCCCCTCCTGGAAAACACTTATGTCAGTGGCTAATTCAATGACAGCTCCTAATTTGCAATTATCTGCAAAGTTAGTCAGCCAGAGGCCATTGACATTGGGCTTGGCTTAAGAGAAGTAAATGCTAAAAAGGAGCAGTCACAGGACCAGTCCCCAGGGGGCTCCACTTATGACTGTCCTCTTTGTAGAGGTGGGCTCCTCAATTCTAACTTCCTGGGTCCTGTCTGTGAGCCAGCTGGCTATCCAACTGGGTGACATAAGGGTTTGTGCCTAACCTCTTAAGTATGTCAATAATGCCTGAGTGAGAAATGTGTCAAATGGCTTGGCCAGGTCAAGGTAGGCAGTGCGAGCCATTTTGACCTCATCCATTGCTTTGGTGATATTCTCAAAGAAATCCATCAGGTTGAGTAGGCATGACTTATCCTTGATGAAACCAAACTGGGTTGGGTCCAGTGTCTGGAGGTTTCCTATAGCATTGCTGATCATTTCCACACATTTAGACCAGCTACTACACAGACAGTGACTAAAGGTGGAGTTGTCTCGATTTACATCAAAAATAAATATACCTCAAGGCTGGTCAATCAGCACAATGCACTTGAGCTTCTCCACATTCAAATCACCATAGGCCAATACGCTTTCCAAGCTATATAGGTCCCCTCTATGATGCAGGAAACCCATGCCATGTATTTAAATTTATTGGAAACACTCATCATCCAACCCAATACCATTATTGATAATTTTTTCCATGGCTTTACATATGACTAGTGAGATTTATGTGTCTGTAGTTTCCAGGGTCTGTAGATGGCCCACCTTTGTGCAAGGGATGACTGTTGCTTTTCTCCATTCATGAGGCATGAAGCCTCTTTGGAGGCTACAGTTAAATAGTAATTCCAGAGGCTCTGATAGGTCATGTTTCACGCTATTTAGAAGGCATCCTGGGATATTGTCTGGGCCCATTGATGCAGTGTTCTTGGTCTTAGAGAGAGCATTAAGGACCTGTTCCCTAGTGATAGTAAGGGGAATTATATTTGATGATATTTTCTGAGGGAAAGTTGAGGGGGAGAAAGGGATAAAGTTGGAGCTGAATTTATCAGCCAGGAGGTTTGCTATATCTTCTGGCTCAGCATAGGTGGCTCTATTTGCAATGAGCTCAGAACACAATTTTGTATTGCCCTTGAGGTTGTGGACATAGTTAAAGAATGCCTTGTGGTTGTACTTGGCCTGGGAGACCAAATTTACTTCAGATTTGGCTTTGGTAGACATTATTTGTCTTCTGAGCTGTTTGTTTAGTTTGATAAGTTTGCTTTTATCCTGCTGGGTGCTGCACCTCCTAATTTTTGCCATGATTTTCTTCCTTTTGTTATACAGCCTATTGATGTTGTGATTCCACCAGGGTGGTGGGAACAGCTGACTCTCTGCAGCTATTACCATGCCTGTATAGGGTTTCTGTGAACAGTTCTTCGTAGTCAGCAGTCTTCTCAGGGTTTATGGCTTTAAATTTTGCCAGGTTATCACTTAACAGTAGGAAGTTAGCCTTAGAGTAGTTCCTGAATATTCCAGGGTTAGCTGGGGTTCCAGGTATTCTTTTACTTTAAAGGAGACCATTTTATGGTCTGACCTTTCCAGACAAGACATTGCAGTACAGGGTTTGCAGCACTCTTGCACCACTTATTGATGTACTAGCAATCTGGTCCAGGGATTTTCTGTCTATAAAGTCCAGGAATCTCTGTGCCTCTTCATTTGGTGTTGTATATGATTCCAAGTTAATAGTGAGGCAATTACAGTCATCCATCACTATGGTATTGGGTTGGATGATGAGTGTTTCCAATAAATTTAAATACATGGCATGGGTTTCCTGCATCATAGAGGGGACCTATAGCTTGCAAGGAAGCGGTATTGGCCTATGGTGATTTGAATGTGGAGAAGCTCAAGTGCATTGTGCTGATTGACCAGCCTTGAGGTATATTTATTTTTGATGTAAATCGAGACAACTCCACCTTTAGTCACTGTCTGTGTAGTAGCTGGTCTAAATGTGTGGAAGGCATTATGACCTTGCACTGTCAATGAGCTCTCCACAGCTTTAAACCATATTTCAGTGATGGCACAGATGTCAGCATTCCCTAGGGTAAAGAGAACTTCTAGGGAGTGGAGCTTTTTGTTTAGTCTCCTAGCATTGAGCGGTATCACTTTTAGATTTTGTTCATTTTGATTTGCTATGTCAGAAGTACTTTCAGTCTGGCATTGCCTAAAAAAGGCTCTATAGGGTGGACAATGTTTTAGTTAATATTTGAAAGCCTAGAGGGGAGAGGTGCAGACCATCCCTGGCAAAGCAGTGTGTTCTGCTGACCATCTTGTTCCATGATGACAAATATTGCACCCCCTTAGAATGACACCAGAAACTAAGCCAATTATTAAAGTTGGTCATCTTTTGTTCATATGGTGATATCCTTGGAGAAGGTAAACTTCTGCTCAATGTTAGGCTCATACCAGCCTGGGACACATATTCTGAGAGCTCCATGATGTCTCTCTTCATATGGTCTAGGGAAGTACATCTCAGGTTATTTACACCAACATGGACTATGACTAAGTCATACTGGTATTTGTGATCCAATGACCTGAGTGCATGTGTAATGTGATGGATCCTCGCCCCTGATAAGCAACTGTATGTGACTTTTTCCTTACTCAGCCTTGAGAGTGGGACATCAGTGTGTCTCACAATGGAGTTTCCAATGACTAGAATATTGGATTCTGTGGTGGCTTGCCTTATGGGTTTAGAGGTAGATGCTCCATGAAATGTGGCTGTATGTGTTGATGTGGCTGTTTTTTTGAAAGAGTGCATTTGGGGTTGCTGAGGGTGTTTGTTATGTGTACTTCATCTAGAAGGTCTTTGGGTGCCTCAGCATATGTGGGTCTATATGTCTGCTTTGGATTGTGTGTGATGAGTGCAGCATGTGTACTACTGACAACCTTAGTGACATTAGAAGTACTTTTATGTGAGAGCTTTGCCTCCAGTAACATTGTGTAAATACATCTCTCACATACCATATCAGTTTATTTGAGAATTAAGTGATTGTCAGTAAACATGAGGTAATTTCTACAGCATCTCAGGATGCCCATATCTATCAAGCTGGTAGCTGAGATAGTGGTAAAGTTCATATGCATGGCAACAGACCATTTTTATTGATTAGACAGCTGAGAATATCAATCACTGTCAGGAGTATCTGGTTTACAACTCTGGGGACAGTGCTTGTCACTGCAAACTAGTTGTCCTATGTGCAACTAGGTATTGGTGAAATTTCAATGGTGCTTTTACAGCACAAATCTCAACTCAAGCTGTCTATGTCTATACAGAGTACTGCCGATCACTTGAGGGGAAAGTAATAAGTAATGCCTGATGATTTTTGGATAAAGTATTCAAGTAGATATTCTGAAGTTAGAAGCAAATCAAGCAGTACTTACAGAAAAGAAAGAATTAGCTTTGTCAAGACTGATGAAAAGAAGGGAGTTATCTGAATAGCTACTGGCTGGCTACTACTACTGCTGGTGTCACCACAGCTTTCCTCTGCTCCTTTGCTTCTTTTCTCACCAGAAGCAAAACAGTAGAGCAAATCCCAAGATGAGAAGCAGGCCACGGCCTGTTTGGTGATCCACAGTCTTGTCCCAGATGATGCAAGGGTCGGTAGTCTTGTTGTAGCTTTTTCCTGGTAAATGCCTTGAAGAGCAACTAGGCCAGTCTGAAAGGTCAAGCATAGACACTTGCTTCCCAAACAGAAAAATTAAAAATCTATGCACTCTGCTCCTTCTCTCACCAGGAGCAAAATGCAAGCACAAATTCCAAACTGGCACCTATGAAGCAATTATTATGCTTCCTGTGATCAGCAGTTATAGGTTCATAGGTGTGTACTAGGCTAATGGCCCTGGAGCCTTTACAAGCCTAGCCCATAGGATTACCCTGGCATTGTGCCACTCGACCTTAGTTCCCAGTGCATCTGTCGAGTAAAGCCACTGAAGTGATCCCTGGGGTGAATTTTCTATTTCCCATCCACTCATCAAGATTTCTCTTGATAAGGGCCAGCCAGGTGCTCTGCTTGACATGTATGAGAAGTCTATTCCATAGCATGGGCAGTCTCTGGGTTATGAACCTGTCCCTCCAGCATGTTCTGTTGATTGTGGTAATGAGGTTGAGATCTCTGGAGTGTGTGGTGTGGAGGGATTGGGATTTCTTCAGATGTAGCATTTCTAACAGAGCTGGGTCAGACATGGCTTTGTAAGGCAGGCAGAGATCGCCTCTAAGTAGGCGATATGAGACAGAGAATAGTTGGAGTTTTTTTAGTCCGTCCATATAGGACAAATGTTTAAGGCCTAGGATCTTCTTTGAGAGGTACTTTTGTGGCCTCTTCAGTTGTTGCAGGTGTTTAGTGAGGTACATACCAAATGGGGCATTGTACTCAATGACTGGCCTAATGAGGGAAGAGTAGAGGGAGACAATGACCTCTTTCTTCCTGGATGCAAAACCCTTAGTAATGAGATGTGCCACATAGAAGGACTTTTTGACCACAGTGGCAATGTGGTGGTCAAAAGAGAGGTTGCTGTCAACCTGTGTTTCCAGATCTCTTATAACGCCTTCTGTGTTCAGTGGACTACCATCGATGTGATAATTCATGGGAATTGGGTTTTTCCCAAAGGGGATGATGACACATTTTTTGGCATTGAGCTTAAGGCCATGGTTCTAACACCAGTCGTCGGTCTCACTGAGGCCTTTCTGTAGGATGTCAACATCACTTGGGAGTTAATAATAGCTCCCAACTTGCAATCTGTGAACTTTGTCAGCCAGAGTTGCTTTGTGTTGGCCTGGACTTCAGAGAAGTAGATACCAAACAGAAGAGGACCCAGGACCGAATCCTGTGAGACTCCACTCATGACTGGTCACCAGTCTGACTTGGAGTCAACTACTTTCACACTGTGGGTTCTACCTGTGAGCCAGTTTGCAACCCACCTAGTTTTATAGGGGTTGATGCCTAGCTTAGTGAGTTTTTCTATGATTCCTGAGTGGGGAATGGTATCAAAGGCCTTCGCCAGATCAAGGCAGGCTGTATAAACCACCTTGCCTTCATCCACAGCTCTGATGAGTGACTCAAAGAAGATGACCGAGTTGAGCAGGCATGATCTCCCCTTCACAAAACCAAACTGTGTGGGATCCAGAGTTTGGAGATTCCCTATATCCTTGTTTATTAGGTTCAGGAAATAATGTTCCTATGCTCCTTCTCTCACCAGGAGTAAAACAGAAGTACTAATCCCTAGATGACTACTAAGATGCAGAATGTGGGCTCTCCAGTAATTAGTGGCCTTGGAGTAGAAGTTGCAGATTTCAAAGGTAAGATGGAAAAATGGGTTAATATCTTAAGACCTGCAGTGTGCACTAAGCGTGTGAATTTCTTGATACCCAATTTATAGACCTTATCATAATCTTCTGTATACAGACTAGAAAGAAAAACATAGTGTTTGATAATCATAGCCTTAATTAATCCACAATAGATGTAAACAGTCAGACAACATATTTTTGAAGGGCGGCCTTGAAAAGTGGCACTTTGAAACCAGTTGTTTGGGCAGGTGAGTACTGCAGAAATTCATAATTCATCATTTTCCCTCATACCCTTATGAAAAATCTTTGTCTGCTACTCTCTCCTACTTTAAGTGTACCAGCTCTGAGCTAGTGCAACATCCAAGAGAAAGAACTACCCTTCTGCATTACCACAATTAGCTATGAACTATGTCTTCACAAAACCAGATATAAAAATTCTGAGTTCCATTAAAATAAACTATATCAACAGTAGATCAAACATTATCACGGCTTAGGGATTATGACCCTTCACTGCTCTACTAAATGAGTTCAACATCATTGGTGCAAGAAGACGTAGGAAAGCTAACCCACTAGAAGAAGGGGATGCAAGATGTTTAAAGATAAATTAAAACTGCCATCAGAGATACAACAAAGGTTTTGAAAGAAAAAAAAATATTCATAGAAACACAAGGAAACTAAAGATGAGAAAGAACCGAAACTATACAAGTTAGTTATTGAATATCTCTTTGGATGCTGAGCAGTTCAGACTATTCATGAGAAAGAAGCAAATTGCAGCTCAGTCTTTCAACCAAGTGATGGAGATCTCTGGGAATGTGTTTCTGCTATCAGTTGTCTGCCCATTTGGATAATCCACAGTCTTGTTACAGTAAAAATGACTGCCCCTTTACATGTTGCTGTACACCTCTCACAGACATGTTTTACTCAGATTGAATCAGCACAATATACATGAGACCCCATAGGGATAGGGACTTCAAAGTGAAGAGCATTGACCTCATCTCTAACCCTGATATAGATTCAACTCTAGGAGAGTCCAGAGACCTCAGCTTATCTGGCTTGCCATATGGGATCCGGGGTCTATATTATGTAGTCGAAAGACATGTCGACACATAAATATCGAACCTTGTAATCGCCAAACGGCCACATCAGCAACTTTTTTCCCCAGGGGAAAAAAGCACTTGCCCGTCATCGGGAATATGCCCTTTTCCTCACTTTAGTGCGATCTTGGAGTTGGTATATTTAGTTAGGGGGGTGGGGGCAAAGCCCCCCACTATATGGGATTTGAAAGTTTGTTTCCTGTTCCTTAGGCCAAGCGCTTTTTTCCCCCCTGGGAAAATGTTGCTGATGTGGCCGCTCGGTGATTAAAGGGTTCAATATTTATGTGTCAATGAAGATGTGTTCGCTGAACACATCTTTCGACTACATAATATAGACCTGGGGTCCATCATTCAGACAGGAAACATCTGTAGTAACAGTTACTAAAGGTGGTAGGCTCAAGAAAGTTTCAGATCAAATGATTTTAGATTGGTAACCACTAAGCTAAGTGAACCTTACAGGACCTGAAAATCAGAATTAGTGCATTCAGACAGTACAGCTTCTGGTGCCACTGACTTCTGAGGGGAATATTCATAATTCTGTCATTATATACAACCTTGTAAACAACACACAACACTGTCATGAAGAGTGACTGCCATTAAGCCTAAGACTCTTACAATAGTGAACTGGATCTGTCTAATTAGATACCATCTGAAAGATGAGAGGTCAAAAATTCACAAACTTCTTTAGAAGCAAAAAATGCCTTGCAAGTCTTGTTATTTTTGGGGCAATGTATTAAACCAGGTGGTGTATCAGTGTCAGACAGAATTTGGCAACACTGACAATAACCCTTAGGGTCTGGAAGACTACAGTAAAAGTTCCATGTGATGGATCAGGCCATCCAGACTACTGGTATTACAAATAACTGTCCATGTAGGCAAAGATCTCAAGTCTGCTGAGCCTCAGCACTAACATAAAATGAAACAATACCTTTCTTGACCACCCTGGACACTGATACTGGACAAAAGGGTAGAATTCCACTTTCTTTGTAGAAGTGGAAAAAGCCCTGGATTGCATTATAATGTCAATGTATAACTGAGCATCCTGAAGTTCAAAAATCATATCCATTCCCTCTGATAAGACAGGTAGAACATCATAAAGAGTGATAATGCAGAAAGGCTCATAATGGCCTCATGTCCCAGTTTGGAATAAACTCTCATGCCTCACGGGTTTCTGAGGAAAGACCTAGATGGTTTTCATTCAGAGGAGCTTTGCACCTTGTTTGCCACACATTTCTGCTGAGGCATTACACTCAGCAAAGAACTACATATGTGAATGGTTATGGAACAAAAACTCAGGCGACAGGCTTTGGATGCTAGAGCCATTATTTATGCATCAATATTGCAGGAGTGTTAAGCCAGTATGTGGAGGAAAAAAACTCCAAATGATTACCTCCTGTTAAAGGTAGTCATTGTGGGAGTCAATACATCTACCAATTGTCATTTTGTTGTTTGTCCAATACAGACTATTTAGCCATGCTCCAAATGATCCCAGTGGTGACCTTGTGTGTTCTAATGGGACTAGGGTCTTTAATGGCTCCTCTGGGACTACCAAAGTTCTACTATGAAGGGAGAAATGTTATCACTATAGATGAAAACCTGCTCTTCTCTAATTTGTTTGTTTTCTTGTTTGTCATTGCTCGCCAAGAGAGCTACCTGGGGTGATAGTTTTGCTTTTGACATTCTAATGATAGACATGCAATGTACAATCACCGATGTGCAAAAACCAGATTTTACGCATTAAAATATACATTAATATATCATGGAGATTTCTTAATTCTTATTTCCCAAGATGCAGTGATCTCAGAGTTGGTATTCTGAATAAGCAGGAATGTAAGGAGTGCAGTGTCCACAGAAAATACACATAACTCTATCTCATTCTCTCTCTCTGCCTCTAAAAATAATCAAAAAAATGAAATCTCGACATTAAAAGCTTTGTCACAACAAATGTCAGTGCATTACTAAGCAATAATATCGGTGCATTCAAAATTGAAATAAAAAAAGCAGGGGACAAGTCCCCTTTCACCCACCACACCCCCTGCTAATTATATAAACTAACTCCAAGATCACACAATATTGGGGAAATGATATTTCCAAACCCCGAGAATTGTGAGACCTTGCATACTTGTCAACCATCTGATTTATCAACCAAAGTATGTCAACTAGATATTGACCAAAACAACATTCAATTAAATCCATTGTTTCCATACATATGTATATAGGTGTACTGTATTTAGTTGAAAAACACAAATGACATTCATAACATTGACCAGTAAAGACTGACATTGTAAACATCAGCAGTCTACTTTTCATGTGTAGAGCAACAGCCGCAGTGAATGCAAAATTAAAACATTAAAAAAACATAAAAAATATTTTTTTGCAGGGGGTAAGCCTCTCTGTGCCCCCACCCCTGATAATTATATACATTAACTCCAAGATCACACAATGTCGAAGAAAGGCATAATCCCCCTCCCCCAGGAATTGTGTGATCTTGCACACCTGTTGACATTCTGCTTAGCTGACCAAATTTTGTTGATAAAACAGATGTAGACAGAAGGTAGTGTTGGCAAAATTCAGCATTTCCATTTCCCACACATAAATATATGTCGGTTTGTTGGAATTTAAAATTTCAATTCATTTAATCGAAAGCATTCAAAACAGTGAAAAAAAATAATACAGAAACAGTGTTTTGCAGGGGCCAAACCTCCCTGTAGCCCTCACACCGCTGCTAATGACACGTACACATTCCTAGATCACACAACTGTAGGGAACATGGAAAAACTTCTTACCCCAGTTTTAAAGATCTTACACTAACTACTAGCAACTCACCTTGTACCCAGATACCAAATGCACACACACACACACACACACACACACACACACACACACACACACACACACACACACACACACACACACACATTCACACATATAAAACACATCTAAACACAAATGCAGATGATCCATTTTATCACTGTTCTACATACAACCAAACAAGGTCAATGTAATGCAGAACAATGTTAAAATCAATCAGGTACATTCCAACAGCATGGCTCCGTGTGTGTGCATGTGTCTGTGTGTGTGTGTGTGTGTGTGTGTGTGTGTGTGTGTGTGTGTGTGTGTATGTGTATGTTTAGTACAGCAAATTACCCAGCATGGTTTTAATAGCATTCATGGTATCCCTATCATAGGATAATAGGATCATAGGAGGTTACTAGGCTATTGACCCTGAGGTCATTTCAAGCTTAGCTGTTTCATCCCAATGTAATACCACAGTTACTCTAGTCAATATCCAGGAGTGTATTTATTAATGACTTCCCATGTCCAGAAGGGTTGTGGGCGCTATCACTGGCAAGAATTTATGGTTCCCCATCCACTTGCCCAGGTTCCTTTTGAACAGTGTAGAAAAGGTTCTCTGTTTCACATGAACTGGCAGCCTATTCCAAAGATGCAGCAGTCATTGGGTGACAAATCTGTACCTCCAGCACCTATTATTCAAGTTACAGGACATATTTAGTTCCCTGGAATGGGTATCACTAGTCCTGTTTGATTTATGGATATGCAGCAAATTCATTAGGTTTGGGTCAATAGGTAAGCCAGACATAAGTCTCCCCTAAGATGTCTATATGATACTGAGTATAATGACAAAGACTTGAGTTGGTCTGTGTAAGGCATTTACTGAAGTCCCTTATCTTCTTAGTTAGAAACCTCTGAGGTCTCTCCAATTGCTGCAGGTGCTTTGTATGGTACATACCGAAAGGGGCGTTATATTCAATTATGGGACTGTTTAGTGACTAATATAGAGGGGTTATAACTGCCTTTGGTCTAGAGGTGATGCCTTTGCTAATCAAGTGTGCTATGTAGAAAGCCTTTCTTAATACAGTAGACACATCATGGTCAAATCTAAGGTTGCAGTCTACTTGTGTTCCCAGATCTCTTCCCACTTCGTAGGTACATAGGGTACTGATGTTAATCTGACACTGTGAAGGGACATTGTTTTTACTGAAGAGAATGATGATGCATTTCTTTGTATTCAGTCTGAGACTGTGACTAAGACATCAGTCATTGGTCTGCATAAGACCCTCCTGAAGTATACTGACATCATTTAGGGATTCAATAATTGCACCCAGTTTGCAGTTGTCCAAAAACTTGGTCAGCCACAGCCCCTTAGCTTTGGCCTGAACTTCTGAGAACTATGTACCAAAATGTAGGGGCCCAGCACTGTCCCTTGTGGCACCCCATTGTTGACAGGTCTGCTGGTTAATGTGGAGTCACCTACTTTGATAGTGTGTGACTTTTTTGTGAGCCACTTGGCAACCCATCTTACAACAAAGGGGTTTACATTCAGTTTGATAAATTTATCTGTAATGCGTGAGTGTGGGACTGTGTCAAAGGCTTTTGCCAAGTCGAGGTATGTTGTGTGCATAGATTTGCCCTCATCAATGGCCCTGGTCACATTCTTTAAGAAATCCACCAAGTTTAACAGGCATGATCTGCCCTTGATGAAGCTGAATGGAGTCGGATCCAGGGTTTGGAGGTTGCTTATGTCTTTATTTATGAGGTCCATGGTGATACGTTCCATGGCTTTACAGATGAGGCTGGTCATACTTATGGGTCCATAATTCCCTAGGTCTGTTGCTAAGCCACCTTTGTGGAGTGGAATAACTGTTGTTGTTCTCCATTCTGCAGGAACAAAGCTAGTGGGTAGGTTGTGATTGACTAGGGTACTCAATGCCGAGTGTTTTAGTTTGTTTAGAAGACAGCCTGGGATGTCATCTGGTCCCATAGAGGCTGTGTTTTTGCCTTAGACAAGGCTTTAATGACCTGCTCTTTTGATACATAGGGTGAGGGGGAGTTGGGGGCAAGGTTTGTGATAAGTTTGGAGGGGATAAGGGAGTGAAATTTTCACCAGATCTGTCTCTAACAGGTTTGCTATCTCTGTGGAATCAGTGTGTGTGATATCGTTAGTCACTAGTTTGGCATATGCTTGGGTCCTACCTTTTAAGCTACATACATAGCTAAAAAAGGCCTTATGATTATCCTTGACTATGATTTCTAAGTTTTTCTCAAAGTTACCCTTAGAGGATTTCACGTGTTGTTTTATTTGCCTATTGAGGCTGAGGAGGGTGTTTTTCCATTGTTGGGACCTTGCCTAGGTTTTCTTAGACAGCAACCTTTTTGTGTTTCTTGTAAAATTTGTTGATGCTGGATGTCCACCAGGGTGACTTTTTTTAACCTGGAGCTCTGGCTTTCATTCTCTCTGGAACAGCTGAGTCTATACACTTATACAAGTGATTGTACAAGGCTTTAGTGTAAGCTTTGACGTAGTTACCACTTCCAGCTTGGGCTGGGATTTGGAATGCATTTATACCTTCTCCTAGGAGGGTATAGTTTGCTTTGGTGAAATATTTTAGTCTGACTTCCCCTTTGTGAGTTCTAGTGTTAGTGCTAGTTCAAGGGTGACTGAATTGTTGTCAGATTTAACTAATGAGGGTCTGACAGTTGCAGTGGGGCATCTGTTTGTCATGTTAGTGAGGACCAGATCTAGTATGTTTGTTCCTCTTGTTGAGGTTTAAACAATTTGTTCTAGGGCATTTGAGTTAACAAAGTCAAGGAACTTTTGTGCTACTGAGTTAGGGCTAGATTAGGTTTCCCAGTTGATGATCGGATAATTGAAATCCCCCATGACCAGAGTGTTTGGAAATATTTGGATTGACTCAGTTTGATCAAGTAGGCCACATGCGCATCATGATCCATGGAGGGGGCTCTATAACTAGCTAGGACTTGAATGGGGGTCTTAAACATAGTAAACTGAACTTGGAGTAACTCCATCGTGTTGTCCAGTCTAACTAGTGGGGAGGTGAATTTATTTCTTATATAGATAGAAACACCGCCTTCTTTGGTTGTCACACTTTTGTTTTGTGGTCTGAAGGGGCAGAAGGCATTGTAGCTTTGCAAGGTCAGGAAACTGTCTGAGGTCTTGAACCAGATTTCTGTGACTGCACAGACATCTACATCCTCCAGTAATAGAAATGCTTCCAAGGTGTGCAGTTTTTGGTTTAAGTTCCTAGCATTTAGCAGCATAACCCTTATTTTGTCATAGTTGGCAATTTTTACATCTGCAATTTAGTTTTTCAGAACTTGCCTAAAAAGGCACTATGGAGTAGACAAGAGCCTTTGCCAGCTGCCAAAAGCCTAGTGGTGCCAGGTGCAAACCATCTCTGGTAAAGCAGCGAGGTTTGTCAACTATGTCATCCCAGGCTAACAGAAACTGGATCCCCTTTGAACGACACCAAAAACTAAGCCAATTATTGAAACTGATAATTTTTTTATACTGTGGCATCATTCTAGGTGAGGGTAATATACTGCTCAAGGCTAGGGACATACCTGCCTGGGACACATGCTCACAGAGCTCAATCATGTATCTCTTCATATAGTTCAGTGAGGTACGTCTCAGGTCATTCACTCCAACGTGAGCTATGACAGAGTCATAATCGTACTTGTTCCTGAGAAACCTAAGTGCATGCATGCATGATCTGATGAATCCTGTCACATGACAGGCAGCTGACCATGACTTTCTCCTTATCGAACCTGGTGAGTGCGACATCCATGTGTCTCACTATGGAGTCTCCAGTAACAAGAGAATTTGTTTTTTGAGTGTTATGCCTTAAAGACTTGGTAGGTGAGAAACTGGTGTTGCTATATGCCTTGGGTGCTATGGCAACTGTGTTATTTGCAGCAGTCTTTTGTTTTGGAGGTCTCTGGTGTTTCAGTAAGTTTTTTGAGAGAACCTCTACATATGTTGATTTATGTGTTGAGTGTGTACTATGTGTATGAGTATTGGTATTATGTGCATGAGTAGTGATGGGTGAGTTGACAACCTGTTTTGAGTGCAGAAGAGCAGGGATTCAACATTCTTGGTGAAGATACATATCTCACACTCTGTACTAGAGTTAGTTATTTGCAGAGAGTTGTCAGTGTACATGAGGTAGTTGCTCTTAGGAGACCCAAGTCAACAAGGCTGGCAGAAGAAACAAGGGTAGTACAACTGTCCCTAAAGCTAGATTCGAAGAACTGTTATCACAAAGGGGATGCTATCAGGACTGATCTAGGTGGTGATCTGTAGATGGGTATTTCTGACAGGGTTTTTAGCTGGTGGTTTAATAGGTCACAACTCACTAGCAATACTTACTAGAACAGAGATGTACTGAAGATGAGGACTACACTAATGTACTACAGCTGTATGTACGGGAAAATTTGTCGAAATTATCTGTCCAGGTATGGTGCATAATTTTGTGGCATTGCATGGTGCTTCATGAGGTGCAAACAAGCAGAAACCCTCTTAAACATGGGGCTTAAATACCAGAAGCTAAAAAAAAAAACTTAAAAAAAACTCAGAAGAACAAATGAGGGTGCTTACTCCAAGCCCCAGACCAAGTACCCTTCACCAGATAGGTTTCCAATCAGGAGTGCAGAAAGGACCCTTCCAATCAAAGATGGCTTGGAAAATGTGCTCAGAATACAACAACCACTACAAACAGACCCAGATGCAGCAAACCTGTATCTGGACTATGCTACAGCTACTAGCTACACTAATTTAGGTAGGAACACCAAAAAAATATTTAAACAGCAGAAATACAACAATGAGACACTAAAAATGTTTTAAACAGTAACAAAACAGCAAGGAGACACTAAAGAATGTTTTAAGCAGAAACAGATCAGTTATTTAAAACACTGCTTGGTGGGAAAACAGAACAAGCAGAACAGATGCAAACAGTGAAAAGAAGCATCAATTACAGTGAAAAATACCCCGCAAAAAAGATTTGAGCAGTGAAACAGACAAAACACCATGGAATTTGAAAGGATCTTCCATAAAAATCACATTGATATCCACCACCACAGTCAACTGTGCCAGGAGATCAGTCAAGGAATCATGCATAACTTATATTATCAGGGAGTCCATGGCTGTATCATTGGCCAGCTTAGCTTTCAGCTGATCTTTCAGATCTCTGTCATAAAGACCATCTGCAGTCTGTACAACTTCATTTGAAAGTCCTCAATGGAAATGCAGCATCTGCATTAAATAATTAAACATTCTCAAGGGCAAAGGATATAACATACTCTCACCCCAAGGACACAGCAAATCTATTAACTGATAAACTTAGCTTTAACTTATCCCCCTCTCCTCCCCTCCCCTACATTCCCAGATCACATACCCACATCTACACTTCCCCTCAAATCTCCCAAGAACAAGTCCTCAAAGTACTATCCAAGGCAAAGAACACAGAGTCTATGGGGCGGGATAACATACCAGGATGCCTGCTGTCCAGCCTGAAACTGGATCTGTCTAGCTGTCAACAGATGCTATTCAATATCATCCTCTAAACAGGCTTTGAGCCAGACAAATGAAGGACAGCAACAGTCATATTCCTGCGCAAAGGTGGAGTATGAATGGACCTGGATAATTATAAATCCATAAGTTTGACTAGCCATCTCTGTGGATATGGAAATTATAATTATTGAATTAAAATAAGAATTAATAAATAAGGACATATGTAACTTAAAAACTCTTGACCCTATTCAGTTTACTTTTGTCAAAGGTAAATCCTGCCTACCTTACCTGGTTAACTTTTTTGAGAAGGTTATCGAAACAATGTTTGAGGGAAAATTGGTACACACCACATACCCGGACCTCACAAAGGAGTTCACCACCATACTACTCTCAGGTATCATTGATAATCTTTTCCAGATACATGTTAATCCCTATTTAACTCATTGGAAACCAAATTGCCTCACTAATAGAACCCAGACAATTATGGTGGGCAGCTCTACTTCCTGCAAAAGACCTGTCACTAGTGGTGTTACCCAGGGTTCAGTCCATGGGTTACCCCTTTTTGGCATTTGATTTTCAGAGGTCAAAGGAAATGTTAAGGGTTTATGGCTGACCAAGTCTGCAGATGACTGTAAACTTGGGGCCATTATAAAGTCTCCAGAGGGCACCACGATCCTGTAGGAGGGACTTTCTCAAATAAATAGCTGGTGTCAAAACCATGGGCTAAAACTAAATGCCAGAAATGTATAACAGTATTCTTCAGCAACCATGATGTCTCTTTTAACCATCATATCAACAATACGCCCCTGAAAATTGATCCATTAGGGACCTGGGCACCTATGTAGACAACAAATTGCCCTTTGATCACCATGTATCCAAAACTGTAAGAAAGTCAT
The DNA here is from genome assembly GCF_019279795.1 of Protopterus annectens. NCBI lineage: Eukaryota > Metazoa > Chordata > Ceratodontiformes > Protopteridae > Protopterus > Protopterus annectens. Next base: position 1,100,776,848 of record NC_056744.1, on the reverse strand, counting down.
TTTTCATTGCTGGGTTTACTAGTAAGGGTATGTCATCCAGGCCGGTAATCATTGCACTGTATTCAGCACTTATTAAGCTGATTATTGAGTATAATGACCCCCTTTTGTGTGTACCTATCCAAACACTTGACACAATTTGAATGACTACAACATTTTCTCACCAAGAAATCAAAGACCTAAATCATAAAAACTACACTGATCATCTCAAAGCTTTGTTTCTCATCTCAATATCATACATATTACTGAGGGGTGATCTTTTCCTCATGTGCAGACCTTTAACAGACCCTGTACTTTCAGACTTCATCTAAATATGTAAGTCCAGTAGTGGCATACCACTTACTCAAGTGAGCCAAATCCCTTCTGCAAAAAAAAACAAAATATGTTGGAGGGATAGATATGTATCACAGAGAATACCACTTATTTGGAATCATCTACCTCTCCATATTAAACAAAGTACTTCTCTTATTCTATTCAAATGTAATCTGGATGACTGAACATATAACTACAAATTCACTCCTGTCCCTAGTGGCTAAAGGAAACCTGTAAATGTCTGCCTGCTTCGGGACTATATGTAATTAAATATAAGGGATAAAAAAACTTCATGGAAATGCATGACTAGGACTCATGGATTAATGGCCTAGTAAGTACTGAAGAAACTATGAACCTATGATATGAGTACTTGTGTTCTGAACTTGTCCAGAGACCAGGATTCCGTGTCTAGATGATAATGTACTATTTAAGCCCAATGAGTAATGTTCTTGGTCAGAGATAAATGTGAGAATGTCCTGTCAGGTTCAGTGATCTCTACTTAGACCAACCAATTAAAAAATCGAATCTACTTTCTTCTGCTTTAGTTCTCCCATTTTTAAAAATCAGTTCTTTGAAGCTGCCCATTATAGACGTAACACCCCAGGAGATACTGTTTCTGACATCCAGCAAGCCTACTTCAAACTACCTTCAGAGATAGGGTTGCAACCATGGTTCAAACCCCTCTCTCATGCATCACTTTCAAAATCTCCCCATACCTGTGGTCATCCAGGAAAGACTGGGAGTTGCGTTACCCTCTTCACCATGCAGGGCTGTGGAAACCTCCTCACAGACTTGTAGTAGTTATATATAGTGCATTTTTAAACAACACTTGCTGGATAGTTTTGCTGAATGGAATTCTCAAGAAAAAGTTGCCACTGTGGAAAAGTAAGCAAGGAAAAGGTTTGTGAAACAATCATCATCATCCACATAAAACAAAATTCAGCCCTGTCCATTTTCAAGTGCAACTTAGATCTATGATGGGAAACAGAAAATTCACCCCAGGACTGCCCCCTGTACTGCTAATAGACAAAGGCAGCTCCTAAATGCTTTATCCTAGGCATGGGTCCCCTCAAATTATGTATGGTATGATTCCAGTTATGCTTATTAGGGGTAATATATAATTATCACCCATGGGATGAGTATGACCAATTGGGTCTATATTAGTCCATCGAAACGGCCGACGATCGAATACCAGATGTTCGAACTGTAAGTTCAAACACTGATTATCGCAAAGCCACAGAACACCGAATTCTTTCCCAGGGAAAGAATTTGTCAGGCCGTTTCTGTGGCCTAGCGATTATCAGGACTGTGGTGGGAAGTTACGGGTTGGGTTCAGGTAAGTGTGGGATTGTGTGGATATTAGGGTTAGGGCATGGGTTAGGTGAGTTAGGGTTAGGGCGCGGGTGAGGTGGGTGTGCAATAGTGACAGACTTTAGGGTTAGGGCGGGATAGGTGAGTTAGGGTTAGGGTACGGGTCAGGTGAGTGTGCGATAGTGATGGACCTTAGGGTTAGGGTTTGGGTTAAGGTAAGTGGATAGATAGTAGTGTATGTACAGTTTAGTGTAGGGTTAGATGTAGGATTTTAAGTGTATGTGTGTGGATTGCTGTTTTTTTGGTGTGCTTGTGTTGTGTGTGTATATTGCTGTTTTTTTGGTGTGCTTGTGTTGTGTGTGTGTTTCCCTGGGGAAAAAATCACTGTTCTAAGACTTCGATGTTTTTGCAGTTCGTGGTTAGAAGTTCAAACATATGGTGTTCGAACTTCAGCCGTTTCAGTGAACTGATATAGACCCAGACCAATCTATAACCAAATGGGATAAGTTATTTTGAGCATAAAAATGGAAACTGACTAGGCTTAAAATGGCCTGCAAGGCTAGCACTTACCTATAAACTTATGACCTATCAGTTTATCTGCTGAGAGACAAAATAGAAAGACTGGACGGTTAAGGCCTGGTGAAGGGGCGGAAAAGCTTTCCATGTAAGAGATGGTAGAACACAATAATGGGGAAAATCAAGCCTTGTTGAAGAAAGTCCAATAACTTAAATTCAGATGTGTGAAGCCCATACAGGGAGGTATGCAAAATTAACAAAACATAACAGTAAATTAAGTACCAAAAACAGTCTGGCTCAAAATTTACTTACAATTAACTTTGCATTTCAATACTTCATATCACTGGCATCTCAGGATTTCATGTTCAAGGGAAGTAACATGCTTATATCCATTTCGCTTTTTATACTACTTAAGCACACATGATGATTTATAAATGTATTGATATGTGACTTCTATCTGGAGATATTAAGTGCTGTTTTTACAGTCATTGTGTATATTATGACAGTTTTCATATTTTTCTAAAAATTTCAGTAGTCGAGTAACATAGACAGAATGGCTTATCATCTAAAGAAATTTCAGAACAGGATGAGAAATGTTGATGGTATAGGTGTAGTTTGAATAATTATTATATACTACGTTTATTGTGACTGAAAGCCATTTTAAGACTTGGAATCTAATGAATGCTGGCACTGAAAGTTTACTGTGTTTACTTCTTTAATAATGTACAGTTCTAAACCTATGGGCATTTCTTTGTACTTTAAGTTTATAACTTGATTTTGTCAAAAGGCTCATTGGAAGTTATTGTACAACTTTGTAGAGCTTGAGTGCAGACAATGAGTTAAAGATCAGTGGTCAACAAAATGAGAAGGGGTAAGACAGCTGGCAAATAAAAACTAAGACAATAATCCAAAATTTCAAGCACCTATAAATCCTGAGAACACTTCTGCGTATGCAGAACTGTTCACAGAAACCCTGTACAAGCATGTTAGTAGCTGCATAGAGGCAGCTGTTCCCACCAGAAAAAAGTGCAGAACTAACTCAAAAAACAAGCCACCTTGGTGGAATCACAAAATCAATCAAATGTATAACAGGAGGAAGAAAATTATGGCAAAAATTAGGAGGTGCAGCACCCAGAAGGATAAAAGCATTCTCAAACTAAACAAACAACTCAGAGGACAAATAAAGTCTACCAAAACCATATCTGAGGTAAGTATGGCCTCCCAGGCCAAGGACAATCACAAAGCATTCTTTAGCTATGTCTGCAACCTCAAAGGCAATACACAATTGTGTGCAGAGCTCATTGTAAATGGAGCCACCTATACTTAGCCAAAAGATATAGTAAGCCTCTCGGCTGATAAATTCAGCTCCAGCTTTACTTGTCTCTCCCCCCTCAACCTCCCCTCATGAAATATCATTAAATATAAATCCCCCTACTATCACTAGGGAACAGGTTCTTAATTGTCTCTCTAAGACTAAGAACACTGCATCAATGAGCCCAGACAATACCCCAGGATGCCTTCTAAATAGCATGAAACCTGACCTATCAGGGCCTTTGGAATTACTATTTAAGTGTAGCCTCTAAACAAGCTTCGTGCCTCATGAATGGAGAAAGGCAACAGTCATCCCTCTGCACAAAGATGGGCCATCTACAGACCCTGGAAACTACAGACCCATACGTCTCACTAGTCTTATATGTAAAGCCATGGAAAGAATTATCATGAAGATGATCAGCAGAGATATAGTAAACCTCCAGACACTGGACCCAACCCAGTTTGGTTTCGTCAAGGGCAGATCATGCCTACTCAGCTTGCTGGACTTCTTTGAGAAGGTCACCAAAACAATGGATGAGGGCAAAATCATTCACACTGCCTACCTTGACCTGGCCAAGGCATTTGACAGAATACCCCACTCGGGGATTGTTGACAAACTCAAGAGGTTAGGTATAAACCCATTTGTCACCCAGTGGATAGCCAACTGGCTCACAGACAGGACCCGGGAAGTTAGAATTGGGGAGACCACCTCAACAAAGAGGTCAGTCACAAGTGGAGTCCCTCAGTGATCAGTCCTT